>NC_143055.1:18592272-18895681 GCF_052426305.1 Pelodiscus sinensis | reverse complement strand
TGCATAAATGGTCACTTTTCTTATACATAAGCACAGTAGGCAGCATTCATGAAAAAGGGCAGGATCACCCCGAAGCTGTTTTCATAGCAACTTACTGCTCTTTGCAACTTGGCCTATGGAGGCGACACTAGCTGAAGTATATCATCATACTTTTTTCCTTGGCATGTCTTTTTTCTGTTTCAAGTTTATTCCAAAAATTGTCAAACCTAGAATTAACTGACCTGGGGCTTGGAGCCAGTTAATTGAAGCATTAACAAATTATACTATTTCAACATTTTTCAGTTAATCTCAGTGACTTTTAAAGCCTTTCCTTTATTTAATTTTTCATTAGCGGGCTCTGAATTAATATATTAAATGGCATTATTATCAGATAATGTTTTTTTCCACTGTATGCTTGCTGGAATAGGGGAGATGTGCAAATTCTTCCTAAATTAATTTTAAATTGGCATACAATAGCTAAACACAAGTATTCTCATCTGATTTTGGCTGCTTGAAAACCAGCTAATGAAACTCTGCTGTACAGGGAACATAGTATTATGATATACAAGACCTAAGTCTGGTTAATCATCCTCGGATCCACAAATAGAGAAGCTTCCATGGATAGTTTTCCCTATTCCACATGAAAAGCAGGGTTAGGGGAATGAGGTTGTGATGCTTCCATTACTCAGTCTCCTTCCCTCCAGCCCTATGTAGGTGCCTCTCTATGATCTTTGTGTAAGGAACTCCATGGGGGCTTCATTCTGTAGGTGAAGAAGGTAACCCTGTAGACATGGGTGCAGAATTAAAGCTGCTTCAGGAATTCTAGAATCATAGAACTAAAGGGCTGGAATGGACCTCAGACTCATCAAGTCTAGCCCCTAGTACTGAGCTAGGACCACATAAACTTAGATTCTTCTTCGAGTGAAGTCCCCATGGGTGCTACATTGTTGGTGACAGGTCATCCTGGAGCTACAGATCGGAGCTTTCCAAAGCAGTCGGCAGTTGGGCTGCACGTGCATGTAAAGGCACCTTGTGGCATTTGTGCCTTAGTGCCATGCACACGTGTCCGAACCCCCTTTCAGTTCCTCATTAACTGCCTTCAGTTGTGGATGGAGCTTGGTCTCTCGCCCACTGGTGTACTTAGCATAACTGAGTAGTTATAGTAGTTTTTCCTTGATATATATATATATATATATATAGATAGATAGATAGATAGATCTTGTTCTTACAGTTAGTGTTTTAAGTCTTTTTGTTTTTTCTTCCAAATTGAGGGGAGCTTGATGTGACTCTGCTCACTCAGGATGCTATGGGAGCCCTCTCTTTTTCCCGATTCCCCCTCCCCACTTGCTCTCGCCTGTTTAAAAAAAGAAAGAAAGAAAAGTGTGTCAATAAGACCCACTAAGAAAAGATTTGGTTCACCGGGATTTAAGAAATGTGACACATCATGACCCCCTGCCAGTGTCAGACAGACATTCATCCTGCATTCACTGTCTGGGTGAGGCTCACATATCTCAGAAATGTGAACCCTGCTACAGCCTAGTGTCTGGAGCCAGAAAAGACAGGGAGTTGTGCCTCAGAATGATTTTATTCAAAAAGGCCATGCAGCTCTCTGAGACTCAACAATTCTTCAGCCTCAAACGGGGTCTGTGAAGAAAAGAGCTGCCTCTCCACTGCCAAGGAAGGCTTCTAAGTAAATAGCTTCCCTGGTGAGATCGATCTTTCTCCTCCATCTCCCAGGCTACGTCTAGACTGCAAGCCTCTTTCGAAAAAGAGCATCTAGACTGCAACCAGTACTTGCGAAAAAGCAAGCTGCTTTTTCCAAAGAGAGCACCCAGGCAGTCTGAATGCTCTCTTTCGAAAAAGCACAGTTTGCATTACATAGTGCCTTTTTTCGAAAGAGCACTTTTGAAAAAAGGCGTTATTCCTCGTGAAATGAGGAGTACCACAGTCAAAAGAAAAGTCGTATTCTTTCGATTTTAATTGAAAAAAAAAGGCGGCTGTAGTCTAGATGCAGGTGAAGTTTTTTCGAGAAAAGGCTCCTTTTTTTTTAAAAAAAAAAACCATGCAGTCTAGACACAGCCCCAGAGTCAGGACCTAGCATTGGATAACACCCCAGCACCAACCACCGAGCCCATGTCCCTTGCAACATCATGGGCAAACCCTTGCCACCACCTTCTGGTCCTGTGGCACTGGTGGAGGAGCCAATACATACTGCTCACCCAGCACTGACCAGATCTGACCAGGGTCCACTGGCATTGGGAGTTTATGAAAGGGACTACTGTTCCCTGGCACTGTCATGAGTCTGCAGTTTCCCAGGCCTTATTAGACCTCCTGTTTTATCAGAGTGCAGTGCCTTGATGGATGAGGATTGCAGGAGTGGTGGTTGTTCACTGCTCTCCCACTACAGCGTGTTCATATCACCATAGAGACAGATCTTGTCATCCTCCTTGGTATGCACACTGGTCACATCCACTGCCCCCAGTATCCGCCCCAGTGGCCACCCTGGGAGCACTGGGGTTCCTATAGACACCAATCTATGGCATCATCCACATCTGCTAAGACACACACACTGGTCTTACCACCCTCTCCCCCTCCTACCCCCCTGATGGACTTGGAAGAGGAGGGCGGCCAGATCGAAGAGTGGGATACTGAACCCCAGGCTCCAGATATATCACTGATGGACAACTCCTCTTCATTTCCTGATGAGGCAGTGACTCCTGTGGCTCCATGCCAAGTCAATCATCTTAAGGAATTCCAGGAGCTTTTTGAAATGGTGGCTGCTAGCCAGGAGGTTCCTCTGCAAGTGGTTCAAGAAAAACAGCACCGACTCTTGACCATATAGCCCACATTACATGCTAAATTGTCTTGCCTATTGATGAGGTGATTTATGGTAGCATCTGATGAGGTGATCTCCTGCCTCTATCCAACCTACCTGTAAAAGGGCTGACAGGAAATACTTCATTCCTGCTAAGGACGTGCACTTTTATTCAGTCACCCACAACCAAATTCCCTTGTTGTGGAAGCTGCACAACACTGATCCAAGCTCCCACAATTCAGAGCCATGGCCTACAACAAGGGCCATAAGCAGTTTGACCTTTTTGGGAGAAACATATATTCTTCTGCCACATTACAATTGAGAATCACTGACTATTCAGCCTTCTTAGTGAGCCATGATTTCAACAACTACACTAAGTTGGGGGAGCTCAAGGAGTACTTTCTGGACTCAGACTACAGCCTTCAGAATTGGTCTTATGAAGGCCATGCTATTGCTCACACAGCCCTACAAACTTCTTTAGATATGATGGACATGGTGGCATGAGCAACCTCAATCTCAGTCATAATGCGCAGTGTAAACAATACCATGGCAGACTCTCTGAACCACAATTTTTCCACCAGCTACAAGTGGGAGCGCCATCATGAGGTCCTTGCTTTGATCTTCAGACAATGAGGGTACCTGTCCATAAACCTGTTTGTGTCACAGCTTAATGCCAAATGCCCCTGGTTTTGTTCCCAAGCAGGCCTGGGCAAGGGATCCTTGGAGATGCTTTCCTGGTTCACTGGGATGTTCCACTACATTGCACTTTTCCACTGATTCTTCTTATCCCCAGGGTCCTCCACAAGATCTGCTCGGATGATGCATAAGTCATCTTGATAGCTCCCTCCTGGTCCAGGCAGACTTGGTTCCCATACCTACATTGAGTGTCTATCCAATCCGCATATCCTCTGCTGTACCACTATGATCTTCTCTCACAGAATCACAGGATACTATTACACCCACAACCTCATACCCTTCTCCTCAGTGTGTGGTTTCTGTCTGGTTCTGAGAATCGGAGGCCTCTTTATAACAATCTTAATCATATTTGAAGATGATCAGGTCCTCATTCTGAGGTTTTTCCTCCAGACTAACCATGCCTTGTGGTTTTTCCCCCTTTTCTCTTATGTCAGGTATTGTAAATCTTTTATCAGAATTATTTTGTTGCTATCCTTCGGACTTGCTCCTGGGCTGTATACTTGAAGAAATATGTGGATGAATTGAATTGCTCATAGTACTTCAGCTGAAGGCTCACCAACGCCAAATAGAGTGGGACTGTTACCTCCTTTGTTGGTACATATGACACTCCTACTAATACATCCCAGAATATTATCCTTTTCACAACTGCATCACATTGATTTCTGGTCAACTTATGATGCACTGTAATCCCCAGATGTTTTTCAGCAGTATTACCCACTATTCAGTTACTTCCCGTTTTTATAATTGTACATTTGATATTTTTCCTTCCTAATTATAGCTTTTTTCACTTGTCCATATTGAATTTCATTTAGTTGATTTCAGACCAATTCTCTAGTTAGTCAATGTCACTTTGAGTTGTAGTGCATGTAGCCTTTCCCAAATTGGTGTCCTCTGTAAACTTTATAAGAACACATTTTACTCCATCACTTAAATCACCAATGAGAATATTTATCAGTACGCGATCCAAGATTAACTCCTGTGGACCCCACTACATATGCCTTCCCATTTCTAGAGTAAACGATTTAACTAATCTTTGAGTTAGTCATGTATATAATTTTAAAAGTTAACAGGTTAAACTAATAAAATTACTTTGATTAATGGGTTAACCGATTAAAAAACATCATTCTGACCCGTAGTGCCAGGAGCTGGAGCCCTTCTGATTGGTTGATTCACCCTGCCCCAGGCCTGCTGGCCCAATGGGGAGCTGCAAGTGGCCATACCTGCAGACACTCAGGTAAATAAAGCACGTGGCAGCCCACTAGGGGCTAACCATGGTGAACCATGTCTGGCTGTTGGGCCACTTATTTTCCACCCCTTCCCTACCCTCTTTGACACTGGGAATCAGGGGCAGAGTATGAATAACTTAATTTACATCTTCTTTTCATTCCTTCTGAAGTACTTAGTACTGGCCACTATTGGAAGACAGGATGCTGGGGTGGATGAACCGTTGTTCATAAGGCCATTCTTATGTTCTTCTTGGATTCCTCCCATCAGCAGAAGTCCTGAAAGATAATTGCTAATGATTGCAAGATTGTTTTAGCTAGTTCCTGAAGTATGTTGTGATGAACTTTATCAAGCCCTGCCAACTTTAATTCATTTAACTTATAAATATCCTTTAATTTAGTCTTTCCCCACTTTGGCTTGAGTTCCCTCTTTGTTGTTAGTCTAAAATGATGGTCCCCACCCTGATTATTTTCTTGATAGCTTCCAATAAGTTTCTGGAATGTATACATGTTGCTGTATTTTGCAGCAGATTCTTGGGTAGTTATAGCCCCCTTTGCTACTAGGTCTTGTGGTTTTGGATTTTTCTGTTTGTGCTAGACATGTTTCATCCACCCCCTCTTTGCATATTGGTGGCCTATGCCAGTCACTGCATGGAAATTACCCCTTTCTTTTTCTCCCTTTTTATTTTCATTGAGAGACTTCCAACTGGTTTATCTCACCACCTCTTTGACTGCAAAACAAATGAGCATGTCCTTGATGTGTAATGGAACTGTGACTAAGTGGACCAGAGATGGCTTTGAGACTGCCACCTAATGTGCTTATCGTACTAGTGAGCCTACCCTACCTGCTCTCTGAGATGTCTCAATTCCCCTGTCCTGCTGAGTCAGATGCTCTGATCTCCCCCAGCAAAGGCACAGAGTTGGGGGTCACAGCCCCCAGCAGATTAACACAGATGCTGATAACAGCTCAGCTCTGGGAGAGCTCAGATACAGGGACTTGTCAGCATCCAGGAGTTACAGCCCCAAATAGGACCAAAACCCCAAATAAAATCCATTCTACTCTGTGAAAAAGTTTTTATACAAGATTTGTCCCCTTTATTGATTAAAGTGAGTTTGATGATGATAATAAAACACTTGTTTAAGTATTAAAGTAGGATTTAAGTAATTGCAAGTGAAAACAGACAGATCAAAGTAATTAATAAGCAAAAATAAAACAAAGCATGCCAGCTAAACCATAGTTCTCCAGGAAGTTGTTACAAATCACATTTCTCACTCTAGTTCTTATTTCAGAGGCAATTCTTCACAAGACAAAGCTTATTTTGCTCTCTGAGCTGAGCCCGGTAGTGCTTCTCCACCTGTCGGGTTAGAGTTTTATTTTTCCAGATATTCTTGTGTATCTTAGGATGTGGAGGCAGTTTCAAAAGCCAACTGAAGAGCATCCTTCTTTGCTTCCTCTCCTCTAAATAGAATTTCCCCATGATGGGAATCCTGTGTTAAATTCTTCCCATTTGCAAGGAAAAATAACTAATTCAGCAGCATCAGATGGCATGGTCATGTGTCTTAGTAGGACTAACCACAGTTTGGGCTTACAGGAAAAACAAAATCATTTACAGATCATTATCTTGAGCACTGGGCCTTTAAGTCCCTTGAGTCTGGCTTTTAGAAGACCTAGAATTAGTAAAATTGGTTTCCACTCAATATTTCTGATATCACAAACAATAATGATACATGCACACAAATAGAATAAAGGTTACTTCCCGTTTTGCATAAAGCATATTTGAGTTATGCAGATTCATGTTCAGACTTAATTTCCATACAAATATGGGGGCATAGTCTCAGAGCAACACCTGCTCTCTTTTCTCACGAGTGCCTTTTCCTGACAAACTATCACTTGATACTAATATTCCAGTCATGAGACTTATCACATCTTTTTTTTTATGCCATTTAAGTCATAATTTAGCTTATGGAATTCTGTAGCATAACTCCTTCAAAATTATCACTTATGCTTGAGATTAGCTATGGGGCAATCCAGACAATGGCAACATGGATCCTTACATAAGCAGTGAACGGGATATTGCTCTTTTTTTCTGGACATCCCAGCCATTCAGTTAACTAAATTGCCTGTAAGGGTTAAATCCACAGACAGTGGGTCCTAGAGTCTCCAAGAATGCCAGAAAGTAGGAAGCCAGGAGAGCCAATGAAACCAATACATGGGTTTTGAATTGGCAGCAGGTCTTTCCTGCTGGAGTCTTTGTGTAATTGGAGTAAAGCTGGACAGACGTGAGTTAAGCCAGGAAAACAGGCGTGGAATATTCAGTGACATGCATGCTTACATAAGGACTAAATCTTGAAATTACAGATATGTAAGTAAAACATTAAATGTTTACTCAGATGCAATAAGATTACTTTCTCTATTCTTGAGTTTGTTGGACTTCTCTGTGCTGAGCCCATCTAATATTACTCCTTCACCCTATAAACTGTAGTATTTAAACTGAATTGTAGGGAAGCAATTCTCTTAATCTTCGTTTTTTGGGTTACTCTGTAGCACATAGCAACCAAGTAAAGTGTGTGTTCCTTATTTTAATAAAAATCACTTTAAGACCATCCTGTGTTCTAGAAGGAAGAAGGTACTGTATGCACATGCCTAGGAATGCAGGGTCAGTTATTAAAAATTACGTTTTTTTAAATCAAGCTTTTCCAGTGGGAGGATTAAAAAAACCTTGAGCCTACCCCACAGGAAGAAATTCCCAAATGCATCTTCCTGGGTTCTTAAAGGGGTTTTTGCATTTAGGTAGTGGCAAAATCTGTTACCTTGGAATTTTTAAACAAACGTTTAGTAACAGGGTATTTTAAAGCCTCTTGCAGGCCCCTGCCTTCTGCACTCAGTGTCAGAGTGGAGAATAGCCTTGACACAGGTGGTAAGGATTACCTTGAGCCTAATCTAGTGAGGTTTTAGTTAACAGCAAGCATTTTACCTTAATTTCTCTTGTAGCTATTTCTGACTTTGAATACCTTGTACTTCTACTCACATAAAAGATAAAAAAAAACGAAACCAAACATATTTAGACTAAAAAATAAGTGTATTCTTTAAACTGAAGTGTTTAAGCAATTTCAATTGAGGCAGCAAACTGTTGGATATTGACCTTTCAGAGAACAATGGACTTGTAGTATTTGAACTTTCAAGAATGGGGCTGGACAGTGCAGAACACACATTTTGGGGAAGCTGGAGACTGGGAATGTGTTGGGGTTGCCCTGCAGTAGTATCCAAGGCTTCTGGAAGCCGCAACATGGCTGACGTGTTCTCAAAAGGCTGCTGGGGTCAGATTTGCTGACCTGAGTTGTGGCTATAAACAAGACGCTCTGATGTTACCTACATGCAGCCAGGATGATTGGGAGCTACAACAGCAAAGTATTCTGAGGCACCCAAGGTTGCAGTGACACAACCTGTCAGTGGCCTGGATTGCTCCCCAGAATGTGACATTGGTATTGTCTCAGTTAGTTGGCTGTGAAACTAGGAGTTCCCACTTAATAGGAAATTTGATTTTTCTCAGAAGCTGGCTTAGCAGGCTACGGCAATCATGGAGCCTGGGTAGCTAGCTGGTTCTGGGTTCTGGAAGCCCTGCTGTCCCTGACTCCAAGGTAGTTCCCATGGGATGGATTTCCATGGTCCACTGGCTGCATCATAATCTTGCAAATCAGGGAAGTCATCCCCAGGAGTTCCAGGTTCCCCTAGAAGCCCTGAGAGCCCTGATGCCAGGACAGTCTGCAAGATGGGGTTGCTTCAGGGCCTCAACTCTGGAAGCTCTCACTCTGCAGCAGGCTGTCAAGTGAGCTGGCAAGAGAGAACGGTTTCAGCATGTCAGTCCAGGATATCTAAGATGTTGTCTAAAGCTCTGGGATGACGACAGAGGTTGGCAACTCTTGTCATTTGATACAGTGGAACATCAGTAGAGTGTGGGGAGTGAAGCTGAACTGTGGAATCAAGTCCCCCCAGGAAAAGACCATCTCAAACCTTGCCTTCTCAAATCAATTAATTTAAAAATACCCTACCAAAGCACTCTACTTCATCCATTGCTCCCCCTGGAGACAGGATGAAAGGAGAACAAAAACAAAAAAAGAAAGAGGAACGGATCTTCACATTGCTTAATACACTGCTGGAAGGCACTCATGCTAGAGTGATGAGCATGATGTAAAATAGAACCTGATAAGTTTCCATAAATCATCAGGTTCAATGAATCAATGTTTTCTGACAAAAACTGGATTCTGTTGGAACATTCTAGATGAGTTCTACTTCCAGCACATGCAGAGTTCATGAGAAATATGCATAGCCTCAGACTGTTGTTACTTTGAGGGGATCATCTTACAAAGTCTAAAAGAGGGCTTTGCAAAATGTTCCCTGCTCCAGAGGTTTTCTTGTTGTTTTTTCTTCAGGGGGAGAGAATCTGAACTGTAGGTTTATTTTTCTTTCTCAGTGCCAGTTTAGGCTCCAAATTTAACTGGTCTTTTAAATGATTTGTTTGGGGGAGGGGAGCATTGTTTACTAAAAATCAATGGTTGGTTTGTGGTGGGGAGAAAATAGCCATTAGCAATGTTTATTTGAGCACCTCTGCACCTTGGGAACGATAGACAAAATAAATTTATACAACTCACTTGACTGAGAGTGCTAGTGTTCAAAGAACAAATCAAAGTACCCACAATGCTTTTTTTGCAGTATCAGTAACCCAACAAAATACAATGGCAAATCTGTAGGAAAAAAAAACTTTAGTAAATGTAAAGCTTATTTCATCTAGTGTCCCACAGCAATCCCCTCTGCGGTAGCAGTTGACAGCCATGTTATAAGTACATGACAATTCAAGCTCAAACACAAAGAATACCATATCCTGAAGAATCTGCAAGGGAAATTTTTTGGAACCAGATTATTGTCCAATTGAATTTTACATGATGTGGGAATAATGTTTATACTTTTATGGACAGTACAGTGATACTTCTCATAATAATCACAAGCTGTGAGGTGCTGAATTACATACTGTATCTGAAAATTGAACCTTCTGTAGCACACTCCTTCATAACGTGTGCTGGAGTATTTGTTCAGTACAAACTCAAGCTAAAGTGCTACCAGTTGAAACAACACTTTTTAACATTTGGGTTTTTCTAGATGCTTTCTTATCCAGCGCAGAGCAGTCAGACTTTTTTTATTTGAACAGACAAGACAAACAGGTAGAATATTACAGAGTATTCTGAGAGAGTACAACTACTGATTTCAAATCTTGAAAGACACAACTCTTTTTTTCCTGCAGCTAAATTGGTAGTGTAATATAAAATTTTGACTTTACTGTACTATAGTTGTACTACAGCTAGCTCAGGATCATGCTATTTCTACTCTTAATTCCTTTAAGACTACAGCCATATTTGTTTTCCTTAACACCTGGTTAAGAATGTTGTCAGTTATTGGTGAATGGTATCAGTTCTCAAGGCTTGGGCCATTACCTGTTTATCAGGATGGCACTGTGTGTTTTTTCCTTCTCTGACAGGATACTGGATTTCAGTCCCTTGTCTATTAACTGTGGTCACCTCAGGAGTTATGATTTAGGCTCAGCACCTGTACTTTCATTTCCGCTGGGGTTATAACATGAGTATCTAGTAATTGGACAGTTTTATTAAAGTACAGTTTCGTTTGTTTTGGGGAAAAACAGCATGTCAGACAAAAATACCTTAAAATAATTAATGAGCCTAAACACAATGTGGGTTTTTCCTTACTATTCCCTAATTCAGGGAATGCCCAGTTGCTTTAGACTTCTTCATAGTCCCTTTCTGTGTCTGTCAGTCCCCCTAGACAGCTTCTGACAAGTGCTCTTAGCTTTAAAGGAATCAAAACACTTGTAATTTTTTTTTCCTGGGTGAATTGTGCACCACTGTGCATGCGCAAAATTCATGTCTCAGGCAGAATTTTTTTCCCTGAAGAAAATACATTCTGCGAAAGGGTTGGTGCAGTTAAGCCTTTTGTCCACCAGAGGATGCTGTGGTGCCAGAATAGAAAGCAGCTGCTTCTGGGTGGAAGCAGTCTCCAATGGGGAAAGGAAAGAACAGATTGTGTGTCATGACCATAGGGCCAGGTCAGGAGTCACAGGATATCAGGGTATGAACAGCATGGGCACATGGGGCTGCTGGGAAGGACAACAGATCAGGGTTCAGAAGGGTTAGTGCTAGGGATAGATTGGGGCAGGGGTTGAATGACAGTGCATGTACATCTACACATGGGCATGGGAAGGACGATGGGTGACTGAGGGCAAGTGCATGAACTGAGGGGATGGCTAATGGGGCCTTTGATCCCCTTTTTGGGGCATTTGATTAATAACTTTTGATCTTTTGAGGTTGATAATATTGATGCAACTGCACTTCTGGAGTTATATGGGCAATTGATAAAACATGTAGGAATATAACGTTCAAATACTTCTGAAGAAGTTCAGAAATTGAGGAAAAAGTGATAATTCTATAACTTCCATAAACTATATTTAAATACAACACTGAATACTTGTCTTTGACTTTATCTGAGATGCTTAAACACTGATTATGGGTGAGAGGTAAAATTCTAACAAAATAGTGATGGTAGTGGTGAAGGTAAGTATCATTATATACTCTGCTCCACAATAATAATTTTTCATCAGTTTATTTTTTTAATTGTTTGAGTACTATGTGCTCAGATATGCAGACATTTACTCCCCTGTGGAATTTACTGTGTAGAAAATAGACACAGAACCATAAGATGCCCCGGGAAAGTCACAAGACACACTTTCTATGGATAACAACTAAAATTTTTCTATATTACAGTGTATCTGTATCTTTAGAAAGGGGTTAGACCTGGCAGATATCCTACTGGCAGCCTGTGTATAGGGACAACACACTGAAGAAGACACAAAGGAAGTGCATGGGAAGTTGGGGTTACAGAAATTGGGAAACTAAAGAAGTCGAGCTGGAACACATTAAATCTAAGCACAATTAGCGTGCTGCCAGTTAGGATGTAACTCTACCTTGTTATGGGCCCGGGGCATGTTAAATGTCCACATTTACTGTGCTGTGCTGCCACACATCAAAGGTTCTCTAGTGCACTTTGATCTATTTAGCTTTGGTACAGGAGTAGATTAAAGTGCACTAGCATTCTTTAAGTGTGCAGGAAGAAGGTCCATATGGACTCCTACTGTGGAGGCAGATTGAATTTGTGGCAAACTGGGGCATTAATGTTCTTTTAGATAAACTCTAAGATCATAACATCTTTTGGAGGCAGGGATTACTTGTTTGTTTTCTAATACCCTGCTCATGATCAGGTCCCTAATGTATCTCGGGCATCTTGGTGTTACTCAGGCATAAATGTTAAATAGTCCAGGACTGATTCGTGCAGGGACTAAGTAAGGACAAGAACCTTAAATGTGTTATGAATTGCAAAGGGAAATCAATGGTGAGAAGTAACATTATCACCATTGGATCAAATATGAACTTAGAATGTTACAGAAATGTACTTTGTATATATAAATGAATGCATAATAGAAAAGGCAGTGGTAAAAAAGTTCGTTTTTCTTATGAATTCTTATCTGCTTGGTTTTTTGTTACATTTCCCTTTCATCCTCATTTTTGTGTTAGCTTTTAATTAAAAACAAAAAACTATTGGGGGGATTATGTTGTGTTTAGGAAGTACTTAATATCTTAGAAGTAATTGGTGTTTTGGTTGGGTTGTAGGGAAGCAGTATGGGCATTTGGAATCCAGAAAGGAAATGGTTACAGAAGTCTACGCAAATAGTATCTACAGTACTTGACAAGTGTTTGAGAGCCCTGAGTAGAGCGAGCGAGACTTTTGGCGGTGTTCTGGAACTATTTTCACTTAAACTAATCTTGGTTGCATCACCAATATGTTACTATTTATGGGACCCATCTCTGCTATTTACAGGTGGGATAATTGAGGTAGAAAGGTTAAGTGACTTGGGCTACGTCTAGACTACAGGCTTCTTTCGAAAGAAGCTTTTTTGGAAGAGAGCATCCACACAGTAGAAGTACACCAAAAAAGCAATCTGCTTTTTCAAAAGAGAGTGTTCAGACTGAATGGATGCTCTCTTGGGGTGTGTCTAAACTACATGGCTCCATCGATGGAGCCATTTAGATTAGGCTGATCGGCAAAGGGAAATGAAGCCGTGATTTAAATAATCGCGGCTTCATTTAAATTTAAATGGCTGCCGCGCTGAGCCCACAAACATCTGATCAGCTGTTTGTTGGCTCAGCACGCTAGTCTGGACACTCCCGGGCCAACATGAAAGCCCTTTATCGACCTCCCCGTTATGCCTTGTAGGATGAGGTTTACCGGGGAGGTCGATAAAGGGCTTTCATGTTGGCGCGGGAGCGTCCAGACTAGCGCGCTGAACCGACAAACAGCTGATCAGCTGTTTGTTGGCTCAGCGCGGCAGACATTTAAATTTAAATGAAGCCGCGATTATTTAAATCGCTGCTTCATTTCCTTTTGCCGAACAAACAAATCTACATGGCTCCGTCGATGGAGCCATGTAGTTTAGACATACCCTTGCATATAAGCTGTGATTGCTATGGACAGAATGGCCACCAGGGCACCTGTACTTTTTTCTCTTTCCTCTTCTTCTGAAAGAATTCCTCCTTCCCCATCCACACACGCCTTTTTGCTTCTTCCTTGTTGAATGAGGATTACCAATGCCCGAAAACTCCTGTGTTCTTTCCATTTTTCTTGTGGAAGAACGCAATTGCAATGTGGACTTTCCTCAAGTTTTGTCAGAAAAACAGCCATTTTTCTGACAAAACTCTGTAGTGTAGACATAAAAAGGTTTTAGTTATGATCTATAAAGCCTTAAATGAGTTTGGCTTAGGTTATCTGAAGGACTGTCTTCTCCCATATGAACCTGCCTGGGGTTTGAGGTCAGCTGGGGAAGCTTTGCTTCATGTTCCCCTACTTGTGGAGATAAGATTAACATCTACGCGGAACAAGGCATTCTCAGCTTTTGCTCCCAGGCTGTAGAATTCTCTTCCTCAGGATATTCTCATGGTGCCAATGCTAGCATTGTTTGGGCGTCAGGTTAAAGCCACCCTTTTTATTCGTGCTTTTATTAATGTTTGAGTTTGTATGTGTGTGTTCCTCCTCTCTATATGTTTTTAGCTGGTTATGTCCCTCTGGGGTCTCATATTTTAAATTTTTATATATATTTGTATTGTATTTTTTGTAAGCCGTCTTGAATATTTTAAATAGAAAGGCAGGGTAAAAATATTTAAATAAATAAAATAAATACTCTTGGTTGTGGCCACAAAGATAGTCTGACAGGAATTTAGCATTCTTAATGATGTGGTAATTTTCTCATATTCTTCTGTTATTCTCATGTATACATGGGTCTCTTCCACCTAAATAATCTTTAGGTATTTGTAGCATTATTTTTAAAAAGCAAAGAAATGCAAATGACTGCTTCCCCAAAACAATTGGATTTGATATAATTCTCTTTTGCTTGGTTTCAAGGGCTAATCAACTCCAGAAGAAGCATGCTCATCAATTCTTTTAGTACATCCTTAGGTATACCGTTGCCGCCTCATGCTTCAACATTAGAGAAATAAGCAATTCTAACCCCAAGGATTCATGAATTTATAAAGCATAATTAAAACCAGCATATGCTTCCATGTTGAATGAGACTTGTCTCCTGGCAAAGGTAGATGGCAAAGAGATATAAAAGATGTACCAATTACAAATTAGGTAATAAAAGCCATTGAAGGAGACAGTAAAATTAATTCATTTATTTCTCAGACTTCTACTAAGCAAAATCTTAAAAGAATAAGGTCAATTGCAACTGAATTTTCACCAAATATTCTGATGAGAAAGGACAGTTTGGCCCATTACTCTCGCAGTATGTTATATGGAGGAACTCTATTACTTATTCATAACATGGGGGGAGAAATCATATATTGATAAAAGTATTCAGTACATTGTGTATGAAAATTGAGGTTTATATATTAAATGTTTGACCTCCGTTACTGCAGTATCTGGGAGTTTAATTGAGAGGCTAGTCTAATTTCCAAAGCAGACATTTATGATACACTGTACAAAAAGACTTCCATTTCAATGGGTTACATAGCTCTCGAAGAGACTATGGACAGAAAAAATGGATACTGCTTTAAGGAAAAGAATGACACAGCAACTAAAGCCTTGAGTACATAAATGTATTCATCATACATTTCAAGGACAATTGTAGTTTTGCCCTAGAGGTTTTAAAAGGAAAACAACTAACAGGATTAAGAGAATTAAACAATTCCAAAATTTAATTTGTATAACTTTCTACTAATTTCCTTAGGCTTCTGTTTACCTAATGTCTGTCTTTTTCAGATCTTTGTTTATTAACCCAACTGCCAGAAATACATTCTAGACAGATGATACCTTTCAAATTTGGGTTTATAGGCTAACACTTGTGATTCTATATGGGCAGTTTTTAGACACTGCACAAGAAAACAGCAAATACATTCTTCCTTGTCATGAAACTAAAAGAGAATTAGTATTACTTTTGTATTTTTCCCCTTCTCAGACTTGTTTCCAAGTAGATATAAATCACCTTTTGCAGAGGAACAGGGAGTTTGCCTTTGGCAGGAAATAGAAGTTTTAGACTCTTTTAGGTGGCCAAAAGTACTGGTTTTAAATTCACGTCACTTCTGCAAAAAGCAGACAAACTTTTTGCAGCCAGAATAAAACATGTTTTCAACTGGGAATACATCAGAGAAGATAAATGAGTCCTATGAACAGATCATCTAAAGCAGAGATGGGGAACCTAAGGACCAGGGGCCTCATGCAGCCCTGTGGCTTGCCTCAATCTGGCCACTGAGGCTTTGGGTTCCCCCTTCTTCCCCCCCAGCTTAGGGAGCCTATGCTGGTACTCCAGCCTCCCCTCACTGTCTCCCTGCAGGCCTGGAGCACACAAAATCTACTAGCTTGGGCCTTCCAAGGCTCTGGTGTTCAAGGGGAATGGGAGGAGTGTCTTTTTCCTTGTCAGTCGGGGGCCATATCAGAGAGGTTTATGTGTGTGGTTTTTTGCCTCTCACTTGTGGTCCCTGACTGAATTTTCTATGGGTCAGCAGCCACTGACCCAAAAAGAGATCCCCATCCCATTGTAAAGTATTATTCCAACTTCTGATCTTCCCAAGAATATTTGCTGCTTTATAGAAGAAAACGTAATAAGCCTCAACTGAACTAGAGTATGAAGCATGTACACAGTTGAATTTATTTTTATAATCTCTGCTTCACATAAGAACACAAGAACGGCCGTACTGGGTCAGACCAAAGGTCCATCCAGCCCAGTAGCCTGTCTATGACAGTGGCCAGCGCCAAGTGCCCTGGACGGGGTGGACCGAAGACAATGATCAAACGATTTGTCTTGTGCCATCCATCTCCAGCCTCTGACGAACAGAGGCCAGGGACACCATTTCTACCCCTCCTGGCAAATAGCCTTTTATGGACCTAACCTCCGTGAAATTATCTAGCTTCTCTTTAAACTCTGTTATAGTTCTAGCCTTCACAGCCTACTCTGGCAAGGAGTTCCACAGATTGACTACACGCTGTATGATGAAGAACTTTCTTTTATTAGTTTAAAACCTGCTACCCATGAATTTCATTTGGTGTCCTCTAGTTCTTCTATTATGGGAACTAATGAATAACGCTTCTTTATTTACCCTCTCCACACCACTCATGATTTTATATACCTCTATCATATCCCCCTCAGTCTCCTCTTTTCCAAACTGAAAAGTCCCAGTGGCTTTAGCTTCTCTTCATATGGGACCTGTTCTAGATCCCTAATCATTTTAGTTGCCCTTTTCTGAACCCTTTCCAAGGCCAAAATATCTTTTTTGAGGTGAGGAGACCACATCTGTACACAGTATTCAAGATATGGGCGTACCATAGTTTTATCCAGGGGCAGTAAGATATTCTGGGTCTTATTTTCTATCCCTTTCCTAATAATTCCTAACATTCTATTTGCCTTTTTTGACCGCCGCAGAACACTTGTGTGGATGTTTTCAGAGAACTATCCACGATAACTCCAAGATCTCTTTCCTGATTGGTCGTAGCCAAATTAGCCCCCATCATACTATATGTATAGTTGGGGTTATTTTTTCCAACGTGCATTACTTTACACTTATCCACATTAAATTTCATTTGCCATTTTGTTGCCCAATCACTTAGTTTTGTGCGATCTTTTTGAAGTTCTTCACAGTCTGCTTCTGTCTTGACTATCTTGAACAGTTTAGTATCATCCGCAAACTTTACCACCTCACTGCTTACCCCTTTTTCCAGATCATTTATGAATAAGTTGAATAGGATTGGTCCCAGGACTGACCCTTGGGAGACACCACTAGTTACCCCTCTCCAATCTGAAAATTTACCATTATTCCTACCCTTTGTTTCCTGTCTTTTAACCAGGTCTCAATCCAAGAAAGGACCTTCCCTCTTATCCCATGGCCATGTAATTTACACAAGAGCCTTTGGTGAGGGACCTTGTCAAAGGCTTTCTGGAAATCTAAGTATACTATATCTACTGGATCCCTTTGTCTGCCTGTTTGTTAACCCCTTCAAAGAACTCTAATAGATTAGTAAGACATGATTTCCCTTTACAGAAACCATGTTGACTTTTGTCCAACAAATTATGTTCTTCTACGTGCCTAACAATTTTATTCTTAACTATTGTTTTGACTAATTTGCCCAGTACTGACGCTAGGCTTACCGGTCTGTAATTGCCAGGATCCCCTCTAGAGCTCTTTTAAAATATTGATGTCACTTTAGCTATTCACTTTCCGTGTTCCATACTTCCTTGCCTAATCCTAAATGATGGATACTACATTAATCTTGTATCTCATATGGTATCTATATCTAACGCAATAAACACTGCAAAAGTCAAATGGAAAAATTTGTGTTCTGGCTATAAGGCCAGACTGTTTAGCAGGTATAGAGCTCTGAAATATTTGTTCACATAGCATCAAATATATGTCAATTTTTGATAATGGAATATGACGTAAGGTGCTAGCATGTGATTGAATAGTCACGTAACCACATGTAGGGTTAGCAGATGGTTTCAACAAAAAAACTTGACATTACATCACAATCTACATAACATCTTATTTAGAAAATACCAGACATTTATATTTTCTCAATTTGTTTCTTGAACAGAAAGCTGAAATACTGGATTATCTGGTTCAAAACTGGACACCTGGCAACCCTAACCAAATGAAATCTTAGTGGTAATATGACTACTAAATAGTCCCTGGGGGCGGGGTTGAGGCTGGCAGCCAGTGTGCTCTGGCCCCACTCTTGGGGAGCTCCCTGACATCCCATGCTGGTGCGCCTCTATCAGAAAAACTTGCTCCCTGCACAGACCAACTGCCATCTCTGTGCGAGATGGAAGCAGCTCCTGTCTGCAGGAGTCAGAACTCCTCACAGATAGAGGCTGCTGCCCTGAAGCAGCCTCTGTCCATGGAGAACTTAGACCCCTCCCTCTCTGTGGACAGGATTGACAAATGGAGAAAATATGATCTGTTTACAGTTGGACTAATTAAATTCGCATTTAACATTTTGAAGCACATGATTTTGCTCCTTAAACTTTCCTTTTTGAGATGCTTCATTCAGTCTTGCTTCTAATTGTCAGAATAGTTTGGGTGCGAACACACAACGCCCCATTGTCCTTGCAATAATTCTATTTCTGTAGGCAGGTTTTGTTGTGTCTCTACCACATCTGGTCAAATGTTGGCTCATTCTTACACTTGCAAGAGATTTGTAGTTCTATTTGTCAAGTTTTTTTTTCTTATTTGAATTTGTAGCATAAACTTGGGGTTGGGATGAGAGAAGATATGTGTTTTATGCAGACTTTGGTAAAAGAACCCAAATCTGTTTTTTGAAAATCATATTAAGGAGGAAAAAGAGCTTCCAGGAAGTTAATAGCTATTTGGATTGGTTCCTGTATAACAGGTATTTTTTGCTAAATGGTATTAAAGTCCACTGCGTAAGAATCCAAAGTCTGCTGTCCTATAGGTGGGCACAAAGGGAAAAACAAATTGGCAAACTGATGCCAAGAAATTGGGCTCCTTTATTATGCAGTTTGTCATCTCTTTGGATCAGTCTTTGGGGGGGTGGGTCATAAGTCAAAAATAGGGGGGGGGACCCCAAAATTCAGTTGGATTACCTTATTTAAAAAAAGCAACGATTGACTGCAATAGCTGGCTCACTGTCTGCATATGAAACAGCAAATAGCTTTGGACTCCCAGACAGAATGGCTATGCTGCTCTCTGCATAGGTAGAAAGCAGAATTGAGAGGCAGTTGAGAGTTTTTTTGCTATATTGATCTGACTGCAGAGGGAGACAAAGAGAAGAAAAGATTAATAGAGAGACTAGCAAAAGCCAGATATACTCTTCATAAATGTAAGATTCATGAAGTGCTACGGTTCTGTTTGATTTTGAATTGTTTATGCAACACAGTATGTTAACCATCAGTTGATAAACTATATTGTTGAATAATTCTCAGCAACCATCACTATACCTTAGGATGAGTATTATTAAATTAATGGTGAGAAATATGCCAAGACTATTCTAAAACCACAAAAGCAATTGAGGAGAAATTTATATCTACTTTCCAACAGTCTTATCCACCAGCAGAAATTCCAGGCAGGAGTAATTTCATGCTGAGATTCCATTATCAGGAAATATTACATGCTTGGTTTTCAATTATGATGATTATAAAACCCATATGGTTTTTATATAGGTGTGTATCCCACATACGCTTTGAAGGGCTATGTCTACACTGCAGGCTTCTTGCGCAAGAACTTCTTGCACAAGAGTTCTAACACTAGTTCTCGTGCAAGAGTGTGTCCACACTGCCACGTGCTTTTGTGCAAGAGATGTGCTTTTGCGCAAGAGCGTCCATGGCAGTGTGGACGTACTCTTGCTTAAGAAAGATCTGATGGCCATTTTAGCCATAGGGGTTTCTTGTGCAAGAAATCCCTACTCCCATCGACACTATCGTTTTTGTGCAAGAGCTCTTGCGCAAAAAGACTTATTTCTCGTGGGGAGAGGAATAACTTGTGCAAAAAGCCCTCTCTTCTGATGATCTACTGTAAACTTTCTTGTGCAAGAACAGGCTTGTAGTGTGGATGCTCCACAAGTTTTTGCGCAAGAACGACCATTCTTTCACAAGAAGCCTAAAGTGTAGACATAGCCGTGGTGTTTAATGTAGGCTGAAGAAGTCAATTAATTTACCTGGCAGCATGAGAGAGCCAGGGTTAATTGATAATGAAGCCCATATGGGCAGAGGCTGGTTAATGAGTATAAAGCCAAGAAGTTTGTAGCGGAAAGGGCCTGCAGGGATAGTCTGCAGTCGTTCTGGGGGATAGAATAGGAAGTTGTTCAGGAAGGGCCCCTTTTAGTCTTCTCTTCTGAAATCTAAAACTGCCTTGTTTTTTAGCCTTTCTTCATAGATAAGGTTTTTCTAAACCGTGCATCCTTTGTTTTGCTCCTCAACATTCTCCCAATTTGTCCATTCGTATAGCATGATGCTCCAAACTAGACACAATACACAAGTTGAGGCCATATCAGTAGAGTACAATGGAACAATTACCACTTATCTCCAACGTAGAACATGCCTGCTATGAACATCTCCGAATATTAGTCTTCCACACATGCACACATTGAATATGTACTCATATTCAGCTTTGCCAGTATTCTTTCTGTTGCCATCTTTCCCATTGTAATGCTTTATCGTTCTGCTCTCTCCCTCAGCTCTGTTAGCTAATTATGAAAGCCTTATACTGTTTCAGTGGCTGCAATTGCAGTAGTATCTGGATGTTGTTAGCGGCACTGAGAATTTTTCTTTCAGCTTTTTGAAAATTGTGATGATAATCTTTAAATTTAATTGAATCAGTATTATGTTTAGAACTAAATATTGTATTACTTTGATTTCTTTGCCTCCCCCTAAAACAAATTACCCATATGAAAGGCTATTTCTGTAAATTTCTGGGTTTTTTTGTTCATAACAGTGACAAAACAAATTAAAATGTTAACATCTTTTGCCTTTTTCTCTGAAGATAAAGTTGTGCATTCTTCTATGCTATAGAAAATACAATAATTGCTTACAGTTTAGCCACAGGATAAATTTTCAGCACAGTGCACAGGGATTTGTGTGCATGATTCCCACAACTATGTTGGGAATTGTGCAGGTACCAGAGAGAACTGTAATGTGAATCTCTTCATAATGTGAAATTCACCAAGTTTTGGAAGAGTATGAAATGCTTATAAGAATAACCAAAAGCTTTAAGATACAATAACTTATTGCTCACTGGTACATTTTTCTCTAGCTGCCTCTTGAAAATGAAGAGCTAATAGAGGCATAAAGGTACCATGCAATGTACGATACATGATTGCATTTTTTAAGTACAATATATTAACTTTTCCCAAGACACAGGGAATTAGGGCTACAAGAACAGGGCCTGCCCACTTATGACTTTGGACCCTCCATTCACTATAGAGAAAAATGAGAAATCTTTAAGGAATTTTTACCTTGGCATTTGAACTGATCCATGTAAAAGTAACAGTTGTTGTTGTTGTTTGCCTCTCGGGAGCCAAAGAAGACATGTTGTGCAAAAGCGGCTGATTTTCCGGAAAAACTGGCCAGTCTAGACACAGCCCTTGAGTTTAACTGAGTTTAATATCTTTGTGCTGAAGAACTTTAATACGCAATCTCTCAAGTGCCTGACTGGCTTTCTGAATCCTGGCTGTAATCTCTTTATCAAGGGATCCATCACTTGCTATTGTGCTGCCCAACTACTTAAAGCTGTCCACTACCTTCAGTTGTGAGCCATCCATAGTAATACATGGCTGTGGAGGAGCACTGTTTGGTGCAGGCTGGAAGAGGACTTCTGTCTTTCCGAGGCTAATTGTGAGACGGAACAGTTTGAATGCTTCAGAGAATCAGTCAGTGATGGTCTGTAGGTGGTTCTCTTGATGTGCCATAAGGGCGCAGTCATCAGCAAACAGCACTTCAGTGATAAGCCTCTCCAGCGTCTTGGTCTTTGCAGTAAGGCATCTCAAATCAAACAGCAAATCGTCCAAATGGTATCTGATGTAAACACCAAGATGTAAGTCTCTGACAGCATGCATAAGGATTTGAGTGAGGAACAGGTTAAAAAGCACCAGGGCGAGTACGCATCCCTGCTTCACACCATTGGAGATGTTAAATTTCTCAGATGGTACACCATCCGAGAGTACCGCTCCTGTCATGTCGTCGTGAAACAGCTTGATGAGCAAGATGAACTTCGGTGGGGAACCCAGCTTCCTGAGGATGATCCACAATGCATCTCTGTTAACCATGTTGAATACCTTTGTCAGATCAGTGAAGACAGGGTAGAGGTTCATATTCTGCTCAAGGCACTTCTCTTGCACCTGTCTCATTAAGACGATCATATCGACAGTACTGCGATTAGGGCGAAAGCCACATTGTGACTCGGGGAGACTGACTTCTGAAACTGTTGAAATCAGCCTGTTCAGGATGATGCGGGTGAGGATTTTCCTAGCAATGGAAAGCAGCGAGATACCTCTATAGTTCCTGCAGTAGGCTCTTGCATCCTTATTCTTGTACAGCGCAAGTATCACGGAGGTCAGATGGCATTTCTTCCTCTTCCCAAATACTGATCAAGACATTATGAAGAACCTTAAGTGATTCCTCATTAAATGCCTTGTACAGTTCTTCGGGAATTCCATTCTTGCTGGATGCCTTCCTGCAACTCATCTGTCTGATGGCCTTTCTAACTTTGTCAATAAATGGAGGATCTCCTAGATCTTCAAGGGTTGGCTTCTGAGGAATCTGTTCCAATGCTGACTGGCGATGAACAATTCAGGAGCTGACTGAAATACTCTTTCCATCGGTTATTAATGCCAGACTTATCCCTAATCAGCGTGGCTCCATCTGCTGATGACAAGGGCCAAAGCCAGACTTGGAAGGACCAAAGACTGACTTGATGGAACTGAAGAACTCCCTTGGATTATCTGAATCAGCATAGTATTGCACCTCTTCAGCTTTCTTTTCCCACCACTGAATTTGCGGATTTCTCACTGAGCCTGGGCCTGGAGGGACTTAAACCTGTCTGTCTTAGAGATGGAACCTGGGTCATTCTGCTACTCCATGAATGCCTTGTTCTTCTTGGCAAGCAGGTCCTCAATAGCACTGTTGTTCTCATGAAACCAGTCGTGATTGTTTTTCTTGGGACCAAGCACTGACTTCGCTGTTTCTATCACCATGACTCTAAACTGGTTCCACTTCTGAATTGGACCTCCAATCAATGGTTTGTTGACAGTCAACTTTTCATCAAGGCTTGACTGGAACTTGCGCAGATGAGAAGGCTGCTGGAGTCTGGCAATGTTAAAGGGTGTTCAGATAAGTTTTGGGTGATGCTGAGCAATGTGTATTTCGAAAATGGTGCGGACAAGCCTATGGTCAGTCCAGCACTCTGCTCCTTGCCTGGCTCTGGTGATAAAGACATCCCGAATATCACGCTGATGAACAATGACATAATCTATCATGTGCCATTGTTTTGATATAGGGTGCATTGTATTTGTTTGCCATCCTGAACACTGTGTTCATGATGAGGAGGTAATATTCTGCACATTTGCTCAATAGCAATAAGCCTTTGCTGTTCATCTTGCCAATGCCATGTTAGCCTAACACTCCCTCCCACTGACTGTGGTCGCAGCCAACTCGGGAGTTGAAGTCTCCCAACAAGATCAACTTGTCATTGATCGGTACTGAGCACAGAACGGAACTGAGATCGGTGTAGAACTGTTCAGTTGTCTCCTCTGTGCTGTTCATGGTGGGAGCGTATGTACTGATGATTATTGCATACTGCTTATGACTAAGGGGTAGGTGTAGCTTCATGAGCCTCTTGTTAATACCGACAGGCAGGTCCGAAAGTTATTTTATCAGACTAGTATTGATGGCCAGGCTGACTCCATGAATCCTATCCTCATTCTGCGCTTTCCCTTTCCAGAAGAAGGTATAACCACTAGCTAGTTCAGTGAGAAATCCTTCTTCAGTAAGCCTGGTTTCACTCAAGGCAGCGATATCAATACCATAGCGTGAAAACTCTTTAGCAATTAGGGCTGTTCTCCGATGAGGTCTTACTGTGTTCTCGCTGTCCATGAGCGTACGGACGTTCCATGTTCCCATTACCAACTTCCTTTTTTTGCACAACATAACCTGTGCGTGAAAAATATTATTATAGAGGGAAGGCCTTTGCACAGAGACGATCCCACTCTCTTGGCCTCAGAAGTCAGAATCCAGTGGCAAGAAAAAAATAGTTACTTCTGGAGACTACCTTGGCTGCACTGGCTGGCCATGTTACCTTAAATGCTCTGACATGCCCCACGCACTCCATAGTGCGCTGCTGCAACGCCCTCTCAACCACTGAATCAGAAAGGTTTTCTCCGCCTGATCCATTGAAGCAGTCTTCGCATACTGGGATGAGCAAGTCCCTATCTCACCAAGGGTTTCAATCCCATCAGCTATCCTCACCTGGTTTAGCTGGCCTGTCAAAGCCATTGCCCGGGGTGTGGCCACTGATGCATGCAAAAGAATTACGTGGAGCCACAGGTGAGAGCTGGGTGTCGGTAAAAATCACTAAAGGATGGGCCACTCCCAAATAAGTGCGACAAGCCCTCATTTAAAGGTACTACCCCATTAGAGGTACTACCATGCAACTCCATACACCCCAAAAAGTAACAGTAATAGTCTACAATAAATACATAATCTTAATCTCACAACAACTTGTGGTTCTCCTTTCACAATCTTGTTAAAACTTCTTACCAACTTTTTCATATTCAGCACAATAAAAATTTTTTATGGGAACAATTTCTTTGGGATCACAGCGTGTAACACGTCAGAAGAGCTGTTGCAGGTTGCTTTAAAGATATTTGTATTTTTGTTTCCCTCTATCATTGAATCATCTTAATTAATTAAACACTGAATATTTTCTGCATCAAAGAAGCAAAGAAAATGCCAATGTTTTTGAAAGATTTTTTTGAACACTTTCATCTTTTTTTTTTTTTTTTTGGTTTGGTCTCCCATAGTGATATATTGTACGTAAAATTGCCATTCAGTATCTAATTCTTGTGAGTGTCTGTGCTTGCTCTGCCAGGATGTTGATTAAAAAATGTAAATATAGGTGAGATTCATGTTCGTTTTGTAAATTATCTTAGTTTAATGATCATCTACATTGAGAGGTTTTGTAGCCATTTCAGTCTCAGGATCTTAGGGTGTGTCTAGACTACATGGCTCCGTCAATGGAGCCATGTAGATAAGTTTACTCGATATAAGAAAATGAAGTGGTGATTTAAATAATCGCCGCTTCATTTACATCAAAATGGCCACCGTGCTGTGCCGATCAGCTGTTTGGTGGCACAGCGGGGCAGTCTGGATGTGCCACGGTCGACAAGACAAGCCCTTTTCGACCGCTCTGGTAAACCTCATTTCATGAGGCATAACGGAGCAGTCGACAAGGGCTTCCCTTATCAACAGCAGCGCATCCAAATATAATACTTTGAGAGAGTATTGGTTTGTAATTGTAACCTTAATTGGCCTGTCTTCTAAATCATGGTATAAGAATTGCACTACAGAGTCTTATAGATTAATATAAGTAAATGTACAAAATCAAGCTCAGGGTTTTTGTTGTTGTTGTTGAAAGAGCAGTCTGAATTGTGATGTGTTTTTTATTTATTTTTTATTTTTTATAGAGCCAGAGAAACAATATTGTCCTGTGGCAAACACCTACAATTGTGATGCGATAGTACTGGTCCTAATGGTTTCAGGAGTGCTAAGTTCACTATACTGGCTGATAGTACATATTGCTATACGAATTCTGCTGCCCCAAAGGAAGTATAATGGGTCAAAGTGCATTTAGAGCTTAGCTCTTCTGTGTGAATGCCGATGCTTTATATAGTTCAGCTTTTATTAGAAGAGTACACAAAATGACACAATGATAATTTACCTTCCATCACCTTATGAACATTCCATATCCTCTAAGGTACTATAGTGCTACAATACACCTTTTTTGAAAAAGTAAATTTAGTTTTCAAATTACAGACCTAAACCACTGGAGAAGGAAGCCCGGTATGGAGCCACAAACCATGTATTATTCAGCTTTTAGGTTTTCTAATTAGTCTTTTTTAGTTGTGACATCATCTGATTATAATATGACCGTAGAATACTAGAACTGGAAGGGACCTCTTGAGATCCTCACAACAGCAATGATCCAGATAGATGTTTGTCTAATCTGCGTTTAAAAATCTCTAATGATGGAGGTTCCACAACCTCCCACTGCAATTTATTCTAGTGCTTAACCGCCCTGACAGTTACAAAGTTTTTCCTAATGTCCAACCTAAACCTTCTATGCTTGAGTTGCAGCCTCTTGTCAAAGGTTCAGGAGAATAATTTTTCTCCCTTTCTTGTAACACTCTTTTAGGTACTTGGAAATCGCTATCATGTCACCTTCATAGAATCATAGAATAATAGGACTGGAAGGGACCTCAAGAGGTCATCGAGTCCAGCCCCCCGCCCTCAAGGCAGGACCAAGCTCCGTCTACACCATCCCTGACAGATGTCTATCTAACCTGTTCTTAAATATCTCCAGAGAGGGAGAGTCCACCACCTCCCTTGGCAATTTATTCCAATATTTGACCACCCTGACAGTTAGGAATTTTTTCCTAATATCCAATCTAAACCTCCCCTGCTGCACTTTAAGCCCATTACTCCTTGTCCTGTCCTCAGAAACCAAGAGGAACAAATTTTCTCCTTCCTCCTTGTGACACCCTTTTAGATATTTGAAAACCGCTATCATGTCCCCCCTTAATCTTCTTTTTTCCAAACTAAACAAGCCCAGTTCATGAAGCCTGGCTTCATAGGTCATGTTCTCTAAACCTTTAATCATTCTTGTCGCTCTTCTCTGTACCCTTTCCAATTTCTCCACATCTTTCTTGAAATGTGGTGCCCAGAACTGGACACAGTACTCCAGCTGAGGCCTAACCAGTGCAGAGTAGAGCGGCAGAATGACTTCACGAGTTTTGCTTACAACACACCTGTTGATACAACCTAGAATCATATTTGCTTTTTTTGCAACAGCATCACACTGTTGACTCATATTCAACTTGTGGTCCACTATGACCCCTAGATCCCTTTCCGCCATGCTCCTTTCTAGACAGTCGCTTCCCATCTTGTATGTATGGAACTGATTGTTCCTTCCTAAGTGGAGCACTTTGCATTTCTCTTTATTAAACCTCATCCTGTTTACCTCTGACCATTTCTCTAACTTGCTAAGGTCATTTTGAATTATGTCCCTATCCTCCAAAGAAGTCGCAACCCCACCCAGTTTGGTATCATCTGCAAACTTAATAAGCGTACTCTCTATCCCAATATCTACATCATTGATGAAGATATTGAACAGTACGGGTCCCAAAACAGACCCTTGAGGACCTTTGTCTTCTCTGTTGTAAACTAAACAAACCCAGTTATTTCAATCTTCCCTCATAGGTCATGTTTTATAGACTTTTTAATCTTTGTTGTTGCTCTTCCCTAGACCTTCTCCAATTACCTGGAAAAAAATCACCCTGGTGAATCTAAGGGCAAAGAAGCCCATCACTTTGAGTGTCAGGGCTTTATAGCAAATAAGTCCAAGAAGATTCCACTGAGATTTGAATGCAGAGTGCTGGCTTCAGAGTCTTGAGTACTGGCCATTACATACTGGGAGAAGTAGAAAAAGACACTCACCTCACTCGTGCAACTCAGAGCACTGAAGTTCTAGGCTCCCCTTCCCAGCACTGCATTAACTCTTCTGGGGGCTAGGAGCGACTAGATTTGTGGGGCTCCCCTAGGTTCTGGGGTGGGGCCAAAATGAAGGGTTTAGTATGCAGGAAGGGGCTTCCAGGGAGTAGACTGGGGGTGGGTGGAAGGGTCTGGGATAGGGTTCCAGATGGCTTAACAAAAAATACCACCACCACCCCCCAAAAAAAAACAAGAAAAAATTCTGTCTGGGGGAGGGGGAGAGAGGGAGACCAAAGAGGGGGGAAAAAAAGGGCGGGGGGGGAGAGACCAAAGTTAAGCAAAAGTTGCACCACTCCCTCCAATTTGGGGCCAAACACTGACCCCCAATGCACCCACCCCTGCCTCAGAGCGAAACCCCCCCTTGCGCCTCCGCATCCCAATGCACTCCCCCCTCCTCCTGGGGCAGGCATCCCCAGCGCCGGGAGCGCCCCGCCCCAATCAAATCTCCCCTCTGCAGAGCCAGGCAACGGAGGAATGGGTCGGCCAGGTAAGGAAATCTTACTTTTAAAGTGGCTGCTCCTGCCGTCCAGCCCGGCTGCCTCGGCTCCAAGTGTGTAGACGGAGGCATCACGTGGCTAGCTTCCAGGTCTCTGCTGGTCACGTGGGCCAGAGCAGCATGCACTCCGCTCCCACCCAATCCGGCACCCCCTTAGTGTAGTGCCTGGCAAGTGCCCCCCTTACCCTCTTCGCTATGCCTTTGCTGTACTCCTCACTCCCCCGCCCCCGCCAGATGCGGCAGGGAAAATTGTCCCCGCTGGGCTTCCATCCCAGGGAAATGGGAAATACCGGATATTTCACATGTCCGGTATTTCCTGTGTGTTTTTTTTAAAACCAGACAGAGACCGCAAATACTGGACTGTCCGGGTGAATACCGGACACCTGGCAACCCTACTTTGGGAAGGAGGTAGGATGTATTCAGGAGCAGGGGGGCAAGGGATTGGGACCCTTATCTGGTGCAGCTCATGGAGGGGAGGAGGGGACACAGGTGGTTCCACACCACCCTGTGCTTGCCAGCACTGCTCCCATTGGTCACAACTTGCAGTTAATGGGACTAATGGGGATGGAGCTTGAAGGCCCCTGTCAGCTTCCCTGTGCTGCCACTCCCCTGGCTGAGGGGAGGGGGAATAACAGCATTTGGAGCTACTTTTCCCCCCAGTTATCTGGAATGGGATCCCAGTCATTGGCTGGAAACAATCTGAACATGATGTTCAATTTTGGACTACAAGCATGAACTAAATTGTAAAAAGTTTTTCAGATACATGGTAACCATCTCTTTTATGCATCTGAATCTCAACAACTGAACTCATGTCTTTATGTATATAAAATAAACTTTAGTCTAGTTAATAAGAATTGGTTCTAAGCATGTACTGGGAACAAAGTCTGAAAAATTTATGGACCTGGAAGGTAATGTGACTGATCCTTTGAAATTGGTAGAACTTTATTTGATTTGGGTGTGTTGGTGGAAGCCTGAGGCTGGAAACTGTGTAGTTTAGATTTTTCATTTAACCCATAAGCTAATATAGAGAAGCTGTTTTGTGCTGGTTTAGACAAAAGTAAATATTTGCCATCAGCTTTGGGAACTGACCATCCCATTACTTGCATTGCACCCTAATTGTGTGACATCAGCTGGCTCCCCTGGGGCCTTTATCTCAGCAGTATACACTGACCATATACTGAATGCTCTACTTCTTGACCAAGAAGTTGCTAAAATCTGCATGTGCACTCAAAGCTTGTATTCTTCAAAAGTCTGCCAATAATTATGCCAATTATAAGGTGATTTTGAGCTGTTAAAAACCAAACACACATTTCTTATAAGCTAGTTTACAGTAAGTAACATTCAAATACATAAAACGTTGGTAGAAGAAAGAGGAAGAGAAATTGTTTTTCTCAACCTTTAAGGATAGGGCAAGAAGCAATGGGCTTACATTGCAGTAAGGGAAGCTTAGGTTAAACATTAAGGAAAACTTTACTGTCAGAGTGGTTTAAACACTTGAATAAGTTGCCTAGGGAGGTCATGGAATCTCTATCATCGTAGATGTTCAAAGAGCGGGTTAGACAAATGCCCATCAGGGATGGTCTAGGTCAGTGTTTCTCAACCAGTGGTACGAGTACCCTTAGGGGTACTTGAGAGAAGTCTGGGGTGTACATCAACACACCTGAAATTGGGAGAATTGAATTTTTGTTGTAAGTTTTATAGTGTTTTGTTATTTTTGTACTTTTTTACACCCAAAAATTTCATTGCTTGCCTGGCTATGATTAACTTGTTTATATAAATGTGTTGCAATGGTAGAAAAAGAATTTTGTCTGAAAACTAGGTACTGGGGATACTTTATATATATATATATATATATATATAATTTGAAAAATGGGTACTTTATAAATGAAAAAAAAAAGGTTAAGAAACACTGGTCCAGGTAATATTTCATCCTGATGTGAGTGTTGGGAATTGAACTAGATTACCTCTTGAGGTCCCTTCCAGTCCTATGATTCTATGAAGAAAATTTAAGACTAAATGTGTCCAGTATTTTTTTATGAGAAAGCTATGGGGGAGCCTGAGAACAGTCTTCAGATATGTTGAGGGCTGTAATACAGAGAACTATAGTCAACCACTCTCCACTGAAGAAAGGACAAGTAGTAATGGTCTTAATCTACAGCAAGAGAAACTTAGAGTAGATATCAGGAAAAGCACACTTAATAGAAGGGTAGTGAAGCTCGAATAGACTTCCAAAGGCGATTGTAGAATCCCCATTACTGGAGGTTTTAAAAAATCGATTAAACACCTGTAAAGGATGATGTCAATTTAGGTTAACTGCCACAGTGCAGGGGGCTGGACTTGGTGACTTCTTGAGGTCCCTTTTTGCCTTACATTTCTGCCTTTTCCCCTAAAATGAGGTAATAATGTTATATGATTTACCAAAGGTTACAGAGGTTGTTAGTGTCAGGATAAATACTCAGGAATGTATGGTTGCCAGTCCTGTGTGCAGACCACACCTGACTCTTAGACTCAGGTTTGTTTTGAAGATGAATCTGTCTGAACTTGTATTTCTTTTGTACAGAAATATATGCCTCTTCCATTGAAGAATCCTTGAATTTACGTTGAAAAGTACACTATTACCAAGAGGAAGCAATGAATGTCTTCTCTACTGAATGCAGTCCTTGGAATTCCTGCAATACATTCTTTAACTTTTAGATGATAATCAAGTGTTTCATAGGGTCGCCATCTTGGAAAGCCCTCCAATGCCATTGCCCTTATGGCTTGCCTCTTGGTTTCACTGTCTGAGGGCTCCTCAAGAATGCATCTTCAACACTTTGTTAGGATCAGCATATGTGTGTCATAGGACAACTTATTACTATGGAACCTCAAACCAAAAAACAAAGTTCACTATCATAACACAAAGGGTTCTAGCTTTAGGACGTTCTGGATTTCAGGTTCTTTATCAGACTCAGATGGGAGGGCTCTCATATTCGTCACAAGAGTTGCTAACAAAACCCAAGTGAAATAATGCGAACAACATCCATCTGCTCTGGCCTTAAATCTAATGTCCCACCTGTTTCTTTACCTATACAGGGCCATGGCCATAGGAGTGATTCCTTGGGCCTACCTTCACCCCAGCACTCTGAGTTGAAGGAAACATTTCCTACTGCTCTGCAGGGAATTCACTTTATTCAATCTCATTTACCTCCTGATCCCCTGTCCCTTATGAAGAACAATAGTCATGAGGGTGCTCCCCTGGTGTGTTGCCTTCCTCCAGAGTCTCCATCACTTGTTCTGCAGTAGGGATGTAAGCAACTAGCCAACTGCCCAATAAGCATATGCTTATTGGGTAGTTAAGTAGTGACTCAACTAGTTGCTTCCCCCACCCTCCTGCTGCTTCTGTCTGAGGGAGGCAGCAAGTTGGGGGGGGGGAGAGCAGAGGCTGGTGGTGAGGGGAGCTGGCTTAAAATCTAGTTGCCCCCAGCACCATCTCCCCCGGAGGGGAGGGGAGGGGAGGAGGTGGGCAGGGGAAGTAGAGGCACAGAAGGGAAACAGCGTGAGCGGGAACTCAAGCTTGTGCTGGTCCAACTGCTGTGCCGCTCTCATTTCAAAGGGTGAGGCAGTGCAGGGAACCTGGGGCGAGTGGGAACTCAGGCAGTCACCGCTTTCTTGGGGTACTGCCTCTCCCTTTGAAATCTAGCAAGAGCCCCATGGGGCTTTGAGTCCCTGTTGCTCTTTGGTCTCTTAAATGTAGTAAGAGGTAAGGTGGCTCTTACTACATTTAGAAGGCAGAGGTGCAGTGGGAATAGTGAGCACCCCACCCCTTATCGACTAATCAAGTAGTTGATGGAAATTCTATCAGCTATGATATTAATTGATTCATCGAAATTTGACATCCCTACTATGCAGATGATCTGATTCCCAGGGCGGAACTGCAGAGTTTTCTGTTAACTGCACTTTTTCCTGACATACAACAGGATGCTTCCTTTTCGGCCCCTTCCTGGAATCTGACCTCCTGCTCCAAGTGACTTAGTTTAGGCTGTATAGCTCGTTCCTTTCCTCCCCCACTTGGCTCCCAAACTTCCTTATTTCCTAACTCCCTGTAACATTTCTGCCCCAATCAGGAACTGGCAGAATCCATCTGGTTCAGCCATAGAAAAACTGAGACCCACAAGGGGAGAGACAATTCTCGATTTAGTCCCGAGTGGAGTGCAGGATCAGGTCCAGGAAATAACCGTTACAGGACCGCCTGGGAATAGTGACCATAATATAATAACATTCAACATTCCTGTGGTAGGAAGAACACCTCAGCAGTCCAGCACCCTGGCATTTAATTTCAAAAAGGGGAATTACACAAAAATGAGGAGGTTAGTTAAACAGAAATTAAAAGACACAGTGACTAGAGCCAAATCCCTGGAAGCTACATGGAAACTTTTTAAAGACACCATAATAGAAGCCCAACTTAAATGTACACCCCAAATTAAAAAACATAGCAAGAGACCTAAAAAAGTGTCACCGTGGCTTAACCACCATGTAAAAGAAGCAGTGAGGGACAAAAAGGTATCTTTTAAGAAGTGGAAGTCCAATCCTAGTGAGATAAATAGAAAGGAACGTAAACACTGTCAAATCAAGTGTAAAAATATAATAAGAAAAGCAAAAAAAGATTTTGAGGAACAGCTAGCCAAAAACTCAAAAAGAAATAACAAAATGTTTAAGTACATTAGAAGCAGGAAGCCTGCTAAAAAACCTGTGGGTCCCCTAGATGATTGAGCTATAAAAGGAGCAATCAAGGACGATAAAGCCATTGCGGAGAAACTAAATGATGTCTTTGCTTGAGTCTTCACGGCTGAGGACATTGGGGAGATTTCTGAATCTGCACCGCCCTTTGTGGGTGACGAATCTGAGGAACTGTCCCGGATTGAAGTATCATTAGAGAAGGTTTTGGAAAAAATAGAAAACTTAATGTTAACAAATCTCCAGGACCGGATGGCATTCATCCAAGGGTTCTAAAAGAACTCAAATGGGAAATTGCTGAGCTATTATCTGTGGTTTGTAACCTATCCTTTAAATCGGCTTCCGTACCTAATGACTGGAAGGTAGCCAACGTGACACCAATATTTAAAAAGGGCTCTAGGGGCGATCCTGGCAATTACAGACCGGTAAGTCTAACTTCAGTACTGGGCAAATTAGTCGAAACAATAGTAAAGAATAAAATTGTGAAGCATGTAGAAGAACATAATTTGTTGGACAAAAGTCAACATGGTTTCTGTAAAGGGAAATCCTGTCTTACTAATCTATTAGGGTGTGTCTAGACTACATGCCTCCTTCGACGGAGGCATGTAGATTAGCCAGATCGGAAGAGGGAAATGAAGCCGCGATTAAAATAATCGCGGCTTCATTTAAATTTAAATGGCTGCCCCGATCTGCCGATCAGCTGTTTGTCGGCAGATCGGGGCAGTCTGGACGCGATGTGCCGACAAAGAAGCCTTTCTTCATCGGCACAGGTAAACCTGGTTTCATGAGGCTTACCTGTGCCGATGAAGAAAGGCTTCTTGGTCGGCGCGTTGCGTCCAGACTGCCCCGATCTGCCGACAAACAGCTGATCGGCAGATCGGGGCAGCCATTTAAATTTAAATGAAGCCGCGATTATTTTAATCGCGGCTTCATTTCCCTCTTCCGATCTGGCTAATCTACATGCCTCCGTCGAAGGAGGCATGTAGTCTAGACACACCCTTAGAGTTCTTTGAAGGGGTTAACAAAAATGCGGATAAGGGGGAATCCAGTAGATATAGTATACATGGATTTTCAGAAAGCCTTTGACAAGGTCCCTCACCAAAGGCTCTTGTGTAAATTACATGGCCATGGGATAAGAGGGAAGGTCCTTTCTTGGATTAAGAGCTGGTTAAAAGACAGGAAACAAAGGGTAGGAATAAATGGTAAATTTTCAGAATGGAGAGGGGTAACTAGTGGTGTCCCCCAAGGGTCAGCCCTGGGACCAATCCTTTTCAACTTATTCATAAATGATCTGGAGAAAGGGTAAGCAGTGAGGTAGTAAAGTTTGCAGATGATACAAAACTGTTTAGGATAGTCAAGACAGAAGCAGACAGTGAGGGACTCCAAGAAGATCTCACCAGACTGAGTGATTGGGCAACAAAATGGCAAATGAAATTTAATGTGGATAAGTGTAAAGTAATGCACATCAGGGAAAAATAACCCCAACTATAGGTACAGTATGATGGGGGCTAATTTGGCTACGACTGATCAGGAAAGAGATCTTGGAGTTATTGTGGACAGTTCTCTGAAAACTTCCACACAGTGTGCAGCGGCGGTCAAAAAGGCAAATAGGATGCTAGGAATTATTAGGAAAGGGATAGAAAATAAGACCCAGAATATCTTACTGCCCCTGGATAAAACCATGGTATGCCCATATCTTGAATACTGTGTACAGATGTGGTCTCCTCACCTCAAAAAAGATATTTTGGCCTTGGAAAGGGTTCAGAAAAGGGCAACTAAAATGATTAGGGATTTGGAATGGGTCCCATATGAGGAGAGGTTAAAGAGACTGGGACTTTTCAGTTTAGAAAAGAGGAGACTGAGGGGGGATATGATAGAGGTCTATAAAATCATGAGTGGTGTGGAGAGGGCCGATAAAGAAAAGTTATGTATTAGTTCCCTAAATAGAAGAACTAGAGGACACCAAATGAAATTAATGGGTAGCAGGTTTAGAACTAATAAAAGAAAGTTGTTCTTCACACAGCGTATAGTCAACCTGTGGATCTGCTTGCCAGAGCAGGCTGTGAAGGCTAGGACTATAACAGAGTTTAAAGAGAAGCTAGATAATTTCATGGGAGGTTAGGTCCATAAAAGGCTATTAGCCAGGGGATAAAATGGTGTCCTTGGCCTCTGTTTGTCAGAGGCTGGAGAGGGATTGCAGGAGACACATCGTTTGATCATTGTCTTCGGTCCACCCTCTCTGGGGCACCTAGTGCTGGCCACTGTTGGCAGACAGGATACTGGGCTAGATGGACCCTTGGTCTGACCCAGTACGGCCGTTCTTATGTTCTTGAAAGGGCATTGTGAGAATTTGTTAGTAAATGCTTGTAAAGCAATTTGAGATCCTGGGGTGAAAGTTGTTACATAAGGATCAAAATAACAGTAATCTAAATTAGTAGGTGATCTCTGGATCAATTCAAGAGTAGTTGCTACACTCCTAACACTCCTTATGGCCTCCTACTAACTGAACCACCTCTACTAGGATCTTCATTTTCCTGTTGCCTGGGGAACAAGCAGCTGAGTGCAATGTTTTAAGTTTGATAGTAAAACTGCAGTCTGACAAGTGGTTATTGCTGCAGTTAAATGTTAAACATCCATTCTGGAGCCAAATTTAAAATAAGAAGTGGGAGGGGAATCAACATTTTAATCCCTCGGATAACTTCTAATGATTAACAGTCACGGCATTCTGTAGATTTTAATGAGTTTTGTTTTGTTTTTTTGGCTCAACAACTTTGTCCCGGCTCTTCACATTGTCTCCACTGCTCTTGTGGCTTACAAAAAAAGCACTGGGAAGAGGTGAGCGGTGTAAGCTCTGGAAGGGAATTTGGGTGCAAGAGGAAGTAGAGAAGAGGAAGTAGAGAAGAAGCTCAGAGAGGGGGTTCCAGGCTGGACAGTGTTGGGGTCAGGTGGAGGGTTGGATTGCTGAGTAAGCCGCAGGCTTGTGCCTGTGAGGGTGCATGAGGGGCTCAGGGCAGTGAGGCTGGGAGTAGGATGGGCTTGGGACACAGATTTTCAGTGTGTGGATGGTGCAGGAGTGTTGTGGCAGAAGACTGGGGATGTGGGGGTACACGAATTTGGGGATGAGAGGCTCAGGATAGGGGGTTCCAGTGTAGGATAGGCTCAGGTTTCGGGTCTGGGGGTGCAGGAGTGTTATGATGCTGCAGCCAGATGTGGTTTGGCCCCAATTGGGGGGCTTGTTTGGCCAGGCTTCATTTTTAAATAAAATACTATATCAAACACAAAATGTTTCAGCTTTGTCTTTATTTATGAGAGGGGTGGGGAACCTGTTTTGAGTCAGAGATCACTGACCCACAGAAAAGTCTGTTGGGGCCACACAAGTGAGATGCAAAAAAACAACCATTCCAACCCCGCCCCCCCAAACCTCACTAATGTGGTCCCAACAATGCTGGTGGGGGCAGGGAACAGGTTGCTGGGGCAGGGTGCTGGGGCAGGGTACTCATGGGGGGAGGGTGTCTGGCTAGGAGGAGGGGACAGACACAGCTGGGACGAGTACCTGGGGATCCCAGGTCTCAGGAAGCACGCTGGCTGCTCTTCTCCTCCCCTCCCTTTACTTTTCCTTCTCTAACCCAGTCCTCCTCCCCTTCTCCAGAGTCAGGCTCACACCCACAACTCAATCTCCCCCCACCGCTCTAACCTAATTCTCGGGTCCTGGAGGCGGAGCCGCCGCTACAACTACATGCGTCTCCCTCCAGGCGCTGGGGCACGTGTGCTGAGTGGCCAGCCTTGAGATGTGCTGTCTGGGATGCTGTGCGCACCCCCTCCCCGAACCCAATCTCCCTTCTCTCTCCTCTCCTCCCCCAGACTAGAGGCAGGCACCCTCCCTTCACCCTCGTTCTAACCTAATTCTCGGCTCCCGGAGCTGCCGCTGCTACAGCCATGCATCTTCCTCCAAACACTGGGTGCGTGTGCTGAGCGGCTGGCACGCCGTGCGCACCCAACCTCCCTCCCCTCTCCGCTCTAACCCAATCCCGCTCCCCCACTAACCTTATGCCCAGGTCCCGGAGCTGCCACACCCAGAGCCGCTGCTGTTGCCTGTGCTCAGCAGCCAGCGGCTAGCACGTGCAGGCTGGGACGCTGTGTGCAACCCGGCCTGCACATGCAGGATATGACGTACAGGCAGTCCCCGGGTTACGTACAAGATAGGGACTGTAGGTTTGTTCTTAAGTCGAATTTGTATGTAAGTCGGAACTGGTACATATTGTAGGGGAAACTCTAGCCAAACATTTCTCCAGAGCTCAGTTTTATTCTCCCACACCTCACTTCCCTCAGTCCTTTATTCTCAAGCTGAGGTGTCTGCTGAGAAAAGCCGTTCCACGTCTTCCTGGTCTGCTCTGGGGGGGCGCTAGCTTCGCGTCTCCCTGGTCTGCTGGGGGGAAGCAGCTAGTGTGGGGTTGCCTCACCCCGTTTGTAAGTAGGGATCCGATGTAAGTCGGATCCATGTAACCCGGGGACTGCCTGTAGTGTACTGGGGACTCTGAGCGGAACGGTGCAGTCCATGAGCACGCATGTGGCTCACGGCAGCGCGGCCGTGAGAGTGGCTAACCTGAGTGGTTCCAGGTTTCATCAGGAACCGCAATTTTTTTCTTTGCTGCTCATGAGCCATGGGTTAGCCACTCCTGCAATAGACTCTTAAAGTTTAGGCTGGGAAGTATTAGATTTTTAAATCTGTAAGTGTAAATTTCACTGTACCCACATAAACTAAGGAAAAAACTATTTCCAGTGGTAGTAATTAAAATTTACAAATAAACCAAGTAAGAATGGCTGGAGAACTTAGTTTGATAAATAATATTGGCTTTGTATATGTTGAAGTGTAATTTTGACATGTGTGTTATTTAGCTTTAACTTTTGCAATCTCAACATCTTCTGTCATTAAATAGTTGTCTCATGCCAGCCCCTTCCATTATTCCTGTAGTTTCCAAAAACTGAAAGTAAATGAACAAAAATCTAAAACAATACTTAACGCTTAATTTTGTGGCACTAAAAATCTAAGCGTGAGGGCTCTTGCTCACTCTGGCATTCTGAGTCCAGAAGATGGGGGCTTGCAAGAGACATTTAAAAATACCTTGCTTCTGCAGGCTTTTGCTTACAAAAACTCCCCAGAGGCACAGAATCACTGGCCCTGGGAGATGAGCTGCCACCATCAAGTGAATTCAAACACTGAAAACCAGGAAGAAACACCTGAACTTCTTCCCAAGGGGTACCCCAAGCTCTTTTACCACAAGAGAGCTTGAAAAAAGGAAAACCAAGTGGCTGCATCTAGACTGGCAAGTTTTTCTGCAAAAGCAGCTGCTTTTGTGGAAAATCTTGCCAGCTGTCTACACTGGCCTCTTGAATTTCTGCAAGAACACTGACGATCATATGCTGCTCCTGTTCAGGCAAAAGCCCTCTTGCGCAAATGCTTTTGCGCAAGAGGCCCAATGTAGACAACGTGGTATTGTTTTGCGCAAAAAAGCCCCGATCGTGAAAATGGCGATCGGGGCTTTCTTGCGCAAAACCGCGTCTAGATTGGCACGGACATTTTTCCGCAAAAAGTGCTTTTGCGGAAAAGCGTCCGTGCCAATCTAGATGCTCTTTTCCGCAAATGCTTTTAACTGGAAAAACTTTTCCATTAAAAGAATTTGTGGAAAATCATGCCAGTCTATACGTAGCCATTGTGTCTCTTGATAACTGACCTCTCAGGCTAGGCAGGCACACCACACCCACAGACCACCTGTTAGCTTTCCGGACACAAGAATCAAGTCATTTGCCTTATAAAAGGTGATTTTATTAACAAATTAAGAGAGATATTTGGTTGCTGAGTGTTGGAGAGCAACCGAAAAAAGAATTAAAACACAAAGAAACATAGTCTTATTGTGCTGCAGCTTAGAATGAATGGGGAAGGGAAGGCATATGGATTTCACACAGAAGCTTCACCAAACAACAAAATGAGGAAAATAACTCGATTTCCACTAACTATACATTTCCCCCTATTTACTCATGATCCCTTCATGGTCCAGTCCTTTTGCATGCCTAGTATTCCTTGGAGGCATGGGAGTCCTGTCTAGATTGAAATCGTTCTGTTTCTCTCAATTCCTAATTTAAAAAATAAAACCTCACGAAGAGAAACTGCAAGCAGGTAATTTTTACCATTTAAATTTCAGCAATGTATTCCATTGGTGGTTGTGGTTTCCTGGCACCACCTCTTGGCTACCTCAATTTAACCCTTTAGTCACCAAGTACTGGCCAGCACAACTCTTATCCATCACAGTAAGAACAGAAAAATGCTTAAAATAAACATCAATACTATCTGTTTGAATTATTTAAAAAAAATTGAACTGTCAGTCTGTCATACTGTTCTAGCCCTTCTTCCAATAGAAGACTTCCATATAAGGGAAATATGATTACCTGCCTGTGGGCAAAATCATGAAGCAGCAGTAGCTGTTATCTTACTGAAAAAATAAATCTAAAAATTTGTGACTTTCACTAGGCAAGAACAGTGTTTAACAAAACCGATGCAAGAAGGAGGCAAAGTTGTATCTGATATGGCCCATAGCACATATGACTTGGAAAGTTTAGGTTTTTAAAATCTTTTTCCATTAACACACTTTTTTGCCTAACATATGTAGTTATGGTTATTTATAATAGGGTATTCAGTGTGAATGTCGTATTATTCGAATTCCCACTGATGTAGTTCCTTCTAAATAGAGAATAAGCTGGAACTTGAGTTGTGTGGAAACATGTTTTATAGTTGTAGCTATTTTCTGTAATAAACAGCTAACCTCTAAGATGATGTGTGGAATTACAGATTATTGTGTTATGGACTGGCAGAAACCTTAGAAACATTTTCATTGGTAGGACTTGATCTTTTGTATGGACTCAAATGTTTATTGCTGCTTTAAAAACCTAAAATGGAGTTTCACTTCATTAGAAGAAAAAGAAGATTGAAAAATGACTGGAAGCTCCCATCCCTTCATGCCACAATGTATACCCTGAACGAATACATAAAGATCTTGTCACTTCTGAAAACAAGCCTTAGACAAGGTCAAAGCTTAAAAATTTGGCTAGCCTAGCTACGCTGGTTTGAAGAGTAAGTGGGCCTGTGTCCTCCCTCCCCACTGGTTGTCAGAAAATCACATATTTTAACTAGTGCCAACAAAAGCCCCAGTGCAGATCCAGTTATACTGGCAAAAAAGGTCCTTTGACCATTATAGCTAAATTAATTCAGAGAACTGGTATAAGCTCCATCACTACTACAAGAGTTAGCTGGTGTAGTTGTACTGGTATAGCTTTCTGCATCAGGCAAGGCGTTTGTTGAATATTGTGTGCCCTTTAAAAAAAAGAAAGACAGCATTGCCTTGGTTTATCCAATACTTACATGACTGGCTAAAATATATTTAGATGAAGAAACAGGGATTACCTCATCTGTGTATTCTCATACGGTTCATGTAAGGCTTTCAGAAAACTAAACTGACCTTTCCCAAACTGCCCTCTTGGTTTTGCACAAAAATCTCTCTCCCCTTTCCACTGGGGCTTATCATTAGAGAAATGTAAAGAGCAACTACTCTAAATCATATTGATCTGCAGGAGATTGAAGATCAAATTAAACATCAAAAGTTAAGTCAAACCTCATAGCTTTTATTATGTTTTTTTTAAAAAAGAGAAGCCTAGTGAAAGACAGCTTTAGAAAACTTCAAAATATGATTTTGGTCTGTTGCTTGTGGTAACCATTCTTCAAATTCTTACTGCAGGAATCAAATAAAACTCTAAATACATTGCTGGTACAGTGAAGACAGTGATTCATTGTGTTTCATGTTCACTGATGATAGGACAAGAAGTAATGGACTTAGTCTGCAGAAAAGGTCATTTAAGTTACATATTAGGAACATTTTTCTAACTTTAAAGGTAATGAAGGCAGTAGTCTTCTGAGAGAGGTCCTGCAATCCCCATAATTGGGTATTTTAAGAAGAGGTTAGAAAAACAACTCTAAAATTGGTTGTGACTTGGCTCTGGGGGCTGGGCGTGATGACTTCTCAAGATCTTTCTAACACTACGTTTCTATGTTTCTATGCCTGTCTAATACATGTCCACTCAAGGCTCAACATGTGAAATAAAGATGATCAGAAATCTTACATTTCTTCTCCCTTATGCAAGAATGTGCCCTACTTGTAAACTGAAACAGTTTGGGCCTCATTTTAATTTACGGTAAGGGATTTTTACACCTCTCTGCCAAGTTCTGACAGTGTAAAGTTGAATTATTTTTAAATAAAACTTAAAACAAACCAGAAAATGCTATGAGTGACTTCACATTCTCAATAGAGGCCTACTGCTCAGCAACTGCAGCCTTCTTTCAGTATGGTTACCTCGTCACATTCATCTTTCACTATATTCTAATATTAATGTTTCTTAATTTGGATCTTATTTTTCATTCACTGATGGAGGATAATATTTATTACTGTTGATCACTAAGCACTTCCAAGGTGAAAATAGTCTGCACAGTGAAGCCTTTACTGATCTTCAAGTCTTTTTCCTTTTTCCTTTCACTAATAAGATTTTGCATTAGATCTATCGTATTTTAATTTTTCATTCCCTGTTTGCTCTCTCTCTCTTAAATATGGTGATGGTCAGAAAGCTTTGTCAAACAAGAGGTTCTCATCAAATAATATGTCCAGAAGGTAGTAAATCAGTCCAGATTCTTAATTAGTCAAATATCCTGTTCAAGAGCTGAATCCTTTTGAACCAAGAATGGTTTATCTTTGAATCTCAAATGCCTTGTTCTCTGGTTTCCAAAGTAGGGATGTGAAACTAGTTGACTATCTGATAAGCAAATGCATATTGGATAGTCGACGTGCTAGTTGACTAGTTGCTCCACCCTCCTTGCTGCCTCAGTCAGCCTGACACCAGGCTCCCTGCAGCATTTCAAAGTGGCAGTGCCACACAGAGCTTGGGGTGAGCTGGGGACTGCTTGAGTCCTCCAGTGGCCCGATGCTTCCCCCAGCCCCCAGGGCTGTTGCTACACATCAAAGGCGAAAGCACCCTCATCGATTAATCAAATAGTCCATGCAAATTGCATTGACTATTTGATTAGTTAGTTAATTAAAATTTTACATGTGTATTCCCAAGTGGTGTCCCAGAGAGCTTAATTTATCATTTATTTGTATTACCTTAGTGCCTAATAGACCAGGACCCCATTGTGCTAGGTGCACTACAATCAGTGAACAAATGATTGTCAAATTGATTTGGTGCATTTTGGGTGGAATTGTAATGACTAACACATCCATGGCTTTGAAGATCAGGATCAAGTTCTTGTAGGATAAATTAACTGGGAGTCACTGGGTGGACTGGAGCATGAGGGTAATGTGATTACTGCAGCCACTGAGGCTGTTGTATTCTGTATGAGCTGGACTTTGTACGTGTAACTTCTGTCTTCAGCCTTGGGTACACTGATCAAGTCTGGATGTGACAAACAGAACCCACTGCACATACAAAATTGTATCCGCATCTGCAAAAATGGTCCATGGATGCAGATAAATGTGGCTGTACAGTGGATATCTGTAAATCTGTAGCATTCTAGATACAAAATTTGTATCTGCATTGACAAAAATCAGCTGAGGATATCTATGGATTTGCAGAGCTTATAATGAATGCATGGGTCACTGACTAGATGGTCACTTGGGCAAGAAAGAATGAAATTGAGCAAGTGAGAGATGGAAGGAAGAGATTTCCACTGATGCCATCTGAACAGCTCGACCTATGGTATCCAACAAGTTTTGAAGCAGTAGCTGCTATAGTGAACTAGCCACACTCAACCAGCCAAATAGCCATATGTGGCGAGTGGCTAGCATGTTGGACACCCCAGAGTAGACTTAGGAGAGAGTTGAAAAAGAGCCTAAGGTTTTGAACTGCTTTTCAATTTCATACGCTTTGTGTTGATTTTGGAGACTATATTCAAATTATTTAGTTAGTAGGAAGCAACACAACTGGTTAATCTTTACTTAGGCAGAAGCTGGTGCCACTTGCAAAGCATCTATGCTTGCTGGGTTCTTCTGGTCATGTGCCATGCTTTATTTAGTAAATAGATAATTCCTTAGGGTTTGGGTTTTGTTGACAATGTTGATTAATAGTCATACTTTCAAGCCACACGTTTTACCAAGGATATGAAATTTCAAAGCTGTTGCAGGTAAAATAGACTTGCCCAAATTCATGCAAGGGGTCAATGTCAGAGCAAGAAGTAGAATCCAGTATTCTGACATTGAGCCAGCTGTCCTATTCACTGGATTATAACTGGTGTTTTGATTATACTAAATAAGATGTGTAACTGTAAACTTTTTACCCTTTCAAAATTTTATAAGCTCATGAAGCAAAGCAATGAAAACATTTTGCACTGTTCACCTAGATCGGGGTGTGCCAAACACAGCCAGCCAACCATTTTCCTCTGGTGTGTCCTGACCCTCTGGCCTGCTGAAAGCCCTGTGGGGCTCCTGAAGGGGCTGACTGCTCATGGCAAGCATGTCTCTGCGTGCCCCTTCGGGGACACTTACCCCCTCCTGCCAAGGGGCACACAGAGACATGCTTGCTGGCAGCAGCCAGCCACTCAGTGGTGTGAGGTGTCTGTGGCATAAAGGAAGCCTATCTGCCAGAGTGCCCCACTATGCTGCCAGCCAGGAACTACCTATGATAAGCACCTCTTGGCTAGAGCCAGAGCCTGCACCTCACATCCCCTTCCATATCCAACCCACTGTTCCTGAACACCCTTCTGGACCCAAGCTTCCTCACAGATCCTGAACCCTCTTCTCTGCCCCAATCCCCAGTCCGGACCTCCCCCTTCTCCCCTCCCCCCAATTTTGTCTCAGATCCTAAATCTGCTACATTAATATAATAGAAAAGTATGGCTTGTGACTATTTACCTAATCCTTGGCATGGTGCTCTTGTGAAAATTATTGCCCACTCCTGCCTACATTAATCATAAATAAGAAAATTGTAGAAGACCCGTGTGTGAACTTTAAAAAGCCTTCAGAAACCCATATAAGTGCAGAGTTGGGGCTTTATCATGAACGATAGGCAGGGAGCAGCATGTTATTGCATTGTCCCAGCAGGCAGCTAGCCTAATGGCCACTGCAGACTCCAGGACAAAGGGGGGTGGGCTGGCTCTGCACCTGGAAGGGCAGGGCCTCAGGCAGTCAGCCGTTAGTGCCACCCAGATGGTAGCAAACCACCTCCGTGCTCAGCCCTCCGAGCCACATGGTGTGGAGCTCCAGCAGCAATTCAAAGCTAGACTGTGACTGCAGCTGGGATCCTGGAGCTCTTTTGTATCTCAGCCCCTGAAGCAACTAGCCCCCTCCCCTGTCAGCAGGCCTGGAACTTACTTAGTCATAATCTACTTCCTGCTTCTCATGCTGCTGGGTCTACACCTGGTACAGCAAACATTTCTTGACAGCTAAATTGACTGACACAATGTGAGGAGGAAGAGGACTGAGTCAAGGTTGTATGTGATTTTTTTTTATCTCCTCCCTTCCATCTGCACGACATAATTTTGTGGAGCCTGCTTTCCTTCCTGCATTGCTATCTGGGACAAAGTGTCTACCCAAAGAACATGATGGGGTGTCATGCAGAATTCTCTGTAAGCTGTGAGCTTGTGTAGCCACTCAGGAGAGATTCAAATGCCACCCAGCTGCTTAGCAGAGTGCCCAGAGCTAGGGTTTTTATTTCTGCTGGTAGTGCACATTAGTACATGCCTCAGTGCACGTAACATTTATTCCATAGAGATCAAAAAAATTAGAGGGACACTGGTGTCATGCGGTCTTTTATGCCCCCACACTGGTGTACTGTCTGGGCTACAGTTTGGTGCTATATACATTATTATGGGAATCATGCAACCACTCGTGAGAATTAAATGCTGTTACTAAAAATATTTATATATAATACTTTTCAAAGGCTTTAGTCATTGTTTATCACTACTTATTTATATTCTGGATACATTAATAAACTTGAATTTGCCACTGAATCAAAAGGCAAAAGAAGATTTTTTTTTTGTTAGGAGATAAATCTTATGTGAGAGTACCACTGAAGTAGATAATGAACTATATGCTAGGATGATAAATAGTTTGTTCTTTTTCACTGCCACCATGCCACTGTGAATAATTATGGGTACAAGAAGAAAATGATAAAATTATAAATTTAGGGGACTTTATTTCCTTATATAAAAAGGACACATTTTCTGAATGAACAAGTTTACTTATGTATGGTATGTAAATGTTAATTTTACTCAGAGGTCTTATATGGGTTTGAATGCGATTTCATGTCCATTTTAACTTATACTGAATTTGTTGCTTATTGACTTGTTGAAATCCTGGATGATTGGAAAAGGCAAATCTAGTGCCCATCTTCGAAAAAGGGAAGGACAATCCAGGGAACTACAGATCCGTCAGCCTTACCTCAGTCCCCAGAAAAATCATGGAGGAGATCCTCAAGGAATCCATTTTGAAGCACTTGGAAGAGAGGAAAATGATCAGGAATAGACAACATAGATTCACGAAGGGCAAGTCATACCTGACCAGTATTATTAGCTTCTATAATGAGATAACTGGCTCTGTGGATATGGGAAAGTCAGTGGATGTGATATGCCTTGACTTTAGCAAAGCTTTTGATAGTCTCCCACGATATTCTTGCCAGCAAGTTAAGGGAGTATGGATTGGATAAATGGACTATAAGATGGATAGAAAGCTGGCTAGACTGTCGGGCCCAATGGGTAGTGATCAGTGACTCAGTGTCAGGTTGGCAGCTGGTTTCTAGCGGAGTGCTCCAAAGATCTGTTCTAGGATAGGTTTTGTTCAACATCTTTATTAATGATCTGGATGTGGGGATGGATTACGCTCTCAGCAAGTTTGCAAATAACACTAAGCTAGGGGGAGAGGTAGATATGCTGGAGGGCAGGGATAGGGTCCAGAGTGACCTGGAGAGATTAGAGGAATGGGCCAAAAGAAATCTGAGGTTCAACAAGGACAAGTGTAGAGTCCAGCACTTGGGACGGAAGAATCCCAAGCATTGTTACAGGCTGGGGACCGAATGGCTAAGTAGCAGTTCTGCAGAAAAGGACCTGAGGATTACAGTGGATGAGAAGCTGGATATGAGTCAATAGTGTACACTTGTAGCCAAGATGGCTAATGGCATATTAGGGTGCATTAGGAGGAGCATTGCCAACAGATCCAGAGAAGTGATTATTCCCCTTTATTCGGCTTTGGTGAGGCCACATCTGGAGTATTGTGCCCAGTTCTGGGCCCCCACTATAGAAAGGATGTGGACGCATTGGAGAGGGTCTAGCAGAGGTCGACTAAAATGATTAGGGGGCTGGAGTGAATGACTTACGAGGAGAGACTGAGGGATTTGGGTTGGTTTAGTCTGCAGAAGCGAAGAGTAAGGGGGGGATTTGATAGCAGCCTTCAACTTCCTGAAGGGAGGTTCCAAAGAGGATGGAGAAAGGCTGTTCTCAGAAGTGACAGATGGCAGAACAAGGAGCAATAGTCTCAAGTTACAGTGGGAGAGGTTTACATTTGATATTAGGAAAAACTAGTTCACTAGGAGGGTGATGACTCATTGGAATGGGTTACCTAGGAGGTTTTTAGTTCCAGCTTCCCTAGAGGTTTTAAGTTCCAGCTTGAGAAAGCCCTGGCTAGGTTGATTTAGTTGGGATTGGTCCTGCTTTGGGTAAGGGGCTGGACTTGATCTCCTGAGGTCTCTTCCAGCTCTATGATTCTATGATCATGTACCAGAGACATAATCTAGGCCCAGGTGCTTTCACATCTAATCACTTTTTGCCTACCTGACTACATAACTCCTCTTGAAAGATGCTTCTGTGATCTAGTGCAACCTAGCTGAGTTGTATGTTCTGCAATGTGTTGGAATGTGGAATAGTGCAAATCCCATACAACATCACATACTTCAAAATTTGTAGGGTCTGTTGTGGTGTCCGACTCCTGGGCAAACTCCCATTTGGATATCTACATTTAGTGCACTTATTTCTTGACAAACTTCTTGTGCAATTCCTCTTCCTATACTATTTCTTTCTCACTGCACGCAGGGCAGCAGGCTGAGGTGTGTCTCTCCCCTTGTTATAGTATGCTCCCTTGCTACTACCTTGACACCTAATTATCATCCACATGGCTGCTCAAATCCCCTGTCCTTCTGCGGTCACTAGGTAAGTGGGTTGTGAGGAATGTGGGAAACATTGTGGCTTTAATGCAGGGAAGTAGGAAAGAGTAATGTTTAGAGCAGCGTTTCTTAAACTTAAGACTGAGGAAGACTAAACAATACTTTTTTTTATGGGGAACACCCAGGATTTTTTTGTCGAGCAAAACAAACAAAAAAACGCACCGGACCAGGAGGGAGGGTAGAGGAGGGGACTTGGGGCAGGGTGTCAGAATAAGCTGGGAATGTGGTGTCTTGGCAGGGGGCGGGGAGTGAGGGGGGTTTGCATGCAGGGTCTGTGCATGAGGGAGGGGGGACGCTTACCTGGCTTGTTGCCCTGCAGCAACAGGGAAAGCCTCCAGGGAGCATGCTCTTGTTCCTGGGGGTGATGGTAGAGAGCTCAGTCCCCGCCCATGCAGCGGAGAACCCAGATTTCTGCTGGTAGGGGGGAGGGAATAGAAACCCCGGCCATCCCCGTCAGATTAAACTCTGCCACTTCCAAAGCAGGTTGGAGAGGGGCGCAGGGGAGAGAGAACTGCAGCAGAGTCCAATTGCGGGGCAGGTGGGAGGGAGGAGGGGGTGCAGCAGAGCCTGAGCCAGGTTCCCCACAGGTGGCAGTTTTAAAATGCTGAGGTCCGGGAACGGATCCTCAGTTGCGGCCACTCCTCCCCCTCTCCCTCCCAGCAGCAGCGGCTGCTGTTAAAGCGGCCGCCTGCATGCGTGGAGGAGGCTGTGCAGCAGTGGAGGCCCTGTGGGACAGGGGCTGTCCTGTGGGCTGGGGAGGAGGGGGAGCAGCTGCAATGGGAGCTGTCTACAGGTTCTGCAGGGGGCGGGGGAGCAGAATTTTTTGTTTTCTCCTTGGCACACCTCTGACTGCTTTGCAGCACACTGGTGTTCCGCAGAACACAGTTTAAGAAACGCTGGTTTAGAGAGGGGCTGTGATAGGAAACAGTGGAGTGCACTTGAGGAGGAGGGGGAGAGGTTCATGTCCTGTCAGTTATTTTGGAGTTACATACCTGCATTAGGGTGTTGAGAAAGAGAGGCTTTCCACATTGGGATTTAAACACACCCTGCCATCCTGACATCAATGATAATGGAAGGTGAATATGATAGTTTAAACATAGCCCTTGGCAAATACAGTTCTAGTATAAAAGCGACATGTTGGGCAGTCCCAGCTCAAGAGCTCTTCCTTGTGTCTAGCTTCAGTCAGTGCTGCTAGTACTTTGCGTCCATAACACCAAATTCACGCTTAACAGAAGGTTATTTAAGTCAGGGCATTTTATATATTTAATGTTATGTTTTATTACTACCCTAGTATTTTTGTCTGAGCTCAGCAATGAAAAATACCATGGTCAGGTCTTTTGTATTATTTTTTAACATGAATGTTCATTTCAAATTACTTTGAGGAGCTCAGCCACAGTATAATCTTAGACCATGATGAATTGTTATCTTCAGATTCTTGGCAGAGTCTTGAGTTTACACTGTTTGTGTTAAAAAAAGGTTGAACAACGAATTCATGACAAAAACAGCAACATCTCCAAAGAAGGAAAATGTTATGTAAGGAGCACATCTTGTATCTTCTAATTTATATGAAGCCCAGTAAGGCCCAGAATTGCATGTGATCTAGTTAAAACATTGCATATAGGTCTACAAGCAAAAACACATTCATGAAACTCAAAAGCATAATCCTTTAGGTTTTCAAAAACAGAATAAACGTTACCAGTTGAGAGGAAAATTATCCTTGGAGCTGATTACAATCTTTAGTTTCCCCAGGCATATCCACATTACAGAGTTATTTTGAAATAACTCCCTTTATTTCTAAATAACAAGGTGAACATCCACACAGCAAGCCCATTATTTCAAAATTATTTTGAAATAGCAGGTTTGTTATTTTGAAATAACTCCGGAATTTACAAGGAATAATGCCTATTTTGAAATTATTTTGAAATAGGGTTAGCGTGGATGCTCAGCTGCTGTGTATTCAAAAAACTATTCCCCAGTGGAACTCAAAGTAATTAATCTGCTGTGATTCTTGGGGCTCTAAGTCAAGATAGTGTGTTCTCATTAATGGAGCCTGCCTTGGACTAATTTTGGGGCTTCCCTGGAATGTAGATGTGCTATTTTGAAATGGTTATTTCAGGAGTAGTTATTTTGAAATACTGTACCTTGTTTCAAAATAGTGTAGACATAGCCCCAGAACCAGTGTGTGAATCTGAGAAACTTTTTTGTGCTTGCATATCAGCCTTAATTGGAAAGATGTTTATAGATCAAGACATCAGAACTCAAAAGAAGGATCATAACCTTGCTACAGTAAAAATTGTGGCATTTAAAGAGACTAAAAGAAGAAAATGTCTTTGAACATCTCCTTGCTTGAATATTTGTAATGTTATTTTATTCTCCCACGAGAACAGTTTTAAAACTAAGACACACTTTAAACACGTTATTAGTGCTTAGAATCTCAAACTATTTTTTCCTTAAACATGAACATCCTTCTTCACACACTTATCTGCATCTGTTGGTTTTGGATACCAATGACTGCTTTTTAAAGAGAAAATTCCAGTGCTTTCCATAAACCTAAAAAATAAGTCTTCTCCCTGATCTTACCATTCCTTCCTACTTTACTCACTCCGCGGGTATGTCCATGCTGCTTTTTATGGTCTGTAGAGACAGCAAGGCACAGGTTAAGGTGAGGAAAGACATACCTGCAAATACCCTACACAGCTGTCTACTTCCCCAAACTGTGACCCCATTTATACTTCTACTTCTAGATGTGTAGTGTCCTGCTACTGACCTGCTTCTAGCACCTTTCCCCACCACAGGAAAAGGTTCTTGTAGCTGAGAGAACCTCTGCTAGGGGTTGAGTGTTTCCCTACTGTCTCTACTCCTGTCTTTTCCCCCCCACCCCTTCTAGACCTTTTTCTTGCTACTGTGAAAGAAGAGGACAGCTGCTGATGCCTTTTGTTGTTGCATGTGTGTGGTGTAGCTACACATACTCTACATGGTGATGCAAATGGTCTGCAATGTAGATGGGCTAAACTTAGCTTCTCTCTTCCTCCAAACAATGTTACAGAGCTTCCAACCACTGTGCCAACACCCTTTTCCCTGGGGGTAATATCAGTTTCTTAAAGCCTACCTAAATATGCTCATTTTAGCTAGCTGTCCTTATATCTAGTTGTCATATACCTATCACATTTTTTGCAAATATGAAAGAAAACAAACAGCATATAAAACAAAACTCACTCTGAAGCATCAGCTCCTGTCCTGTGGGACTAGGATCATGGGTCACAGAGCTACTCAGTTTTGACCCATCTGCGCCTCTGTCAGGATGATGGTGGACTGACTAGGCTAAGTTTGAGTGAGTGGTGATGTGAGGCATGTGGTTCAGTGCCAATCACTCAAATTTAGCTTGGCTAATCCTCTATTATACTGGAGGAACAGCCAATCCATACCCAAGTGTTGCTGTAACCCTGTACGCTGGGTTGCAATGGTCGGTGCAGGGAGCTAGGCAAAATGGATATCACAAAAGGGAGGGTTTGCGATTGCTTTGGAGGATAGGGTCACAATTCAAAATGATCTGGACAAATTGGAGAAATGGTCTGAGGTAAACAGGATGAAGTTTAATAAAGACAAATGCAAACTACTCCACTTAGGAAGGAACAATCAGTTTCACACATACAGAATGGGAAGTGACTGTCTACGAAGGAGTACGGCAGAAAGGGATCTAGGGCTTATAGTGGACCACAAGCTGAATGAGTCAGCAGTGTGATGCTGTTGCAAAAAAAGCAAACATGATACACCACTTTCAGTTTTGCACACTCCTGTACTTTTAAATTTCATTGGGTATGCTTTCGGAATGCATGCCTTGGAGGATGCCTAGACAGATTTAGTCATTTAAGAAATTAAAAAAGACTCTGGATAGTATCTTAGCAAAAGGTGTAGTTGAAAAAGACTGGCAACTTGTTTTCTAGGAAGTATTAATTTTAAAGAGGCAGAAACCTGATGCCTTTTTCTTCAGTAAAATGTATAATTTTCACTTGTCCACTTGGAAAGGAACATTGATATCAAACTGAGCAACTAGTACAACTAGCCAGAACTTCACAGCAGCAATGGTTGGAATATTGCTTGTCATGCTCCAAAACACAAACACATAGCGTCTGAGCTAAAGGAGACACCCAGTTGGACAGTGGTGTTCACACGTGCAAACAGAAGCTCATTCAAACATAAAGATTGAAAAGTGCTTTGGACCCACTGGATAGAATTTGCTATTTGTAAGATCATTATTAGACTAGCAAAGTATTTTGTGGATGCTTAGGGATGGCTGGTTTAGAAATATATCCTTATCTTTCTTTCTAATAAAGCAGATTTCCTTGCCTTTGATTTTGTTTCCCCATTAAACCTCAGACATAATGAAGCTGTATAAAAAATAATTGTGTGTGTTAATTTTTTGTTTGTATTCTGTTCAATCAGAAGATGTAGAAATGTTTAGGTCCAAATATTAACATTTTTCAGAATTTTCATAAAGTTTCTATAGTACTAGTATTTCTCTGTCAACTAAAATCTCTTACTTTTTTAATGCTTTAAAAATCAGTAGCCCTGGGGGATGCAGAATACGGGCCTATGTAGTTTCAGAAGATCTATAGATTTGTTAGAATTTTCATTTGTGCTTGGAGGGCTACTCTTTTCCTTACCCCCAACTGGCAAAGTTCCAATACGCTGTTGGAACTGGGGACTTGTATAGGAAGAATCAAACCTGGATAAATCTCTTTGATCAGGTTTGTTCACCACTTAAAAGGATGTGGATTATAGGAAGTGCTAGATGCTTTAAAACAGTGACTCATGTCACTCATCATGAATACAAGAAAAAGCCATTTATATAACATTGGTGCTAGAGCTCTTAAAAATTTCAGACAGCCTCCTTTGAGTCTCTTCTGGAAGTTTGAGTGATGAATATTATAATGAACTTTAATAATCAGTTTTCCCAGACAAAGAATTGGGATTCAGTATATTTATTCAGTGTTCTCACAGTTCTGACTTCATGAAACGTCAGCTTGTTTAATTGTTTCGGTATGATTCACAAGTACATATTCAGTAAGATTCATTAATGTTATAATTTTATATGGAAATGTATTCAGTGTCTGTACCTTGCTGTGACAGGTACTGAGATAGCATTTTGCTAAGCATTCTTAAATATAGCTGCAAATGCATTAATCCTCATTAAAATTAAACGTTTTAGGCAAAAAGTTCACTGAGACTAGGAAAAGGAGATGTAAAAGTTAAACATTTTGAGTAAATCAGAAAGTCCTGAAAATCAGTTGTCATTGTAGGATGTGTGCAGTGAAGGCACAGGAAAGTTAACCACGTAAGAATCATTCCAGATAACCCTATTTGAGATGAAGGGTGTCCGGTATTTTTCTTAAGCTACCTGGTAACCCTAGCCAGTGCTGGTGCTCCAACCGTGGGGTGGGCGGGGGGGGGGGGGGGGCGCGGAGCGGAGGGAAGCAGGAGCAAGGCAGGAGGGTGAAGCTGCAGTGCTCTGAGCCTTGGACCTGATTACCCTGCCCTAAGACTGGACCTGACCTCAGCTCTGGCCCCCTGAGTTGCTGCATAGCAGCTGATATGGGCCCAGCAGCCAGCAGTTCATGGCCCAGCACTAGTCCACGGACTAGCATTTGGGAACTGCTGGACTATTCTATTACATGCTACCTAACATCCCTGTGTTAAAGATCTGTGTAAATCTTGACATGGTCCTTGATGCTGCAACTCTCTACTCTGAACCACTTGGGCCCAGCCTGGAGCCTCTCTCCTGTATCGTAAATCCCTCATCCATTGCCCCACCTCAGAGCCTGCACTCCTAACCCAGAGTCCTCATCCCCTCCCATATCCCAACCTATTGCCTTAACCTATAGCTCCCTCTCACATTCCACATTTTTTAGCCCCACCCCCAACACGGGCCCCCTCCCACATCCTGAACCCCTCATTTCTGTCCCCACCCCAGAGAGCTTTCATCCCCTTCTGCCCCATAACCCCTGCCTCAGCTCAGTGGAAATGAGTGAGGATTGGGGAGAGGTGAGCCTCTGAGGCAGGGGGACTGTAGTGAGCTGGAGGTGGGGCCTGGAGACAGAAGCGGAGCTTGGGGAAGGGAAGCATTGCTTGTTTTGAGTATTTCAATTGCCCCAAAAATGTAAAAGCTACATTTGTACAGGGTTGATCATCAAGAAGCCTCATACCTCAATGACTTTTCAGGGTGTTTTTTTCTTGTGTACTACTTTGCCATCAATCACTGGAACCTTGTATACCAATAACTGCCAGTGCCACTGGAGCAATGGTCCATAATAACTTATTTTTTAAAATGGCATTGCTAACAGCATGTCTGTAGTTATGGATGAGGTGGTATTTCTGTTATAAATCCTGATGTGGAGGAATTTAATATCTCAGCTATTTCAAATTGCTTTGGGTTGAAGCTTGAATTTATAAAATAACTTGTTAGCCATGCAATATTTTTCCAAGGTGCTTTTGAATATTTAACTATTTATTCAGGTTGTAGAAAAAACAAAAATATTTTTAAGTATAATTTTGCTTCTGAATGCCATAATAAATAGTAATAACATGCTCTGTTTTGCTCAAAGGAAAGGATACCTTCATTTTTGTGTGTGTGTGAGAACAAATCACTGCGCATGCCACTGCAGTTTCTTCTTGTAAAGTCTGTACAAGGACATTAATTTCTATTTTCTCTGAATAGGATTGAATGCTTCTTTTGTGTTCAAGATGTTGTTAATGCCAGTGATACAGTGTGTAGATCTGGTTCCCACGCCAAAACTGCAAAACAATGTAGTGCAGGTGCATGTAGATCACTGGGGAAGATCTGTTGTGTCAATATGCGCTAAATATGTGGGAGAATACAAATACTGTCCATATTTTTACTATGGTATTTCAAGGATACATTATATTAGGTCATGAGGGGGAAAAGAAGTAACTTGTCCTAACAAAGCTGCATAACCATTTTGTAACATGAAGTTTAATGGTTAACCAATTAAGGATTGGGCTGCTCTAGTCCAGCTGGGCTGGCGTGGTCCATCTCCCCCTCCCCCACCACCAAAGCCAGGCTGGAGCAGCTCCTGCCTATGGACCCCTGTGTCTGTCATGGACAAGGGCCTGTCTGAGGCCCCGCCAGGCCCACCATGGATGGGACATCGTAAGCACCCGGGCTTGCCACGCACAAAGGCTGCTCTGGAGGCCTGGAGCAGCCCCTATTCCTGTTGGGGGCCCCCCAGGGCTAGAGCATCCCCCTGTTGGAACTACCCTCAGTGGTTAACCAGAACCATTAAGGGTGATGCTTACCAATTAGCTTTTCACATCCCTAGTTTCAACCAGCTCTAGCACTGAATGTGTGTGTGAAGAAACAGGGGAATGATAATTTGCCTTTAAGGCACATTGGTATTGTGTTATGTGCTGGTTCCTAGATTGGTCTCTGAGGCTGTGTCTAGACTACATGGCTCCATCGATGGAGCCATGTAGATTAGACAGATAGGCAAAGGCAAATGAAGCCGCTATTTAAATGATCGCGGCTTCATTTAAATTTACATGGCTGCTGCGCTGAGCCGACAAACAGCTGATCAGCTGTTTGTCGGCTCAGCGCGCTAGTCTGGACGCTCCCCTGCCGACATCAAACCCCTTTGTCGGCAGCCCCGTTATTCCTTGTGGGATGAGGTTTACCGGGGCTGCCGACAAAGGGCTTTGATGTCGGCAGGGGAGCGTCCAGACTAGCGCGCTGAGCCGACAAACAGCTGATCAGCTGTTTGTCGGCTCAGTGCGGCAGCCATGTAAATTTAAATGAAGCCGTGATCATTTAAATCGCGGTTTCATTTGCCTTTGCCAAAAAAACAATCAGGCCACCAATCAGATTTGCCAAGAGTTGTGGAATTTTTTTTTATTTTACCTTTGAAGTGAAAGCTAGCTGTACTGAATGCTTTTGCTTATTATTTATGGAGTATACCTAAGATCAAGGCACCTGCAGTGTTTTAATAATGAACTATTTTTCATAGCTAAAATCAAAGAAAAAGGACATGATCAAAACTATGCACTACCCAGGCAAAAACTCAAGAAAATTGATGGGTCTTTTACTGTTCTCCAAAAGTCACACTCGAGCTGTTTTAGACCCATAGGGAAAGCGAATTAGAGTATAGTTTCCTCCAGAATATATGCCTTGCTACTATACATTTATATCGTAAGACTTAAGATCAGCTGAGGTGCTGAAGCTATATAGTGCTGCAACAATGAGAAGACAAGTAGGATCTGATAATAAGGGATCAAGGTGATATTGGACTTCATAAACACAATGTCCATTACTTGAATTGCACAAGGATACAAATAAGCCAGTGGATTCATTGCAGATTTCATTAACTGTGCCCATTCATGCCAATGCGTTTTGGTACATTGACACTTCTGAGTGGCCTATATCAGTTGCACTATCAACTTGTTTTAGTACTCCTTGATCTTTATATGAAAGTTTGACAGAATGTTGCCATATCATGCTTTTTTCAGTGAGTGAAGTTTGTATGTGATGCTTCTGTTTTTCTTGGTTTCAGCCTTAAATAATTTTGCAGCATTGTGACTCAAAGCAGGAAAAGGAAAAAATGGCTAAAATAATATAACACCTAAATTCTGCTGTTTTGATTTGCTCAAGTAAAGAAGGAGGTAGGACTTCTCACTCTTAGGCTTCATCTACACTGCCAGTTCTTCAGGCAGAAAACATGCTAATGAGGGACTTATTAGCATAAGTTGTGATCTCATAAGCATATTTTCTGCCTTTTTTTTGCACAAGGGGCTTTTGCGCAAAAAGGAGCAGCATGGACGGGGTTCCCCCCCGCTCCCCGCACACACACATCCTGTTTTGCATGAGATCCTTATGCCTTATCCCAGGCAGAAGAATTTTGCGCAAAACGGGATTTTTGGGGAAAAAAACCCATCCACACTGTTCCTTTTTGCACAAAAAACCCTTGCGCAAAAAGAAACAGCAGAAAATATGCTAATGAAATTGTGACTTATGCTAATGAGTCCCTCATTAGCATGTTTTCTGCCTGAAGAACTGGCAGTGTAGATGAAGCCTTAGAATCAGAATATTTTTGGAAGTTATAATTCATTCAAGAGATTTGGTTTAGGGGACCTTTGTTATGCAACAATATTAAAAACTACATTATTCTGCTCAAAACCTTCTTGATCTTGTTGAAAGGAATAATGCAAATACAAAAAGAAGTACAGAGTTCAGTCTAGTCTTGGAAGTGATGATGCTTCTCTCCAATTCACTTCCTGAAGCACTTGTTTTTAGATTTCCCAAATAATATCAGGCCCATCTCTTCAGCTAATACGGTTCTTGTTTCTGTTTTCAATAGCTATTTTAAAGGCTGATTCTCCTCCCTCCCCCACCAGGAGTGTTGAAAGCAATCCACACAAGAAGTAATTGTTCAACTCTACTCTGCACGAATTAGACCTCAGTTGGAGTATTGTGTCCAGTTCTGGGCAGCACATTTCAAGAAAGATGTGGAGAAATTGGAGAAGGTCCAGAGAAAAGCAACAAAAATGATTAAAGGTCTGGAAAACATGACCTACGAGGGAAAACTGAAAGAACTGAGTTTTAGTTTAGAAAAGACTGAGGGGGGCCCTGATAGCAGTTTTCAAGTACTTAAAAGGGTGTCACAAGGAGAAGGGAGAAAAATTGTTCCTTGACATCTTCTGATAGGGCATGAAGCACTGGGCTTAAATTGCAGCAGGAAAGGTTTAGGTTGATCATTAGGAAAAAGTTCCCAACTTATCAGGTTGGTTAAACTAGGGATGTAAACTACTCATCGACTAGTGATTCAACTAGTTGCTTTCTCTGCCCTTGCTGCCTCTATCATAGAGAGGCAGCAAGGTGGAGAGCAGGTCAGGTGGTGGTAGTCGGGGGAGGGAGGGGGAAGGAGCAGTGGGGACCTGGTGGCACTTCCACCTTTGAAATGTAGCAAGAGCAAGGCTACATTTCAACAGCAGAAGCACTGCAGGAGTGGGGGTGAGCCAGGGGACTCAAGCAGTCCTCCACTGCACTCATACTCTCTGTGTGCACCTTTGCTTTTGAAATGTACAGGAGCCCAGATTCCCATAGGAAGCATGGGACCAGTGGGGGACTGCTTGAGTCCCCCACTCACCCCTGCTCCCGAGGAGCTTCCGCTTTTGAAATGTAGGAAGAGCCAGCAGGACTCTTGCTACGTTTTAAAGGCAGAAGTACCCTTATCAACTAATTGAATATTTGATGCAATTTGCATCAAGTTTTCAATTAGTTGATTAATCTAAATTTAATATATTTAGGTTAAACACTAGAATAAATTGCCCAGGAAAGTTATGGAATCTCCATCATAGGAGATACTTCGGATATTTAGATAGACTTCTATAAGTCCCATATAGTGGCACTTAGATCATTTACCGTGAGAGATAAGAATGAGAGAGCTCTACAGCCTACATTGAGAGTCAGCTGGCTTTATAGCTCAAGCTGTAGAGTCTCCTATACTAAGCTCCAGAAGTCTCAGATTCAAATCTGCCTGATGACAGTTACAAGTGGGGGCTCGTCTGGGATCTCAACTGGGTCTGTGAAGCTCAGGATGGGCGTCCTCAGCTAGGGGAAGTAGGTTACCCACACACCTACTGTGGTTCACTGTTCCATGCAGTGGCCCTTAGACCACTTACAGTGAGTGGAAAGAACAAGGAAACTCTACAGCCTAAGCTGAGAGCCAGCTGGCTTTATAGCCGGAGGCGTAGCAAGGGTGTTAGGCACCTGGGGGCGAAGGCAAAATTCCTCTCCATCCCCCCCAACCGCATGGCAGGGCCCCAAACCCGCTGAGCCTGACTCTGGGAGGAGTGGGGGGGAGCTTGTACTGCATCTTTCTAGACCTCCTCCAGCTTGGGGCTGGGCCCTATATGCACTAACCCTTTGGCAGAGGTAGAGGGGTGTCGGGCTGGAGGCAGGGAGGAGGTGGCTCCAGTCAGCGGCGGCAGAGGAGAAGCAGGCAATCAAAGGGATGACGGAGGAGTGGAGGGGAACTGTTTTGGCACCCCACTAGTGTGGCACCCCGGGGCAACTCTTCCCCCCTCCCCCCCACTACACCACTGTAAATAATCCATCTCTCTGGATATTTGTTTAATGAATTACATATTTTACTAACTACAGACAAATGTAAATTATAAAGTTTTGTGGTTTACATTCTGTTAAATAATTTTTTCTCTTGAATTTGTTCATATCCCTTTCTCATTAGGTTCATGTCTTTTACATAAAGTCAAATCCTTAAAATATGTAAGTCTTATAAAACACAAGAAATAAATGTTATATAACCTAAATATGAATTTCATCACTATATTCAATCAAGCATTTAAAACCACTATTACAGTAAATGAGTAACCCATTGCTTTAATCAATAAAAGGCAAAAAAAAAATAAAAATTGGAGCATATCTAATTTATTGTAAGCAATCTGTAATGCTTCCTAATTGCCTAGTTACTTACCTAGTTAACCTAATTGTTTTTCATATTATCGCACAGCGATAAACTACATGAGAGTTATGAATGTAAGATATTAAGTTACCCGTTAAAATAACACTCAGAAAAACTTTTAAATGAAACTAACATACAATATGAGAATTACCCTCACTTTATTGAAGGCACTTGAAGCAATAAGTAGCCTAAGGCTAAGGATATACTGCAAGCGTGACTCTGTCAGCCACAAGGATTTTTTTCCTACAGGCTGCTATGCGATTCTATCCTTATGTAAAGGACAGCGGTCTCTTAGCTGTTCTTCCAAATTTCACACAAGTCGTTCAAATGAAGCCATAGATATCTAGATTCAAGACCAACTTTGCCTTGAGCAGACTCCCTCTCCAGGAGTTCACAATCACATATGAACATGTATAAGTCTTTTAGTTGAGAGAGCCATGTTAATCCCAAGTATCTGTTATGACTGGGAGATGTGGGTGACCTATAGAAAACACTAGCATTTTCTTTGGAAAATTCGCAACAAAATGTGGGGTGATTTATCACCTCAATGCCAACTCCTTTAGAATTGAGGCTCTGATTATCCAGCACCAGCTAAGGTAGAGCGGGCACTGTGTGCACGTATCTGATATATTTTTACCAAAACTTCTGTCTGCCCAACTCACCAAAGGAGAAAGGAAATAGGCAGGCCAAAAGGAATGGTATAGTATAGAGCAGTGTTTCTCAACTTTTCTTTAAAAGCTTCAGAGGGGTAGCCGAGTAAGTCTGTAACAGGAAAAAATTAAAAAAACAACGAACAGTGTAGTAGCACTTTAAAGACTAACAACATGTAAATGGTATCATGAGCTTTCGTGGGCGGAAGTAGGTTTTGCCCACGAAAGCTCATGATACCATCCACATGTTTTGTTAGTCTTTAAAGTGCTACTAGACTACTGTTTAAGTTTTTCCTTTTGTTATAAAGTACCTTTTTAAAACAAATTATAAGTACCCCCAATGCACCCACTCCTCCCTCAGAGCCAGGCACACCAGCCCCCCCATCCCACCCCTCCTTCACCTGGCCAGTGCAGTTAGGGGGAGCAACTATTGGTAATAACAAGGTGTGGGTGTGGGTGTGTGCGCGCGCGCACATGCTGTATCATATGCATATGATAAATGTTGACTGCCGTATGTGTATATTACCAATAAATGTGGCATTTGCCATTTCCCCCGAAAAGATTCTGTACAATAGTCTTAAGTACAACACAACCACCCTTACCCCAATGCCAGGCACCCCCAGCGCCCCCCCTCCAACCAAACCCCCTCCCCCAGAGCCAGGCACCTCCAGCACTCCCACAACCAAATCTCCCTCCCACAGAGCCAGACACCGGAGGAACTGGATGGGTAAATTAATCTTACTTTAAGTGGCTGCTCCTGCTGCCTGTCCCGGCTGCCTCCACTCAGGGTATGTCTACACTAGCTTGTTAATTCGAGCTAGGTAGACAAATCAGGCAACCGGAGTTGCAAATGAAGCCCAGGATTTAAATATCCCGGGCTTTATTTGCATGTTCCCGTCCGGCCGCCATTTTTAAATCCCCCTTTGTTCGAACGGACTGCCTGTGGCTACATGCGGCAGTTTAAAGTTAATCCGAACTAAAACCTTAGTTCGGATTAACTGATACAACTCATTGCAGGAGGAGTATCAGTTAATCCTAACTAAGGATTTAGTTCAGATTAACTTCTGACTGCTGCGCATAGCCACGGGCAGTCAGTTCAAACTAAGGGGATTTAAAAATGGTGCCCACCCAGAAACATGCAAATGAAGCCCGGGATATTTAAGTCCCGGGCTTCATTTGCAAGTTCGAATGCCTACATTAGCCACCCTAGTTCGAACTAGGGTGGCAGTGTAGACATAACCTCACAGTGGCTGTGTCTAGACTACATGCCTCTGTCGTCAGAGGCATGTAGATTAGACACATAGGCAAAGTCAAATGAAGCCGCGATTTAAATGGGACGAGGTTTACCGGGGCTGCCGACAAAGGGCTTTGATGTCGGCAGGGGAGCGTCCAGACTAGCGCGCTGAGCCGACAAACAGCTGATGAGCTGTTTGTCGGCTCAGCGCGGCAGCCATGTAAATTTAAATGAATCCGCGATCATTTATATCGCAGCTTCATTTGACTTTGCCAAAACAACAAATCTACATGGCTCCATCGACGGAGCCATGTAGTTTAGACATACCCAGTGTGTACAGGGAGACAGCACGTGGCCCAGCTCCCGGCTTGGTGCTCTAAGCATCCGGTGGGCCTGCGCAGCGTGCGGTCCACTCATACCCTAGCCCGGCACCTTCCTAGTGTGGTGCCTGGTGGGTAACTGCTGCCCCCTGCCCCCTCCTTACTATGCCTCTGTTTGTTTATAGCTCAAGCTGTAGAGACTCCTAGGTTCAAATCTGCCCAGTAGGGGTTTACACTTGGTCCTGCTATGAGATAGGGGACTGGATTTGATGACCTCTCGAAGTCCCTTCCAATTCTAGTATTCTATGACTTTCCAGTCCAAAAAGTTTTATAAACACTACTTGTAGGAATCATCAAGATACCGATATAATAATCCTAAGGAACCCTATGATCTTATACCTATGACACTTGTTAGTCCCCTTTCCTACAATACCTTTATTGCTTCCGCTTGTTAGATCTCCTCTTTTCATGTTACAGGAGAATCAAAGGTCACCCAATGAAATTAATAGGCAACAGATTTAAAACAAAAGGAAGCACTTCACACTTTGGACAGTCAACCTGTGAAATTCATTGGCAGGGTGTGTTGTAAAGGCCAAAATTATATCTGTATTAAAAAAAAAAAAATAGACAAGTTAATGGAGCCAAAGAGGACCAGGGAGGTAACCCCATGCTCTGGGTGTCCCATAAGTCCCTGACTGCCAGATGCTGGTACTGGACAACAGAAGACGGATCACTTGACAATGACTCTGTTCTGTTTATTCCCTTTCAAAGCATCTGGCATTGGCTGCTGTAGGAAGATAGGATACCAGAATCATTGGTCTGACCCAGTATGGCCTTTCTTATTTTCTTGTTATGTTCCTCAGAAGGGGCTGTGTATATTTTTGCATGTTGCCCGTGAAGTGTCTCACACATTTTTGATATAAACTAACACTTCTGATTTCTGTGATTCTTTGGTTACAACTAATCAAATTATTAATCAGTACAATAGTACATGAAAATACATGAATAGGGACTATATAAATCATTCAGAGAGTTTTGTGTGTGTGTGTGTGTGTGTTTTTAATAAGCTTCAAAGAGTGCAAGCTGTCATATCTTATCTTTTAAAATGTCTTTGATTTAATGTAAAAGCATTTCCACCTTTATTGTTTACAGCTTTTCAGGATTTTGTCTTTGCTTGCCCAGACCTTTACAGGGTCTTTGGCTTTCTGCCTGTTTTCCAGCAGCTTGTCCTACTTGTACAGATGTTGTTGTTTCATCTCCTTCTGAGTATTTTCAAATCACTCAAGTGAATTCTCACCCAGGGTTTATACATTTCCATACAGATTCTTGAAGACTAATAATTTAAAGTGCAGGGTTAGAAATTTAAAATTATACTGGTATATATTTGACAACGTTCAAGATAGAAAAAATTCTGTTGAATGGCAGTTAAAAATGCTACTGGTTAAGCTAAATACAAAGGAATACTAACAAATCATTTATTTATAGAAAAGTATAAAACTAGAGCTTATCTAAGGTATCAGATGTATGTTGGACATATTTTCAAAATGTATAATTTTGAGTGTTCAGATAGCATGTAAGAATGGTACATATACAACTAATTGACAAGGATTAGATTATATAATAGATCTAAAAATGTGTTTTGAAGAGGACACAGTTAATTTAGAAATTCATTGGTGTAATGAGTGTGCAGTACTTTAAAAATGTGAATGAGAAGACTGATTGCCCTGTCAATTGTGAAAAGTTGATAGTCTTTAAGGTAATTAGAATTTGGAAATGTAAGCTGAAGGACACCTTGGTTCAGGAAGTTAATTTGATTTATACTGTTCTACAAAGGTATATTGGACATATTTAGGGCATTAGTTAAAATTCTTGTTGCTACAAAGCTAGATAAAATGTGATTTAAATATTGATACTTGAGGCTTTGATAAGAGATTGTGAATTTAGGATCAAGTATGCCTATGGTCATTCTTTCCTTCATCTGAAATTTGGTTTCTGATCCCATCACTGGATAAAAGTGACTTTTTTTTATCCTGTGTACTTACTGTTCCTAGATTACTAAAATAACTAGCCATAATTTCACAGGACAGCTGAAGCTGTGCTGTGCATAACTCTGGAAGTGGGATAAAAGTGGCATTCAGTGTTTATTGCCCAATCATGGGGCTAGCAGGCTGCTCCCTTAATCCTGGTGCATCTGGCCCTACAGGACTTTTATGACTGTTAGGGTATGTCTAGACTATAAGCTTTTTTCGAAAGAAGCTTTTTCTAAAGAGATTTTTCGAAAAAGCTTCTTTAGGAAAAAAAAAAAAAAGCATCCAGACTACAAAAGCGGACCGAAAAAGCGATCCGCTTTTCGAAAGAGCATCCAGACTGCTAGGATGCTCTCTCACAAAAGGGACATCCGGAACCACTTCTGGCAGGCAGCTTTTTTTTAAGAAAAACTGCCTCCCCTGCGTCCACACACGCCTTTTCTCAAAAGAGCTCTTTTGAAAAAGATGTTCTTCCTCGTAAAAAGAGGTTTACCAATTTCAAAAGAAGCACCGCATTCTTTCAATTTACTTTCAAAAGAACATGACTGTAGTCTGGACGCAGGTAAAGATTTTTCGGGGAAAAAAACTCTGTAGTTTAGACATACCCTTAGAGATAAGGAATGTCATGTAGAAGCTTCTAGTTATACCGATGTGCTGGAACCAGGAAGAAGTGTGTCATAGGACCAGTACACTAGCTCTGTGGTGATGAGGTCAGGCCTCAAGTACTTGCTTAAAGTTGCAATGCAGATTTAATAGGGAAATAGATTTGCCCATTGCCTATCAAAGATAGTTGATGAATTATCTGAATTATTTTATTTTATAGTTTAAAAAAATCGACTCAAATTTGGCTTAAAATTTAGATTTTGTAAAATGAAGGTTTACAGAAGTACAAACCTGTATATATTTCCTATGATTTTGTAATATTTCCATGTAGCCAGACAAACATTTTTCTTCATCATTTGCAACCAAACATTCATACACTGAAAAAAACTGATTAACATGAAATTGACTTAATTGGTCCTCTGCCCTGATGGAAGAAATGCAAAAGATAGCCCATCTGTTTTGGTTTTGAACTTATTTTTTACTGCTACCACACATTAAGTTGTTTTGGATTGGGCAAAGATTTTTAATTTGAAAATATGTAACTTCATCAGAGAAGTTGTTGTTTAGGCAAGAGAATGTGAGAAGTTTTGACTTCTACACTGGGAATTCTGAGGTGGTTTGTAAGTGTTTAAATAACCTGCAGCATTTAGACTTGGATATTCCCTTTCAAAAGGGTGGGATTGTTTTTACCTCGAGTTATTATTTTAGATGGACTTAAGACTCAGAAAGGAAAAAAAAAAACTTCATTGGTATATATTTAGGTGACTTTTTTTTCATCATAAGCTCTAGAAAAAACTTTTTAAAATAGAAGTTTATATTCTCAAGCAAAGGATTATAACACATTTGTGATCAGAAACCCTTATGAAAGATTGTTCAAAGAACGTGTATTACAGTCAGTATTGTGATTTAAAGAAATCTGACTGTTACGCACATTCACAAACATAGAAAATTCTCAATCAGAAGCAACCAAATTACCAACAGATGCTCTTAAAAACATTCTGACATTTGGAGTATTTTCCAGTCTAGAAATTCCCTACACTTCATAAGAAATAAACAAAAAAGTAGTTCTTAAAACACCAACACAGTAATTGTAAAAATTATCTTAATTGCCTCTCCCTTACCTTTTCTGACTGTTTGTTTCTTCTGGGTCTCCTCCTGCCTCTTATCTTGAACCTTTTGTCGTCCTCCCTTCTTTCTCACTCTGCAGGACTCGAACTTGGCTCCAGGTTTGGCCTCTAGTGCCTGATCTACACTGGGAGTTAGCTACATTAAATTGATTTCTAAAGAGTGAGTCCACACCACTAAGCCTGTTCCGTTGGCTTTACGGGCCATTTAAGTCTGTTTCGGTACTCCTGGTTTTCATTAGGACTAATGGTAAATTCAACTGTGTGTGGTCGATTTTAGGGTAGTGCATGTGCAGTGCTATGAAGTTGAGGTTCTTGGCTTGTGAGAGGTGTCCCACAGTGCCCCACTGAGATTGGTCTTGCAAAGACTTTCAACTCTGCTGCTTTCCAGGTCCATAGGAAAAGCCCCAGGAAAAATTGAAATTAATTTCCTATGTGGCCAGCCTGGTGAGTAGACTTCAAAGCAGGCAGCGCACCTCAGCAGCACATCTGATCACGAATGCCCCAGATCTCAAACAAGCACCAGCAAGAAGCATGCATGAGATCTTGGACTTCATTGCCAGTCTTTGGATTCCTCCAAAGACACTCCTCAGGTAGCCTGGGGCAGCAGCGTGGAGGACTGTGTGGATAAGGAAAAGGAAGAGAATAGTTAGCAAGCAAGGGGGACATCTGATCTCACTGACAGCTAGGACCTTTTTATAACTTTGGAGACAATCCTCTACTTCGAGGGGGTTAAGGGAGTTGAATGTGTTCTTTGGTGGTCAGTCTGCCCACACAGTGCGGGCTCTCCAGTACAGCTTGTTAACATGCCTGGAGATGGAGTGGGAATCCTCCCTGCACATCTGCATAAAGTTTTTACACATGAACTCTTTCATGCTTCTCGCAAGGTTTCTGGGGAGGCCTGCCTTATTCCTTCCTCCACGGCAGAACATCTTTCTCTGCCATGCAAGCAGTAAGTGGTCTGGCATTGTTGCAGCACAAAACATTGCAGCATAAGGTCCAGGTTTCTGGTAGGGATGTGAAAGTGTAACCCTTTACATGGTTAACCGATGAGCCTAAGCTCACTGGTTAACATGCACGGTTACATGCAGCCTCCCACCCGCCTCACTAGTGCCTCTTTATTCCATGGGAGCTGGTATACGTGAGGAATTGGCTTAAAAGCCAGCTCCCGGTGCATGCCAGCTCCTGCCTCCACTCCTTTTCCTCGCTTGTGCTGCTGCCTCTGATACAGATACAGGCTCCCTCCTGGTAACCACTGAACATCTGTAGTTTCTGGCTACATTCAGTCAGCATCTGCTTCCTGTCACTGTGTGTGATTCAGCAAAGACTGATATCTCGCATGGCAACCTGAATGAAGCAGGGGAATCTGCTTTTCAGAGACTGGAATGATTTCTCAACAACAGTCTCTTTATTGCTTATGTTGAAGGGGACGAGGTTTTACAGGCATACTTAATGCAGGGGGCACCTTATTCAGACCAGTATGCATGACTGCTGTATTGCTGTTTGATCAGTTCCAGTGCCCCTCCTTGCAGTGCTCTCCTTATTGCCCTGGTGTCTGGCTGCTCATAATTACAGGCTAGGCACTGTGCCGCCGCCCCCCACCCTGGCATAAGATTTTCCCCTTCAGTTTCACAAATATTATGGAGCGCTCAGCAGGCTGCCACAACAATAAAGCCATGCTTCATTGGCATGAGCAAATGGAGGCTTACTGTAGAGGCCTGGCTTGCGACCCAGCCAGGCCTCCTCTCCCCACCTGTGCATTCCTGCAGGAAGGGAAAGTTGCACTCTCCCAGCAAACAGGGAGTAAAACATTATTATTTACAGGGAATGTTGCTCTCACTGAGATCTAACCTAATCAATAGAATGCAAAACCCTACTGAGACATACTATGTAAAACTATGTTGAATTCTCGCGCGCAGTGGGAACATGCACCTTTGACTTTACAAAATTGGGTGCTAGAAATTTCACCTTAATAAATTCTACCTTGTCTCTCAGTGTAGACTAGTCCTCTCTTAGTGCAGACAAGGCCCAAGCTCGTTCCCCTTCATGCACCTTGCTTGTGTTGCTGTATCAGTGCACAGGTAGCTCCAGCTAGTATCTTTATGCTAAGGATTTGCAAATCTTGATCTAGTTACCTTCGTTCGGTCCTTTATCTCAGCCTGCCTTTTTGACATTTCCCTTTGGTGTTCCATCTTTAACTGAAACTTAAAATCATCAAAACTAAATTAATTGGTTTTTTTTCTGAAACCTTCTCAGTTATCCTTTTTTTCTTTAACTTTTGAAACTAGTCATCATTTCAGTTAACAACACTGATTGACGAGAAGGGATCTTAAATTCATCCCATTCCCTGATTCACATAGGAGACTATTTCCTAGTCTTGCCTCTTTGAATTTTAGAAATACTATGAAACAACCTCTCTTTTTTTCACGGAGTCAAGTTGTAATCTCCACCTATCTTGGCTATGTTTCTCATTCTACCATTGTTGCCAGCCTTGACCACATTTTTCTTTCTTTACTTTCTGATGGACATATGTGGAGTAGGGAAGGAATTTCCTCCTCCCTTGGTCTAATTGGCAAATTAGCGTGTCATAGATGCTATCTTCCGTGCCCCAGAAATCTAACCTGACAGATGTGAAATGTCCAGGTTTATAGTTTGATTTTAACAGGGGCATGCATCAGTTGTGAAGCAGTGAACACGTACGTGCACGCATACACACACACACACACACACACACACACACACACACACACACACACTCTGCCAAGTCTAAGGTCTTTGTTCTTTATTTAACAAATAAAGGACAGAAGAGTACAAACAAGGGATGTCAATTAACGTATGTTAATGCCTGTGATTAACGCAGAGCACAATTAACGCATTTATTTTTTTAATATGTGTTAATTGCAGGCGTTTCCGAGGTGCTGCCCTTTTGAAATGCTGCCAGTATGTTTCGAAGGGGCAGCACAGTGGGAACCTGAGATCAGTTGGCCCTGGGCTCCCTGCAGCGCTGGCCGTTTGAAATGCTGTGGTAGCATTCCAAAGGGGCAGTGCAGTGCGGAGCCCAGGGTCAGCTGGAGTTTTATTATTGGTTAACAGTGCGATTAATTGTGATTAATATTTTTAATCACTTAACAGCCCTAGTACAAATTATACAAAACAATAAAGCATCCTAAACATAATGTCCATCACTAGTTTATCATTTCCTTAGGAGTTCTTGGGGGGCGGAGGGGGATCATTTGTGTTCCATTAGAAAGCAAGCAGGGATGGAGTGTCTTCTACCTCCTTTTTTGCCCTTCTCTGCAGCAGCCTCCTAGAATTTGATTATTGGCAACATGCACAGTAGTATAGAGTACCATAAAAGTACAGAGTAACAGTAGGTCATCAAGTATGTGTTCTGTCTGTTAATCGCCTTGACTGCCTGTTTAATCACTTGCCTTTTGTGTAATGTACTATGGCTACATAAAGTAAGAGGCACTAAAACTCTGTGTGGAGATTATTTGGGAAAGAAATTGACACATGAAACCACAAATTCTGTAACTCACTGGGCAACATTATAAACTTAAAGGGGTCAAATCCTGATAAGTTTTGTGTCTGTATATTTCACAGATTTAATTTCATTAACTCTCAGTAGAGCCCTGCTCTGATATGAAATTGGTATCTGAATCTGTATTTGAAAAAATGATCCATGGAGATCCATATACACATTCGTGGATGTGGATACCCAAGGATATGAGGTACATATCTGTGGATTTGCAGAGCTCTAAACTCAGGATTTGGGCCAAGAAAATTAACCCCCCCAAAATGTATTAAGAACTCTGTACAAACATAATGATCAATCACTGGAAGATATACTTGGAGTAACACTGGGATCAGGAAAAGGCATTTTACATCTAAGACTGAAGAAGAATGGTATGAAATGTTCCTTGACACCCCATCCCTACTGACTTCTCTCCCAATTCCGCAAAATAACAAAATCCTTTCAGAGCCATTTCTCCATCGCACAGTGTGATATAGACCAAAACTTTGCTATTTCTGTATTAAAGTAGCAACAGACATGGAGGTCCTCTCTATAAACACATGGTGGTTTACCAGTTTTAAAAGTCCTTCTTTTATAAGTATTATGTTGGTTTCTTTTTAGCATGCTGGTTAAAAATAATTATAAAACTGAAATTAATATTGGGATTTCTATTATTAGCCTATCCCAAATATATACCTGTTTTTAATAACTAAGGGTACATCTAGACTACATGCTTCTGGCGACAGAGGCATGTAGATTAGGCTACCGGACATAGTAAAATGAAGCGGCGATTTAAATAATCGCCGCTTCATTTAAATTTACATGGCTGCCGCGCTGAGCCGACAAACAGCTGATCAGCTGTTTGTCGGCTCAGCGCGGCAGCCATGTAAATTTAAATGAAGCGGCGATTATTTAAATCGCCGCTTCATTTTACTATGTCCGGTAGCCTAATCTACATGCCTCTGTCGCCAGAAGCATGTAGTCTAGACGTACCCTATGAGATATCTCTTTTACATATTTTAAGCACACAAAGTAAAATTGAAATTATTTTTTTTCACTTAATTCTAAGATTTGTCTCATTTTCCAGATATATTGAATAATGTGTTCTTCCATGAAATTATTCCCATTTCCTGATAATGCTTTCAGATTTAAGCTTATAGTGTTACAAATATTGTTGATAGAACAGTAAGATGTATTAATGTAATAATGCATTTTCTCCCAAATACAATCCAGGAAGAATAATGAAAAGTACAAGCTAAGCAAGCTTATTATATATATCTTAGCAAGATCATTTTTCTTGCTGTCCTTGATAAAAATTACCCTGTCAAAGATACTGTCTACTCATGTATTAGCAGATGAGTTGCCTTGAATCTAGATGTCACAAAATTTTATTATGGTAATGGCTCAAAGAAGAAACAGTACAGAATAAGTTGTCAATAGTTAAACAGAGGTTGAGAGGAAACTGTTCCTTGATGAAATTTGATTTTAAAAATGTCTCTCAGCTGACTTTATAATAACTGATGAAAAGGTAAGTCGGTTTTGAGTATATTAGTTCTCTGAAAAGAAATAAAACATGTAAAAATCGGTTTAAAAATAGTTATAGTTCCCTGTTGCACATTAGCCTTAGCTCATTCATATGTAAAGAAACTCAGATCAGTTCGACTAATTTGTATGGGTAATACATCTCACATATTTAATAGGTTTTGAGTAAAACTGTGCTTTCAAAACCATTTCAACAAAAATCCCAAAAGTTAAGTATGGGCACTCCAGCTGATCTGGGCTCCACATTGTGCTGCCCTTTGGAAACAACGCCCGGAGCCTCAAAGGGGCAGCGTATTATTAGGTACCTGGGATGAGCTGGAGTGCTCATTTGATCCCCGGTTCTGCGTTCTGCTGCCTCTTTCAAGTACCTCTCCCATCACTTCAAAGAGGCAGTGTTGCATGGAGCTCAGGGTCAGCTGGGGACTCCAGTTGATCCCAGGATCCTAATGCGCAGCCCCTTTGAAATGCTGCTCCTGGTGCGTCAAAGGGCGCAGCGCTGCATGGAGACGTTCCTGCCCCTTGGAAACGCCGGGACGGCCTTTTAAGTTAAAATTAGTAAAAGGTGGGGTCTTTAGTATTTTGTAGCACTGTGTAATGTTCTTGATGGCATTTTACTTCTAGCTTATATCAAGTAAATTGATGGATGAGGTAAGGATGATGTTATCAGAAATCCTGTGTTACTTCAATATCATAGGAAATGAGGATGCACCAGAACTGATATTATGGTCTAAATCCATATGTTTCTGGAGTCTGATCTTATGTCTGTCCTCATCTGGAAGGTCCAGCTTACCTAGGGGGTAAGTGGCGCCAAACCACTAAACCCGTAAGTATTCACAAACCCAACCCATCGTCATTGAAAAGCCCTCCTCAAAACTCTCCTTTTCTGTGATTTCTACAGAAAACATTCAAAGACTTAAGCTGGTGTGCTCAGAACTACATATCATTGTGACCATATTGTGTCTGTTTTCTTGGACTCCCCCATCTGTTTTCTTGTTTTGTACTAGATTATGAGCTTTTTGGAGCAGGGTTAACATTTTTTTCCTTTGTTGATACAATGCCTAGCACCATAGGTTCCTGGTCCATGATGACGGCTTCTAGGATCTACAATTCTACTCCTACTCCTACTACTATAAACAAGTACATTACAGAGGTTTGTCCCCCTTTTAAAAAAACAAATAGTATAAACAGTAACTACAAATGGTGCAGTTGCACTGGTGATAGCCATGTAGTAAGTGCTACTGTCAACAGGGCATAGGAATCACTGTCATAAAAAATCTGAGCAAATTTCTATTACACTATTATAAACACCTGTCTAGCTCAGCAGTTTACTGCTAATGCGCCGTTGATGGCTCTGTCTAGATGTATTGAAGGGTTTTAATCTGTTCAGTTCTGTCAGAAAAAGCCTTAAAGTGGAATTGGGTTTACACAGGTGAGATAAGGGACAAACAAGTTTTACCCATTGTCCATCACCATTTCTGTTGTAGATTATAAACTGTGTCATGACATTTGGATTAAAAAGCTATTACAACACAAAATAAACATTACACATATTAAAAGGATTAAACACTGAGTATCATGACAAATAATCCAATGGATGTAGGGTCCATGGTGTGAAAGGGTTAACTTGTACTGTTATTGAGCACCAGATAATTTGATCCCCCAAATTACTGAAATGTATTACATCTAGAGCAACAAGGTATGATGTGATATCTCTTGCTAATTGTTACTTTTGCTGCCATCTCAATGATGTGAATCCTACTATTTAGTCCAAGGGATTCTTTCACATAGTTCTGGGGGCACCATGATTAAAACTAAGCAAAATCCTCACAATTATTAACCAGATCTGTTTTATTATTAAAAGAAATAAAAAATACACATTAGTTGAAACAACACGGAACTGAAAAAAAAATACAAATGGTGAACCAGTTTCTTTTGTTGCAATTGATTCTGTATGTCTCTCTGTGGAGAGTTTTTAACAGATTATAACCTTGAATGTGAACAGACTCTGGAGTGTGGGTTTTTTGTTTTTTGGAAAGTTAAAACCAAGGTGGTATTTCCCAAAATGTTTGAGAGTCCAGTCTTAGTATATCATTAGAAAATTAAGACTTTGTAAATAGACTCAAGAATTTGTTTGAGTAGATGAGTTCAGTTGGGTACCAGGGATAATATTTATAGATGGGCAGAGTAAGCAATCTCATTTAAATTCTATGAAATTAAAGAAAATACTGAATTGAAATCAATTACTTAGAAGGAGCTATTTAAGAAATTGTCTTAAAATACACCAATTAGCAAATATTAAGAATCTTAAATCCCATTATTTTTCTGTTTACCAATGTTTAGCCCCGTCTTCTCTCCAGGACTACATGGGCCAGCCTTATCATTTGCTGTTGAACTGGAGAAAAGACTTAAAAACAACTTTTTAAATCAACAAGTAGTCCTGTGCACCTTAGACTAACAAAAATATATTGCACCAGGACTACAATTGACAGATATCCCCCCCCTTATTCTGAGGGCCCCCATTTTTTCCTCTACTTCAGATCATCTCATCTGAAGAAGTGGGTTTCCTGTCTTTTTTAACCAGTTATCAATCCACAAAAGGACCTTCTCTCTTATCCCATGGTAACTTACTTTACTTAAGAGCCTTTGGTGAGGGACCTTGTCAAAGGCTTTCTGGAAATTTAAGTATACTGTATCCACTGGATCCCCTCATCTTGGTTTGACCCCCTCAAAGAACTCTAGCAGATAAGTAAGGCATGATTTCCCTTTACAGAAACCATGTTGACTTCCCCCAACAAATTACATTAATCTATGTGTCTGAAAACTTTATTCTTTACTATAGTTTGAACTAATTTCCCAATACTGACGTTAGATGTACCAGGATTACCTTTACAGCCTTCTTTAAATATTGGCATCACATTAGTTGTTTTCCAGTCATTAGGTACAAAAGCTGATTTAAAGGATATGTTAAAAACCACAGTTAATAGTTCTACAATTTTCTATTTGAGTTCTTTAAGAACTCTTGGATGAATGTCATCTGGTCCTGGTGACTTGTTACTGTTAAATTTATCAATTTGTTCCAAAACCTCCTCTAATGACAGCTCAGTCTGGGACAATTCCTCAGATTTGCTGTTGTAGCCCTGTTGATTCCAGGATATTAGAGAAAGAAGGATGGTGAAGTATCATCTCTTACTGGATCAGCTTCTGTTGGTGAAAGAGACCAGTTTTGGAGCTACACAGAGTCTAAAGTCTTTCACCACCATTTGGTCCAATAAACAATATTACCTTATCTACCTTGTTGCTCTAGGATGTTCCTTATTCAGGATTTTCCAAAGGTATGTGGGAATATGCAGTCTAAACCCTTCTCTCGCCCTCTTTGCAAAGAAAGTCTCTAGGAAACAAAGTGTGGGCAAAATTCTTTAAACCTTTATTTTGTACATGTTGAAATGGGATAAATGTTTGTGAAATGCAGACTTGCATGTTAGCCAAATGAAAAATTTCTTATGTAATTTCCTAATATTGTTGCTATGTGAAAGGTAAAATGATTTATGAACCAACCTAATGTACATGAAAACCCTAACATGTAAAAAATGAGTAATCTGGATTGCAATTTAGGGATGTAAAATCCCATTTGATTGCTTAACTAGTTAACCGCTTAACTGATTAAAGGGGGCATGGCCAAGGGACCACTTCAGCTGCGCTCAACTAGAAATTATGTGCTTCATGCAGAACTTATTTGGTGAAATTCTGTATCTGGTGTTATGTAGGAAAGCAAAGTAGACTATGATGATGACAACCATTTGAAAGTTATGAATATTTAATGAGGGTATTGAGGTGAAAAGGTCTTCTTTAATTTTGGCTGACAAAAGAATACTCTGTATGCACAAGCATACTGAAAATATTGCTGTAGCTCACACATCAACAGTGGTTAACAATAACTAGTAAAAATTATGAATCTTAATATGCAAAGACCTGTCACACTAAGTGCCATTTTTCACTTCCTAAGCATGTGCCATTTAACATGAATGCTGAGCAAGAGGAAGTTATGGCCAGTGTATTAAATAATGGACTTAAAAAAATCCAATATGTACATAATTTTAAAATATCAGTTTTTATATAATTTGTGTATATAGAACAATACTTTCACTGTTGTTGAGAGAAATCATGTACCAGATCTAGTATCAAGCATCTGATGCTTCAGTTTTATTTAAATGATAACACTAGTGCAATATAAATGGCTAATTATTGTAACTAGCAATTAGACCTGGAAAGGGATCAAACTGCCCCTCAGATGAGGTTTTCGCCTCATCAGTTCTTTGTGCTTGATACCTTGGCCCATGCCTTTTTTTCTGCGGCTCACTGAAATATACTATCTTAAACCTTACATAGCTCTTTTCACCTGTAGCAGCCAGGGAAACAGTCACCAACCTGTCTTCAAACCTATATCCCCTGTTCAGGATCCCAAGGATTAAGAACTCTTGCAGAAAAAGTAGAAGGGAAATCACCCATGAGAAGGGTTATCTACTAGTTAGGTTGCCTGAGAAATCACAAGGGAAATTCCAGAAACCCCTTTAGCTGTCTCCATCAATACAGAAATCAAAGGAAAAACATCCGAAGTAACAGGTGGAGGAATGACTCCCTAATTTTTTCCTTGCTAAAACACTGTGCCGGAAACTGATTTTCTAGTATAGAATTCCAGACAGAATGGGCAGAATTTTCAAAAGCACCTAGGTGACTATGGAGCCTTAGTCCCATTTTCAAAAGTGACGTAGGTCCTTAAGAAATACAGTCTCTCAGTAAGTCAGTGGGATTTGGGACCCTAAAATCACTCAGTTGCTTTTGAAAATTTTACCAAATATAACTGCGTGAATCCACTCCTTGTTTCCAATTAAGTCTCAAAAGACCTGCTCTATAGAAGAAACTGATCAATGAATTGTCATAATTGAAAATGTCTTGCAAATTCCAAGTGAATTTGTCTCATTTTCTTTTCTGTAACTTGACCTACACTGAAATATAAAATGGTGGTTTGATGTTATCAGAGTTTTACTGTTGCTAAGAGACTGATGAAATTAAATATATATAAAATAAATCATAAAGAAAAGGAATGACTAAGTTTGAGAAACAATATGATGGCTTAAAGGCTAAGTGAAGTATGCTGTTTAGAAATTGAAATGATTTTTTTCCTTTGTAAAAATATAAAGATTCTCCCCCCCCCCCATGTGCAACTCTGTGGCAGATTCATAGATTCCGAGGACAGAAGGGATTATGGTGTTTGAGTCTTACCTCCTTTATAACATAGGCTATAGAACTTCCTCAAAATAATTCCTAGAGACAGCCTTTGAGGAAAAACATCCAATCTTTATTTAAATATTGCCAATGATGGAGAAATTACTACAACACTTGGTAAATTGTTCCAATGGGTAGCTACCTCTGATAACAATTTACACCTTATTTCCAGTCTGAATTTATTTAGCTTTAACTTTGACTCACTGGATCATATTGTACCTGTCTCTGTCAAATCAAAGAGCCCATTACTAAATATTTGTTCCTAGGTACTTAGGAATTGTTTATAGAGTCACTTTCTTAGCCTTCTCTTTGTTAAACAAATACAGGCAGTCCCCGGGTTACATGCATCTGACTTACATCAGATCCCTACTTACAAACGGGGTGAGGCAACTCCGTACTAGCTGCTTCCCCCCAGCAAACCAGGGAGACGCGAAGCTAGCGCTCCCCCCAGCAGACCAGGGAGACGTGGAGCGGCTTTTCTCAGCAGACACCTCAGCTTGAGAATAAAGGACTGAGGGAAGTGAGGTGCGGGAGAATAAAACTGAGCTCTGGAGAAATGTTTGGCTAGAGTTTCCCCTACAATATGTACCAGTTCCGACTTACATACAAATTCAACTTAAGAACAAACCTACAGTCCCTATCTTGTACGTAACCTGGGGACTGCCTGTAGATTGAATTCCTTCAGTCTATTGCCATCAGACATGTTTTCTAATCCTGAATCATTCTTGTGGCTCTTTTCATAGCCCAATTTATCAACATGCTTCTTGAACTGTGGACCCCTGAACTGGACACAGTTTTTCAGTAATGGTTGCATCCATGCCAAATACAGAGATAAAATAACCTCTCCAGTCATACTCGAGACTTTTCTGTTTATGTATCCAATGACTGGACTATCCTTTTTGGCCACAGCATTGCACTGGGAGCTCATATTCAGTGATTATTCACTGCTCCAACCCAAATATATTTCAAACTCAGTGCTTCCCAGGATAGAGTCCCCTATCATGTAAATATGGCCAGTAGACTTTGTTTCTAGATGTATACATTTATGTTAGTTGTATTAAAATGAATTTTGTTCATGGTCAGTATACCAAGAGATCCAGATTGTTCTGTTTCAATAACCTGTCCTCTTCATTATTTAGTACTACCCCATGAATGATTGTTCTGAGTAGCAGTATTATTGCTGGCCATTGCAATAAGTGGAGCAGTTCCTGCCTCTCAGAGGTTTATTTCCAGATTTCTACAGACATGGACAGTCATTGCTGTATCACTTAGCACTCAGTTCACATTTCAAGTTTTTTTCTGCAACATATGGGTGAAGATCTCTTAAAAATAAATGAAAGGTAACATTCTGGAGAATAAGACAGCTTTAGAGAGGAACAGTACAAGGGTACTGCATGCCAGCACAATTAAAACTTTTTACTTTACCCTTTTAAAGGTAAATTTTACAGTATTATATTTAGTAGAGTTAGGGAAACACACTTTCATAGTCTTCCAGGCCAGAACTTGTTAAATAGCTAAGTGGGTGTGACGGAGGTATAGTGTGATGATACCAGAAAGCCAAAAAAAAAAAAAAAAATTGAGTTTGTAAATAAATTCTCAAACTTGTCATAATTTTCTGCCTGTTTTATAAAAACTGATACTGAAATATTGATTGTGAAAGAGACCAGTTCCAAAGGTCTGGCGGGCTCTGGGTGATAAACAAAAAGGTTTGCAGATAGAATGAATACTTTGTGGCTGAACAATATTAAAGCAATTTGTACTTATGTTTATTGCAATGGCATTTTTCTTACTTATTAAAAACCATTTTATAAAACTGCACTGCAGAGCTTCGTCTCCATAGGCTTCAATATTTTTTTAACTCCTGTGTATACTGTGGGAGTCCCTGGACTAGAGGTCTGGGTGGCCGCAGCAGCCCTGGGACAGCATACTGCAGCTGCCCTGGTGTAGCAGATTCCCGTTGGCTCCAGAGCCAGGATATTGAAGCTGCAGAAGTCCTGGCGGTACCAAGGAGTAGAGCCCTGGCAGCCCCAAGGATTGGAGCCATGGCTGCTGTGGCAGCCCCGGAGCTGGGAATCCACATTGGCCCCAGGATAATGGAGTCTAGCAACCCTGGGGAGAGGAGCCCTGGCAGCCCCAGAGCCACAGCAGCTCTGGAGCTGTGGCAGTTAGTACCTGAGAGCTTGCAGCAGCTCTGGGACAGTGGAGTCCTGGCGGTTCCTGTACATTAGAGCTACGGCAATCCTCTGGTGAGTGGTGCCTGATGGCCCCAGGGCAGCAGAGTTGTGGCGGTGGCCTGGAGGCAAAGGAGTTCCACTAGGTCTGCCGACAGACCCTGGGAGAGCCCGGAGTCCCATCAGCAGAGGGATGGAATTGACCTCTCCTTGTTCAGCAAACTCTCATTCAGGACCTGAGGGTGCCGGTCCAGGGAGGTCCAACCTGTATTTTGATTAAATCAATCTCAGTCCTTAGTAGCTAGCATCTGATTATACCTCAGCCCTCCAAGTGATTGCATTCATTATGTAAATACAGTATTCATTTTCTGAACATGAATGGTGATAGAAATGTTAAGTGATGTCAATGGAAACCAAGAAAAATATGTAGCAAATGCTGCAACCACAAATCTTACTGTACATATTCTACTAAAAGGATCCAAATAGTAATGTGCTGTTGATGGCTGGACACTGCTCTTTGTCTAAAGAATAGAAATACTTCAGAATATGAGATAATGTCCCTCTCTTTTTCCCCCTTTCCTATTTCAAAACTCTTTTCAAATTACCAGTAAAAGGTCATAAGAGTATTAAAAAAAATGAAAAAAAAATCCTACTTTGTTTTTAAACAAAGGATTATTAAATGCAAGTTTCTAATTAGAAATGTGATCTTGCTGATCATAGTCTTACAGTGGGGTATGCCCACAAAAGCTCATTATACTATCTCCATTTTTTGTTAGTCTCTAGGGTGCTGCAGGACCATGTGTTGTTTTTTGTTTTTTCACTAAGACTAACATGGCACCATTCTGAGAATGTTAGATTGTAGAAAAGGAATAATTTAGTATGGGAGTTTTTTATTTGTTTGGGGAATGAGGAAGGGGAGGAGAATACAAGAAGCTCTACACACTTAGGTCAAGATCCTGATCTCGTTTAGGCCAGTTTTTCACCATCGCTGACTTATGAGCAAGTTCAATTTATCTGGCTAGTCCCAGTAAAAATGTGTCAACACTGTAAGACTTTCATGTAGTTGGCTTACTACTTAGGAATGGTCCAATCCAATACTAAAATATTAGGGTGTCTTTGAGATAGTTGGTGTGTTTTGTGCCCGTTTTATTTCAATATGTCAGCTATTATTGTGATATTTATGTTTCACCTTATAATTCTGGGTACACACAAGTATGCTTCTGTCTTTTCTATCCAGATAACTTAGATTGTATTATGTTAGGAGTATGCAATATATAAAAGAACATTATTAAGGATGTAAAGTCAAGCACTCAGAAAGAAAATGCCAGAACTAAGGTTGCTCTTGTGTGTGTGAATGATGGAACAATCTTTAATTATGTAATGACAGTATTTCCTGCTGATCTCTCAGGAACCCAGTTGTATCAGAATCCAGAATGAATGGTGCTTACTGAGTGGCTACGTCTACACTGGCTCCTTTTCCGAAAGGGGCATGCTAATTTTCAACTTCAGAATAGGGAAATGCGCGGGGGATTTAGATATCCCCTGCGGGATTTAAATAAAGATGTCCGCCGCTTTTTTCCGGCTTGGGGAAAAGCCAGAAAAAAGCGTTTAGACTGGCCCGAACCTCCGGAATAAAGCCCTATTCCGGAGGATCTCTTATTCCTACTTCGAAGTAGGAATAAGAGATCCTCCGGAATAGGGCTTTATTCCGGAGGTTCGGGCCAGTCTAAACGCTTTTTTCTGGCTTTTCCCCAAGCCGAAAAAAGCGGCGGACATCTTTATTTAAATCCCGCAGGGGATATCTAAATCCCCCGCGCATTTCCCTATTCTGAAGTTGAAAATTAGCATGCCCCTTTCGGAAAAGGAGCCAGTGTAGACGTAGCCAGTGTGAGGGCCCTTGCTAGGTCATCTAGCCCTCTCCTCTACGTTGAGGCAAGACTACATATTATTATACCCTCCCTGACAGATGTTGGTCTAACCTGGTCTTAAAAATGTCCAATGCTGGAAATTTTATAATCTTCCCAGGTAATTTGTTCCAATGATTAACTACCTGTATATTTAGGAATTTTTTCCCAATGTCTATCCTAAATTTCTGCCTACAATTCAAGACTTACTTTTTCTCTTATCACAGGCCGTACACAGGAATTTCTGTGTAGCGGGGTGTGAGCTGTGGGAGAGGCTGGTGGCTGCTCCTCCACCAGCAACCCAGCACTGCCCCATGTCTCTCGCTTGAGGGAAATCGGGGGGGGGGGAAATCAGCCCCCAGCCAGCTGGAGCAAGGGGGAAGGAGGCTGGGGCAACCTGCTGCTCCTGTCTTTCCCTGGCTGGCCGGCCAGAGCATGAGGGAGGGAGCGTAGGGCAACATACTACTTCTGCCTTCTCCCAGCCAGCCAGCCATAACTGCCCTGGCCTCACGCTTACTTGGAGAACCATGGGGTGGGGAGATGTGTTCGCACCCTTCACACATCTCCTGTGTACAGGCCTAGGTCCTCAGGGGATGTGAAGAACAGTTTATGACCCTCCACATTTTACCAATCTTTTAAATAGTTGAAGGTTGTTACTACTTCAGTCCTCTCTTCTCATAAGTAAACAAACACACTTTCCCCCCAATTGTTCCTCAGATGTCATGTTTAATTGACTTGCTGCTTTGTTTCCAGTACCAACATTTTGCTGACGGGTGTCTCAATCCTTGGCTTTTATTTCTCTCTTTATAGATGGGTACTGTGTTTGCCGCTTTTTAGTCCTCTCCCATTCTCCATAAGTTCTCAGAGATAATTGTTAATGGTTCAGAGATCTCTTCAGCAGTTTCTTAAGTATTCTAAGATGTATTTCATCAGAGTCTGTCAACTTGACAACATTTAACTTGTCTAATTAATTCTTAGCTTATAGTATGGCCCTAAGCCTTATTTACTGCATGCTAATCAAACCCTGCTATGAAAACAGAATGATTAATTTCCTCATGAGCTTTTTCTATGGTATTTACCACCAATGTTTTCTCTAATTTTTTCCCATCCATGTATGGAATAAATTTTGTGCACACCAAAGCATGTGCAGATGTGCACCATAAATAGAAATGCATGCTGCCAGCTTTGGGAGGCTATGGGCACTCCACCAATCAGCTGTGTTTCATTTGAATTGAGGATGTGAAGGTTTAACTGATAAGCTGCCTCATTAATGGGTGAGGCTTACCGGTTAAGGTTAACTGGTAGGGACTGGAGCAGGCCCAGTTGATTCAGCCCCCGCCTGCAGTGAGGTGGGGATGAGGGGGAGAGGAAGGGTGCTTCAGCCCAGCGGGCAGGTGTGGGTAGAGATGCTCCAAACCACCTGGAGTGGCCACTCCCACCACTTCCTCTTTACTCAATTAAACAGGATTTTATATCCCTAAATTGAATCTCTCTTGGGCACTCACCCAAGAGATCAACTTACAGGGATACTGCTCATCACTACAGAATCTGAGAGTAAAATAAAACCCTATCAAGTGAGGTGGACTCATTCACTAATTTGGCTTATTATGCATCACACTTAAAGACATGATCAGATGGCTTAATAGATTATCCAAACCCTGGGTAAAACTCAGACAAGACTGAAGCCCAAATACAGCGATTTTGATGAAGCTCCTAATTTCACACAGTGGGCCCTGCACTTCTGAGTAGCAACAGGTTGAGTATTATCTCTTCCCCATCTGGAGAAAATGGTAGTTCCTTAATTACTCACCTCAGTGGCTCACTTCAGCTCTCAGTCTAACCCCTTCAATTCAGGGCAAGACCTGATTCATCATTGGCATAGGGAGGGGGGAAAAATCTCCTACTCTGTAGTGGCTTCTCCAGATATGGAGACAACAGATTAGATTTCTTAACTAAGTCTCTTCCCCTCTAGTGGGTGCTTGAAGGGACTGTTCCCCAGGCAGGGAGCCCTTGCCGCTGTACCTGCACAGTTCACTCCTGGTGCCTGACAGTGTCTATATAGTTGTGTTCTCCAGCTGCTCATCCTCCTACCACTCCTGGTGCTCCACTAAACTGACTAAAGGGGAGGCTGTCAACAAGTTCCACCTGGTCTTTGATTGACTTCAAGAGTCACAATCAAACCCAGCTGTCAACTAGTTCTTCTAGGTTCTAAATTGCTTCCAGATATCTTAATTAATCTGTCATCTGAGTTTTAGGAGGTTCTTAATTAAGTGCAGGTGTCTTAATTGGAGTAACTGCCACTTGGCTACCATGGCAACAGGAATTTGTTCAGTCGAGGGCCAATATATCTGTCTCTTACTCCTTTCTGGTAGCCATCAGGCTTCTGCCCATCACACTATGCATAGTAATTGAGTAAAAGATACATTTTAATTGATAATCAGGAATTTATTGTTAGGAACTATCAAAGTTCTGAATAAAAGTTGAGATGACTCCTTTTGGACAGCTGTTTCGAATTTTAAATCATAGAGAGATGTACTGTAAATACTGTAAAGATCCCATAATTTCAGTACTTAAAAGTCTAACAGTTTATTGCAAAATCTTGATTAGTAGTCTCCAACCTTTTTAAGCATTAGATCACTTTTTGAATTTAAATGCAATCCAAGACCTACCTCAAACCCAAATACTCTTGTCCTGCTTCCTTTATGCCCCTTCGCCAAGGTCCCGCCCCAGCTCACGTCATCCTACCTCCCTCCCCCATCCTCTCTCACTTTCACCAGGCAGGGAAAGTGGGTTAGAGTGCAGGCACTGGTCTTGGATTAAGGGATTTGGAGTGAGAGAGGGGCTCTGAGATGAGGTTGGGGCAGGCTGTTGGGATTCTAGGTGCAGGCTGTGGGAGGGTGTTTGGATGCAGGGGTGCTTAGGGTAAGGGTAGGGGTTTGGGATGCAAGAGGGGGTTCATGATTGGGGTAGAGTTTAAGGATGTGGACTCCAGCTGGGTACTCCTTACCTCAGGTGGTTCCTGGGTGGTAGTGTAGTGTAGTGGTCCTAAAGCAGGCTCACCACTACCCTGGCCCTGCACCGCTCCCAAAAGCAGCCAGCAAACTCCATCCCAAATCCAGTTGTGCCCCGCCCTGCTCTGTGGAGATAGAAGACAGGGTGGGAGGGGGCACCTTGATATCAGCGCCTGTTGTCTTCCTCCTCTGCCCTGCACAGCAAGCAGGAGGCTCCTGGGAGTTGGGGAAAGCAGTTTTAAGGCAAAGGGCAGGAGATGCGCAGCAGTAGGGGGAGGGGCAGCTGAAGTACCTTTTGATAACTTCTTGGCCAAACCTGTCAGGATCACCTGTCAGAGGCTCCAACATCTACCACTAGATCCCAATCTAGTGGTTGGTGACCACTGATCTAGATAAAAGGTGTCTAGATCATTAGCCATATTTGAGATGCCTATCCAGAGGCAAGCTGGAATAAAAGTTTAATTTCTAAGACATATACAACATGCTGGCAAGAAAATAGCCCAGTTTAAAAGATGTAAGAGGGATCTGGACAAAGAAATTAATCAGGATGAGTGGGTCTCATGTGGCCTTACTCATCTTTAAGTTCTGTAGCTCATACAGAACATTTTCATGAATTATTGTATGGATGGCATTTGACTACAGTTCAAAGCCATTAAGTTTTTGCTACTAGAGAGGTGCTTTGCTTCAGAGATTGCAAGGAAAGGCATATGTGGTGGTTGAGTCCAGAAATATAAAGTTTTGAGAGTAAATAATTTAATGGATTAATCTTGTGACAAAATGGTGGTTTTCTATAGATCTCCAGCTTACTTAATTTTCTATTAAAGGATCTACATTTTAAATAATGTCAAATTATTTTTTATTATTAGCATGGATATTGTATTGCACACTACTGGGTAAAGGTGGCTCTTTGTATGGACTTGTGTTATAATAAAATATGGACTGTTAAAGCGCAAATGTTTTCACACTAAGTACATAGTGAACAGAACTGCCAAAAAGAGGATTGGTAATTAGAATTTGGTCATCATTTTTATTGTACTCAGCAGAGGAGGGTTCCCCAGTCAGCAAGTCAGAATCTTCAGCCAAGTTCTTTGAATAATAACCAGATCCTGAGTAAGTAATAAGTATTGTTAATGGTCTGTTGTAACTTTGCCATAATCAACAGGTTTTTAAAAAAAACTATCCACTGATTTTTGGGTACTCAAATTGAGACATTCATGGCCTAATTTTTTCCCAGGGTATGTAGCATTATATAGCGCATGTGTGATAGGATGATATCACAAAAGTCCCCTTAGTATTGCCCCCTGCTGGGCTGATTATGCCACTGATGTCCTCCTTTCTACTCTCTGGGGCTCCCCATCTTTCTGTCCTGCTGGGCCAGATCCTCTAGTCTCCCTCAGACAAGGCACAGAGTTGGAGTTACTGCCCCTGCTTCAGAGCAACACAAACACTGAACCAGTTCAGCTCTGGGAGAACTCAGTTCAAAGGGCTCAGCACCCAGGAAACCAACTCCCCAATGGGACCATACCCCCAAATAAATCTATCTTTCTTTGTGCAAAAGTTTATGCAGTGAAAGCTCATAAGGTGCCCTGAAGTCTGTGTGATATATACACAGATCAGTATATAGTACTTCATGATACTCAATGTGTCTGTCAGCACCAGATACATGTCTAGTATCTTGAAATGCTGTGTACTAATTAATCTGTGTATGTCACACAGACTCCATGGTAGCCATTTATATGACAAATAAAATTCAGGACATCTTTTGAACAATATATATATGATATGTTAGTTGCACTGCCTCAATACATCTTACTGTAAAAATATTTTGCTGTTTAATACAATTGAACATTAAGCATCCTTAAATACATTCAAAATTGGCCTATTACTGCAAAAAGTAAGTTGTCCAGTAGACACTACTGTTGTTGTTCAGCTATATCAAAAGAAATGCCTGAGACACATCATAACATGGTTTTAATCAGGATCATTCAATATCTACCTGAGCCCTCTCTTTCCAATCAGTTTCCTCAGCCAACTCAATGTTAGGACCTTAACCTCCCTTCCTTATGGCCCAACTTAACCCAACTTCCTGCTCTGTCCTCATTCCACTACTTTAATACACACACCCATTTAAAGTACTTTACCGACCCATTAATCTGGCCACTGTATTTCTTTCCTATGGAGTATCTGCAGTGGACATCTGCCCCACACATACATAATCATAGAACACTACAACTGGAAGGGATGTTGAGAGGTCATTGAGTCCAGTCTCCTGCCCTCGTGGCAGGACCGGATACCGGACTCTAAACCATCGCTGATAGATGTCTGTCTAACCTGCTCTGAAATATGTCCAGAGATGGAGATTCTACAACCTCCTAAGCAACTTATTCCAGTCTTTAACCATCCTGACAGTTAGGAAGTTTTTCCTAATGTCCAACCTAAACCTCCCTTGCTGCTGTTTAAGCCCTTTGCTTCTTGTCCTATCCTCAAAGGCCAAGGAGAACAATTTTTCTCCCTCCTCCTTGTGACACCCTTTTAGATACCTGAAAACCGCTATCATGTTCTCCTCAGTCTTTTCCTTTCCAAACTAAACAAGCCCAATTCTTTCAGTTTTCCTTCGTAGGTGATATTCTCTAGACCTTTAATCATTTTTGTTGCTCTTCTCTGGACCTTCTCCAATTTCTCCACATCTTTGTTGGATGTGGTGCCCAGAACTGGAACACTACTCCAACTGAGGCCTAATTAGCATGGAGTAGAGCAGAAGAATGACTTTTGTGTTTTGCTCACAACACTCCTGTTAATGCATCCCAGAATCATGTTTGCCTTTATTTTTTTTGCAACAGCATCACTCTGTTGACTCATATTTAGGTTGTGGTCCACTATGACCCCTAGATTCCCTTCTGAGTACTTCTTCCTACACAGTCACTTCCCATTCTGTATGTGTGAAATGGATTGTTCCTTCCTAAGTGGAGCACTTTGCATTTGCCCTTATTAAACGTCATCCTATTTACCTTACACCATTCTCCAATTTGTCCAAATCATTTTGAATTACGACCCTATCCTCCAATGCAGCTGCAACCCCTCCCTAATTAGTATCATCCGCAGATTTAGTAAGTGTACTCTCCATGCCAATATCTAAATCGTTGATGAAGATATTGAACAGAACTGGTCCCAAAACAGATGCCTGTGGAATCCCACTTGTTATTCCCTTCTAGTATGATTGTGAACTATTAATAACTACTCTCTGAGAATAGTTAACCAGCCAGTTATGCATCCACCTTACAATAGCCCCATCTAAGTTGTATTTGCCTAGTTTATTGATAAGAAGATCATGCAAGAAGGTATCGAATGTCTTAGTAAAGCCTACGTACACCACGTCCACCGCTTCTCCCTTATCCACAAGACTCGTTATCCTATCAAAGAAAGCTATCAGATTGGTTTGCCATGATTTGTTCTTTACAAATCCATGCTGGCTGTTCCCTGTCACCTTATTTTCTTCCAGATGTTTACAGATGAATTCCTTAATTACTTGCTCCATTATCTTCCATGGCACAGAAGTTAAACTAACTGGTCTGTAGTTTCCTGGGTTGTTGTTGTTTCCCTTTTTATAGATGGGCACAATATTTGCCCTTTTCCAGTGTTCTGGGATCTCTCTCGTCTTCCATGATTTTTCAAAGATGATAGCTAAAGGCTCAGATACCTTCTCTACCAGCTCCTTGAGTATTCTAGGATGCATTTCATCAGGCCATTTGGCTTGCAGACATCTAACTTTTCTAAATGATTTTTAACTTGTTCTTTTTAATTTTATCTTCTAAACCTACCCCATTCCCACTAGCATTCGCTATGTTAAGCATTCCTTCATCATTAGATTTCTTGGTGAAGACCAAAACAAAAGTCATTAACCACCTCTCCCATTTCCAAGTTTCCTGTTACTGTTTTTCCTTCCTTACTGAGCAGTGGGTCTACCTTGTCTTTGGTCGTCTTTTTGCTTCAAATATATTTATAGAGCGTTTTCTTGTTTCCCTTTATGTCTGTAGCTAGTTTGAGTTCATGTTGTGCCTTTGCCTTTCCAATCTTGCCCCTGCATACCTGTGTGGTTCATTATTTGCCCTAGTTTCCATTTTATATGATTCTTTTTTGATTTTTAGATCATGCAAAGTCTCCTGGTAAGCCAAGGCAGTCTTTTGCCATACTTTCTTTTTTTCCTACACTGAGAAATAGCTTGCTTTTGGGCCCTTAATAATGTTCTCTTGAAAAACTGGCAACTCTCTTCACTTGTTCCTCTTAGTCCTGCTTCCCATGGGACCTTATCTACAAAGTCTCCGAGCTTACCAAAAATGCCTTCCTGAAATGAGTTGTGATGGCATAGCCTAACTCCCTTCTCTATTCATCATAACAAACCTCCCTCCTCCCCCACGGATCTGTCATTTGAAAGGTGAAAAAAACAAGCCCTCCACGTAGGCCAGTCTGATGGTGAAGGAAAAATTCCTCCACAGTCCCATCTAGAAAGGAACAGCTAGCGTGATGCCCACAGTAGGTCCTTCCCAAACCTGATATTTTGCTAGCTCAAGGGAAAGAAGGGTGGGTGCTGCTCTCTGCCTTATCTAGTCCTTCCGGTTATTGGGGATGAGTATGCATTGCCACACTGACTCATTTCCCCTTTTGCAGCAGCTTCTGAACCTTTCTTCTACCCCTCACCTGTAAAGCACTATTGCCCTTCCCCTGCTAAGCTGGATATTTCCCCCCCGCCCTGACCACTCCTACTGCTTAAGGTGTGGTGTGATGCATTATTTGGTGGATACTGTTCTGTACACAGATCTTTAATGGAATTTTCTTAAATTTCATCAATGTATTAAATAAAATGCATCCAGTAGTCAGAGGAAGTAATATTTTTGTATTTATTGAAACAGTTCAGGAGCAGGCCAATATAAGAAATACAAAACAACTATTCAGGAAATTGTAAAACACGGGATAGTTTAAAAAAATAGTTACTATAACTGTGACTCAGAGAGAGAAAATGGGAGATATGATAGTTCAGAAATATACCTGTCCCTGAATTTAAAATTATTCTTTTCAATGGGTACAGATAAAAGTATTCAAATACATGCCATCAGAGAACACAACGCTACATTTAAAGATGTTTAGATGTTACTCTTTTTGAGAAATGGAGCAGTATGTGATTATGTAATTAGGCTATATTATTATGCATACTCCTTGCATATGAGGACAAAGAGATGGTAAGTTTAGATAAACAAACCAATTATTTGTATTTCCTGACTTCTACAACCAGTTTAGGTTAATTTCTGTTAGCAATTTTTTAAAAAGAATAAATTATTTACCTGTTATTAAACAGAAGACAAGTTAAAATACAAAATAAATTGTGTTAACAGTAGAAAAGAAATGGTTAGTTTTGTTAAATTAGCATTTAAAGTATTGAAGAATCAGGAATACAGATATTAGTTGAGACAAACACTAAAATATTGACCTTTCTCTTACCATCATTATGAGGGCATGTGTTATGAAAATGTAACACTGAAAGTTGTCGCCAGCAGTTGGACTGAAATCTAATTGTCATGTTTCCAACAAAAGCATTGCTGTACATGACTGCAGCACCCCATAAATAATCACTTAATCTGTTTACTAGAGGGCCTGCATTAGACTCGCAGCGGAGGTCTGTATTCAGGGCTTAACTGCTCTTTTGTTCAGCAGAAGACAGTAGGAACTAAATGCACCTTACGTTAACTATGTATTTTATCAGAGAAAAGTAAATTGTAGTACTTCAGCATTTAATTAAAATTCAGTAGAAACTGTACACATATATAATAATTCTCAAATAAACTAGATGCTACTTTTTACAGGAATTATTAAAATTAATAATAAGTCTAGTTATCGATCATGAAGAAATGTAACTAAAGCATAACACAGATCATTTAATTTTCATTTTGTTCGTAGTGTTTTTTAAAGAATACTTGAAACAAGCACTAATCCTCACACTCAACTAGTGGCCAATGGCAGCAAACAGGAAGATATTAAGGAAGGTATAGGTAGGCCAGTCAGGAACAGGGCTGTATCAAGGCAACAAAAAAGACCGCAGATGTTTGTGAGGTGCTGTTCTGTTTTCCTGCACTTGAAATGCATTAGCTAATTGCTAGAAAAAGTAGGATGATTTTATTGGCATTGGAAGGTAGTCTGCCATGTGCTACATATGTGTTTTTGTACTTCTCCAAATATAACATTATGGAGTCATTTGCGGGTTGTTATGCCTTCTTTTCTTATTCAGGGTACTTAAATGATGCACTTAGTATATTGTTAGTAAAACTGGCCAAAATGTAGGTTAGAAATTTTGGCATTTTAAAATTATTGGCAAACTAGAAATCTTCCTAAAAAAAATTAATTCAGGAAACACTAACACGTGTTGTTTCCGAAAGGAAGCATGTAGGCTAGACTAGCCTAACAGTCATGAAATTGACAAGACTGTCAATTTCAGGTAGCAGTGTCAGGGTTTCCAGGCTCCCTGGTCACCCTATTATGTAGATTGCCCCTGTCCAGAATTTTCAGACTCCTAGGCCATCTGACTATTTGGGCTATCTTACTCCTAAGCGGACAGCATGGGGAAACCAGCCGGGCTGAGTATCTAGAAATCCTCAGGTATCTGGCCAATGATATTCTGCATTGCAGGGCTGCCCCAACTCCCTGGAAGTCCATCCCAGAACATTCAGGCTCCTAGCTCGGCAGCATTGAGCCAAGAGACCTGAGGACACCCAGAATTTGGCCTGGATCAATGCTTCTCAGGGCTTCCAGGCTTCCTTCGTGTGGAGCTGGGAATCAGCCCCAGTTACAGTCAGGGCTTCTGGAACCACAGATCATGAAAGTCTGAGAGACAGGTTTCTTCTGCAGTCATGCCTGTGATTTGATGAAAGGTCATTGAGTCCAACTTGCTTTCATGAGAGATTTTTGATTCAATGAACTGGCATTTTCAAACCACCACTTTCTTTCCTTGCCCTAGATAGTCTCTGCTGGTAAAGAGATTCAGAGAGTTCTTGAGGAATAGATGTGTGCGCTTTGGGTGTTTCAACATTGGCAGAATAAGGATCTGTTGTTTTTAAAAGATGGTTAAAAGATGTATTTAGTTGTTAAATCAAGGATGGGCTGCTGCTGACCCACAGAAAAATCAGTCGGGGGCTTCACACAAGTGATATGCAACCCCCCCAAACACAATCCTCATCGATGTGACCCCTGACTGAGAAGGAGAAAGACATTTCCCACATTGCCCTCACACACCATAGCCTAAGGGGGCCCAGGCTAATAGATTTTGCAGGTTCTAGCCCCACAAGGAGGTAGCGGGGTAGAGGGAGCCCTGCTATTATACCACAGAACCTCAACAGGGTAGTGACTTTGGTTAGTTGGTTATGCTGACCACTGACAGAAGACCAGATACTGGGCTAGGTGGCCCTGGAGTCTGACCCAGTGTGGCTGTTCTTATGCTCTTATATCTTGAATGGTATTATGTAGATATTTTATTAAGTATCAATTTTTTTTCAATATCTATTATGCTATTCAAATTAACCGAAGTTCCTGTAAACTGAAAGGTGAGAAATAAGAGGCTCATGGGCTGGATGTGGTTCACCAGGATTAGCTCCTAGCAGGCCACCAGATGGTAGCTGTTTTAAGCGGCATAACTAGGATACCATTTCTCACGCTGTCATCCATGGCCAACAGGAACTGCAAGCAGCTGTACCTGCAGATGAAGAGGTAAATAAAGCATCTGGCAGCCAGCCACGGGCTAACCCTGCAAACCACATCTGGCCTGTGGGCTTCTTATTGTCCACGTCTGCTGTAAACCATCTGTTTGCCTGAATTGTTGAGCCACTTTGAATAGATTAAAACAAATCTTTTATCCATCATATTAAACACTGTATAAGGCATGTAGTAATTGGTATTTAAACTGAAGGTACTGGGCCAAGTTCTGTGTAGTTACACCTGACTCTCCCAAAACATCAAGATATACATACCTGAATGGCTGGTTCAAGTGAGAGTTTATGCATCATTTCATGCTCACATCATTTTAAATTCATACAAAATCCATTGGAAGGTTAGGTTCAGCAGATGTTGGTGATGTTTGCCTGAGAGAGCTTTTTACAGAATGTGGGCAGGTGGATTTTAAATCCTGCTTTAAGCCTTCATTTTCAGAGTAGCTAGCTAATTTATCTAGTTATCTTAAAAAATGTTTTTGCAGCACTTGCTGACTTCAGTGTGAACTTCTAGTAAAAGTGAATAATGGATAAAACCTCATATAAAATATATACCTGCAGTAAGACTGAGAATTTTTTAAATTGTGCCATTTTTATTCAATTAAAATACTATGATGCTAGCCAAGCATTAACTATAACAAGTGTTTATTAAAGGTAAAAACTTGGAAACAATGGATAGGCGATGAGCACATCTCATTTGAGAAAGCTCAGGACTGATAGTAAAGATACTGAAGTTACATTCCCATTTTACCTTTATCATTCTTTTGTGACCTCTGAAACAGTCACTCTCTATTCTATTCCACTTTAGTAAAATCGGACAATCGTTCCCCTATCTCACAGAGTGAGGGCATTTGCACAGCCAGGTTTGAATGCTCATTTTGTATATCTCACATACATTCCCACATCTTCTCCTGCACTGCCCCCTTTTAGCATAGAGCAGTGGTCCCCAACCTTTTTGGGTGGTGGGTGCTGCGTCGGGCCGCCCAGGGCGGCCGCGCATGCTCCAGGTGCCCAGGGGTGGGGGCGGCGCTAGACGGGTGCACAAACATGCCCCGGTGGGCGCCATTGTGCCCACGGGCAACACTTTGGGGACCACTGGCATAGTGTATCCGTTTGGACTGATTACTAATGGTGCCATCCTTCAGATCCTTCCTAAAAATGTATCTATTCTCTGATGCCTACAGGGAACCTGTTGACCAATGATGACTACGTGGAACTACACTTGAGTATAACATTTGGAACTGTCAAATTGTGCATGAGTAACATACATCCTATTGTTCTCACTTCCTTTGTTATACTCCTGTCTTGTTTCAAGTTAGATTGTGATTTTTCAGTGCAGGGGGTCAGTGTTCAATGTCTAGCATAATGGAATCCCAGTGATGATTTGGTGCCTTTTGTATGTTAATGCAATACAGTTTGTGGATGTTAAAATGCGTGTAATTGAATAACTGTGTAACATTTTCAGCAGTTACAGTTACAAACCGGATAGCAGCCCTCTCCCCAGAAGCACACTGCAGGGCAGCACAGGCTCCCGACTGCCACTGTGCTCCCGGGGAGATTGCTGCTGCCCGCCACTCCTGCTTCTGTATCAGAAGCAGGAGTGTGGGGTGGCAAGTGGCTCCTCGGTAGCCAGTGAAAGATGGGAGCCAGCTTTTAAGATGGCTGTCTGCATGTACTGGCTCCTGCCTGCCACCCTGTGCTGCTACCTCTGACTCATAAGCAGGAGCAGAGGGCAGCAGATAGCCATTTGGGTAACCGATAAGCAGCAGCTTATTCATTACTCATTTAAACAGCTACATTCTTACACCCCAATACAGTTATTTCTGTAAAGTGTTTGGGGAGCCATAGACAAGAAGAGGCTACAGAAATGATAAGTATTGTTTTTAGTTTTGGTCACATGAAAATGTAGTTACTGAATAATTAGAAACACATTGAGGCAAATATAGCTGAATAAAGCTAGGAAGCTGTTACAGATATCAGAAAACTTTATGCTAGGCACAGAGACAATAATATAAATAATTAGATTAGTTTGTTTGAATAATTATATCATAGGAAGTAGCCTTTGAGTGTCACTTATTTTTGTTTTTTCCATAAAAGGCAGTGACTCATTAAAATCTACAGAATGCCGTGACTGTTAATCATTAAAAGTTATCCAGGGGATTAAAATGTTGATTCCCCTCCCCCTTCTTATTTTACATTTGGCTCCAGAATGGATGTTTAACATTTAACTGTAGCAATAACCACTTGTCAGACTGCAGTTTTACTATCAAACTTAAAACATTGCACTCAGCTGCTTGTTCCCCAGGCGACAGGAAGATGAAGATCCTAGTAGAGGTGGTTCAGTTAGTAGGAGGCCATAAGGAGAGTTAGGAGCATAGCAACTACTCTTGAATTGATCCAGAGATCACCTACTAATTTAGAGTACTGTTACTTTGATCCTTATGTAACAACTTTCACCCCAGGATCTCAGATTGCTTTACAAGCATTTACTAACAAATTCTCACAATGCCCTTTTAAGAACATAAGAACGGCCGTACTGGGTCAGACCAAAGGTCCATGTAGCCCAGTATCCTGTCTGCCGACAGTGGCCAGCACCAGGTGCCCCAGAGAGGGTGGACCAAAGACAAGGATCAAGCGATTTGACTCCTGCCATCCCTCTCCAGCCTCTGACAAACAGAGGCCAAGGACACCATTTTATCCCCTGGCTAATAGCCTTTTATGGACCTAACCTCCCATGAAATTATCTAGCTTCTCTTTAAACTCTATTATAGTCCTAGCCTTCACAGCCTGCTCTGGCAAGGAGATCCACAGGTTGACTACACGCTGTGTGAAGAAGAACTTTCTTTTATTAGTTCTAAACCTGCTACCCATTAATTTCATTTGGTGTCCTCTAGTTCTTCTATTTAGGGAACTAATAAATAACTTTTCTTTATCGGCCCTCTCCACACCACTCATGATTTTATATACCTCTATCATATCCCCCCTCAGTCTCCTCTTTTCTAAACTGAGAAGTCCCAGTCTCTTTAACCTCTCCTCATATGGGACCCGTTCCAAACCCCTAATCATTTTAGTTGCCCTTTTCTGAACCCTTTCCAAGGCCAAAATATCTTTTTTGAGGTGAGGAGACCACATCTGTACACGGTATTCAAGATGTGGGCGTACCATAGTTGTATACAGGGGCAGTAAGATATTCTGGGTCTTATTTTCTATTCCTTTCTTAACAATTCCTAGCATCCTATTTGCCTTTTTGACCGCTGCTGCACACTGTGTGGAAGTTTTCAGAGAATTATCCACGATAACTCCAAGATCTCTTTCCTGATTTATCGTAGCCAAATTAGCCCCCATCATACTGTATGTATAGTTGGGGTTATTTTTCCCGGTGTGCATTACCTTACACTTATCCACATTAAATTTCATTTGCCATTTTGTTGCCCAATCACTCAGTTTGGTGAGATCTTCTTGGAGTCCCTCACAGTCTGCTTCTGTCTTGACTATGCTAAATAGTTTAGTATCATCTGCAAACTTTACCACCTCACTGCTTAACCCTTTCTCCAGATCATTTATGAATAAGTTGAAAAGGATTGGTCCCAGGACTGACCCTTGGGGGACACCACTAGTTACCCCTCTCCATTCTGAAAATTTACCATTTATTCCTACTCTTTGTTTCTTGTCTTTTAACCAGTTCTCAATCCAAGAAAGGACCTTCCCTCTTAACCCACCAACCCAACTACTCCCAAGGGATGGGTCACATGGAGGGTGGTTGCCCCATGTGCCGGGACTGGAGCCTGGCCACGGTGTTATTTTTAGTACGTTGGCCCAGGCTTCAGTTCCAGCAGCTACCCCACAGGCCATGTTGCAGCCCTGCCTCTGCAGAGGAGTGGGCGGGAATTAAATTCTTGGTGCGCACCTGCACAGGCACATGTGTTACAGAGATCCCTGTCCCCAGCCTAATCATCACAGCTCTCATTGGTCAGAAACCCGTTCTGGGAGCTGAAGGATTGTGCTGGGAGTGTGGGAAGGGATTTAGTGCTCAAAGTCACCTCCTGCCTGGTGCATGTTGCAGAGAGGCACATGGAAGGGAACAGACAGCCACTTTGAGCCTGGGGTTGCAGCAGGTAGAGAGCCTACCTCGGGGTCCTGTTGGGCTCCTGGCTGGGAGCTGCCTCGGTAAGTGCCTCCAAGCCAGAACTTACCTTTGGTACCCCAGTCCCTCCTGCTCTTCCACTCCCTGCCCTAGGTCACCACCTAAATTCTCTGCACCCCTTCACCCTCAGGTCACAACTCCTTCCCAGACCCCTCACACCCTTCTACACCCCTCCCCCAAGCCAGAATCCTCTCCTGCATCCTTACCCCGTCCTGGACACTGCACCCCAATCCTCTGCCCCAAGACACAACTCCCTCCTTCATCCAAACTCCCTTTCAGACCTCACACCCTCTCCTGTATCCCAAGTTTCCTTTTGTACCCAACCTCTGTCCCAGACCCTGGACCCTTATCTAGAAAGTGCAGTCCTTGCAACTTACCAAACACTTGGAGTGACTCTCCACCCCCTTAAAATTATTGCCCCCCCCCCCCTCCGATCTAGAACATGCTTTTCAGTTCTGGGTTCTAACCATTGGCTACATGCTGCTCTGCAGCTTTGCCAGGCTTTGAAGCTGCAGCTATTGAATTTCCTTACCATTCACTAAAGACAAGAAAGAGGGAGGGAGAGTAGAAATAAATAAGTTGGCTATTTGACCATATTTGTTACTGGCTCCTTCTATTGTTTTTTTTTAATTTGTTTGTTTTTTATTTTAAGTAACTTGTATGTCTCTATTTTTGACTGAAATAATGTTTTTTTTAAATATTTAACTGAAATACTTATTCAACTTCATAGAATTGTTTAGATTCTTACCTATGAGAACACAAACATCACACAGCATTTTGTGGAGAAAATCTTCGTAAGTCACAAATCTGAACTTCAAGAGTTGAGAAGGATGCAACTTCTGTGTTTTGCTTGGGGGCGTTCTAGTTTCTCTTTCTTCCTTCTTTTCCCTTGTCTTACTTAATCAGCATAGTTTTCAACATAATGCTCTTTCTTATCATGGTGCCTCAGTAAAATGTCACCAGACCAGTAATGCTCAAGGTTACAATGTGCCTCACAGCAGTAGCCTAAAAATACACCTGGGACTATTCCCCTAATTCTCCCACACACAGTACCTTGGTTTGAAATTTAAAATAAGTAATAGGAAATAGATAATTTGATATAGAATGAGCTTGACACAGAATGGTAATTAATTATCCTCAGTCAAGTATTGTGTTGGAAACTGTAAATTTAAAATGAATGCAGTAGGAATTAGAAGAATCTAGGAGTTCCATTTAAAGAAAGATCATATGCCGTAAAGCTAAAAGCAGTTTGTAGAAATTGTGATCAAATATATGGTAAAGGGGCAAAGAGCAGGAAAATGTCACAATTATGGTCTTCCCATTTCTCCTAATTCATGTTGATTGGTGTCTTGTTAGTTGGAAAGTGCCAGTAAAAACCACAAAGATATTTGTTGCCATAGTCTCACCTACTGTACTATTTCTCTTTTCTCCAGTTATCCCTCAGTCTTTCAGCATCACACATCTTCCTTTGCAGTAGCTCCACTTCTGCAAAGGTTTTGTGCAGGCAACATTAATGGGGATATCCAAAGAAGAAGCAGTAGCATCATGTTGCTCACTTTCAACATTCAGCATCTTCCCCATGTGACATGAAAGTTTCTATAAGAACGAATTAGTCAGAAAAAGGTTTCAGTGTACATTAGCTTGAATAAGGTCAAGCTCATGTACCAAGGATCAGTTTTCCATCAACTAGAACCTGATAGGAGATATATGACGGACCTGAATTCATCAAAAAACTTCTCTTATATTGGTGTCCAAAACTGGCAGACTTTTGTAAGTCGGCATTCAGTGAGACTTGTAGCATGTTGCAAGGGTTCAGTACACTTCTGTCATTGGATTTGGCTGATGATAAAGTTTTTCCCTATTACCTGTATGGATTAGTCCTCTGGATAAACCAAAATGTTTCACTTCTGGGATAATAAACCGTTTGAAAGAAAGATAGAGTCTTTAGTCTGTGGCTGTCATCAGGATCTGGATGAAACTTCTTCCCTTTTCTCAGAGGATTTTGGGGGCTTTTTGCCCAGCATCTTTTCAAGTTGTCTCTTATACCTCTTTTTCAGCTTTTTGCTTGAGTCCTTAGTTTATTAGAAAGATCAATATTTATGTCCTTCCATAGTCTCCTTTGCATAGAGACTTAAATCAAGTTCAGTCATATTCCTAGTCCCCCATAATGGGGTGGTAAGTAGGCCTCTTTAAATACAGCTGGCTTTGTTAGCATCCTTCAGTTCCCATGATTCCTGATCTAGAAGCGCTAGATTCTGTTTTTGATAGAGACCGTGCCACAGAAGTGAACAGATCTCTGAACTCTCTTCAGGTCTCAGCTCAATCTGTAACATGTTAGAAAGGAAAGAAGACAGAAAATCACTGAGAAGATTGGCACACATGCAGCTGTGAGATTCCACTCCCCATCCTGTATTTTCTTTAGGTGCCTGTGACCTTTCCATGACTTATACTAAAAATACCTGTGGGGTTGGCGGAGTGCTAGAGGGCACTGGGAGAGTGGGGTGGCTGCTGCTTGGGGTAGGCATCCATGGGGCCTGCTATTTGGGAGGGAGGCTAAGTGGGGCACTTCTGGGTGGAGGACACTCAGAGCTAGTGGCACCAGCCTCTGGAGACTACAGACCTCAACTGCTCCAGCTGGCCATGGACCACTGCTGGAGAGCACAAACTAAAAGATGCTCTGGCTGGCTAGAAACTGCTGCTGGGGCCATGAACTACAGCTGCTCCTGCCATGCAGCTGAGGGCTGTTACTCGGGGGCCACAGACTGCAGCTGCTCTGGGACCACTGCTGGGGGCCACCAGAGTAGCAGTGGTTCATCTGGTTGTTCCCAGGGTCATTCCAGCAGTGGCTGGTATGGGTACACTTGCCCCTACAGAAGTCATGGAGGCTGTGGAAATTCTCAGAATCCATGATTTCTGTGACTTCCATGACAAGCACAAAGCCTAGCAAGAATTACTCCACAGAAGTGTGAGAGACCAAGATTTTCCCCAGGTACTTGGAACAGGAAGTGAGCATGTTACCTTGCATGTCAGTCAGCAAATGGTGACTTTTTAAATGGCAACCACCATTAAGAGAAACTTCATTCACCAGACCAAATAGTATAGAAATTAAGCATTCAGCAGATTCTGAATTTGGCTGCACAATCATTAATTCAGCTTCATATTCACAGACTAGAATCTGTTATAATCTAGTGTGTAATATACAAGAGGTCAAGCTTCAATTCTTTTTTCAATAGAGCATATGTTTCAGAAAAACAGCTAATTTTGATTTAAACATTTGTGATGGAGAATTGACCATAAATTGTTCCAATAGTTAATTACCTTTACTGTTACAAAGAATACCTTATTCTGTTATTTTGTTAGTCTTTAAAGTGCTACCATACTATTTGTTGTTTTTTAAGTTTATCCTGTACAGACTAACTTGGCTAACCCTTTGAGCCTTATTTCTAGTCTGGCTCAGTCTAACTTTAACTTCCAAACATTGGATCTTGTCATAACTTTGTCTAATGGATTGAAACACTCATTAATTATAAATAATTTCCCACGTAGGTACATAAACTGTCATCAAGTCACCTCTTAATCTTCTCTTATAGAATCATACAAATGGAAGGGACCTCAAGAGATCATCAAGCACAGTCCCCTGCCTTCATGACAGGACCAAGTATTGTCTAGCTAGATCATCCCTGACAGGTGTCTGTTTAACCTTCTCTTAAATATCTCCAAGAATGGAAATTTCACAACCCCCCTAGACCATTTATTCCAGTGTGTAACCACCCTGACAGTTTGGAAGTTTTTCCTAATATCTAACCTAAACACCCCTTGCTGCAATTTAAGCCCATTGCTTCTTGTCCTGTCCTCAGAGGCCAAGGAGAACAATTTTTCTCCCTCCTCTTTGTGATACCCTTTTAGATACTTGAAAACTGCTATCATGTCCCCCCTCAGTCTTCTCTTTTCTAAACTAAACAAGCCCAGTTCTCTTTGTGTTAGCTAACTAGATTGTGCTCCTTGAGTCATTACTACAAGCCATGTTTGCCAATCCTTTAATCATATAAATGTCCTATCAAATAATGATTCTCTGCTCACATACTCTTTACATTTGCAATGTATTTCACATACATATCATGGGCACATAAACTTCAGTCATCAGTGAGGAAAGAATTCAGGATATTTTTGCTTCAGAAATTCAGATTCTTCCTACATGGGCTACACTATTTTGTTAACTATTTACAGCCAAATATTATATATTTAGTGTGCTAATTAGAAACTATCACTGTAGATTGCTGGCAGTCCTAATTCAAGGAAGCAAAAATTCATTTGGAAATTCATCTGCTTCTCAAATTCTGTGTTTCTGTGACATTAACCCACAATTTACCCAATTTACAAATTGATTAAAGAGGGATTATGCTTTGATAGTATTATGTTAGTTTTTCTTACATTTCCAAATGGACACATTGGTAAGAACCTTTGAATTGCTGGGCCCTGGGGCAACTGCTTCCCTTGCCCTTCCCATTGGCAGGGCTGGTTACCCTAGTAATAGAATGAGGGTACCCCTAGAATATATTGCCCCCTCCTGATTTTACCAAGGGATTCCCTCAAAACAGGTCAATTTTAAAATATTCTCTAACAGTTTTTCCCTATGTGGGTAGAACTTAAATCTCCTAAAAGGTTTTTCCCTAAAACTGTACCTGTTGACTAGTCTGTTCTCTTAAAATATGGATATCCAGGATAGCCAAGGGAATACTTGAAGGACAGACACCACCTTCTGTTAAATTATTGATTGACATGAGCAGTATCCAAGAGAGCTGAGATGATTCTAAGTAGTTGCATAGTGTCACAGAGGGGCCACTGTGTTGCAGATTGCTGACAGCAATCTTTACATTGTATTTTAAGTTTTATATATACATGTTACAATTAGCACACTCTTATATGGTTACTAATACTCACTCACATACTCTACTCTACTATCCTATACTTAGAACTAGTAGATTTACTCTATCCTGTTGGCTTTAGCTGCTGCCGCCACCATCAGCTCCTGTCAGCCCAGTTCTGCCCAGTTCTGCTTCTCCATCCGAGGTCTGGTCCCTTCATCTTTTGGCAGCATTCTGTCAGCACTGGCTCACTGACCTTGATACTATAATGTTAGAACTTTTTAGATGAATTATCTCATCAGATCTCTGCTGCACATGTCAATATTACCTCACATTCCTGAATACATGCCAACATCGCCTCATGTCATGAATGTGTGCCAACATTCCACGTGCTCATTGCCATTGTTTACCACAGAGCTGTTATTGCCTCATCTGGCATCTCCCTTTCTTTTGAAACTCAACTGACTTTCACCCTACTTTTGAATTGCACATGCCCAAAAACTGGTTTACCACCAGCCTATGCCCTTTAGCCTACTTTTGACCACATGACCTAAAGCTTCCAATAGGGAGGTAGCTCTTGCTTATTCCGTCAGGAATACAAAATGAAGACTGGGGGATTTTTTTCAGTATCAGGTGGAGATGATGTGAGAAATGTTTTTGTAAATTGGTGGCTTATTGTGATGTGGAAATTAAGTTGCTGTAGAAATCAAACTACATTAGTGACATCGAATCCCATACATTAATTTCAGGTTAAAATCTTACACATGTATATACATATCACATTTTGAAATGTTCTTAAAAAAAACCCCAAACTCAATAGTTATGCAGGAAGTCATTGTAGGTTATAATACAATAAGAAATGAAAGAGAAGAAAAACATGGAAGTAACAAGAATCGTGTTATGTAGTATCATTTTCCTCCAACTTGGTTTTTGTTGTCACTCTCCCGCTACAGGATAGGTTTCTGTATATTTTCATAGCCTAGTAAAATTGATTCAGTTGTGACCAGGACTTCTATATACCACTGTAATAAACATATTAAATAGTAATATCATTACAAATATTAATGGTCTTGTGGAGTGCATACATCATAGAAAAGGAAAAGAAAGTAATTCCAGATTACATTTATTTTAGGTAATATTCATTTTGGTCATGTTCGCAATGTGCTTTCTCTAAACACATATAAAGGCATATTTTTTGCCTTAAGGAGCTCAGAACCCAAAGACAGTGTGGGGGGGGGGGAAGAAAAGGGGGGGGGACAGTACAGCATAAATTACAATGGATAAGGTGGTGGTTGGCCTTTTATTGGTGATAAATGTTACATTGTCACAGTGTCTGCATTTTAAAATATATTCTCTTATACCAGCTTCAAGCTTGCCATCAGTCAGCTAGTTTTCTATGTGCGTCATCACAGAAGTGGGGTCTTGCAAAATAATTGCCTTTTGCATGGAAGGCAGATATGACATTCAAAGAGTTCAATTAGTTACCTTCCAGCTGTATAACTCCCAAATCTCTCCCTGTTTATCAGTTCAGAATCACTAACCAATTTAAAAATATTGCTCTGATACTTTGTGAACTTCTCTGATGGTAACCAACTAAAAATTTCTCAGTGAGTGACTAAAACTGCAAATTTGTTTTTAGAACTGACAGTTCATCCAGGGCTACGTCTACACTGCAGGTTTCTTGCAGAAGAACTTTTTGCAGAAGAAATCTTATGCAAAAAGTTCTTATGCAAGAGTGTGTCCACACTGCCATGTGCTTTTGTGTAAGAGAGCGTCCACACTGCTATGGATGCTCTTGCACAAGACAGCTCTGATGGCCATTCTGTGAATGGCCATCAGAGCACCTGTGCTTTTTCTGATAGGGATTTCTTGCGCAAGAAACCCCTATTGTCCGTCCACCCATGCCTTTTTGCACAAGAACTCTTGCATAAAAAGGCTTATTCCTTGTAGAAAGAGGAATAACTCTTGCACAAAAATCCCTGTCTTCTCACTATCTACTGTACTTTTTCTTGTGCAAAAATGTACTTGTAGTGTGGATGGTCCATGAGTTTTTGTGCAAAAACAGTTGGTTTTGCGCTAAAACTTTGCAGTGTAGACGTAGCCCATATGTTGTGGAATGGTGAAGAACATTGGGGCACTTTTATTCCTCACAAATACATGCATCTTTCCTGTGCTTTAGGATTCTGAATATGGCACATAATTAGTACTCTTTCTGAAATTTCTTTGTATTTCATTAATCTGTGCAACAGATTACATTAAACTTATTTTTCGCAAAATAACTCACATTTACTTTGGCCCTTCATGGTGTTGTGTTGTACCATTAAAAATAAAAACCTAGATGCTATTTGTGTTTTAGTGTTTCACAAAACTCATTTAAAACCATTAGGCTTGCCTTAAATAAAATATTCTCATTCTAGATAATTGCTGCTATTCTTGTTAAACAAAGTTATGATTTTCAGTGTACTCCAATGGCAGAAGTCGGCAGCATCACTATAATTAGAATGACAAGGTTGTATTAATGCAATTGCCATTTGTGATCTGTTAACCTAGGAATTCATTCTCCCTGTCCCTTCGGATAAGGAAAGATAACTGGTTTCCTATAAGAGGGCTGCCAGGCTCATTGTTTCTATGGAAACATCTAGTAGTCTGTCTTTTTTATGGTATTGACTTTGTCTTTTGTTTACATTTAAACTTTCTTCTTTTTAAAAATACAGTTCAGAATACAGTATTTGGTGCTCATCTGCATACTGGTTCTTAGTACCTTTAGGACACTGGGCAGTTTTTCAAATGCACAGACGTTTGTTATATGGCCAACTCCCAAAGAGTAGTATTGACTGCAATTTGTGCCTTTAAAAATCACCCCCCTCATGAATGTGATTTTGAGAAGACCAATCCTACTATAATCTGCAAGTTCATCTCAGTACACTAGCTGTGGTCTCACACCATAACATGTATATTTTAATAGTATCGTCAGTGTAACCTGCAAACATCCTGTTGAAATTCAGCTGCTAGGTTCATCTATCATTAACATTTTTTTCTTCGACTAGCAATTGAAAACCAAGATTATGCATGTGAATAACGTATGTAGAACACAATACATACAAACAGAAATAATTTGATGTTCATTCTAAGTGAAGTTTTTAATCATGGTCACCCAGTAACGGCACACTTATATGTACTGGATAAGAGTAAATGTTATATGCTGTGTGAACAACGTGGGCAAGAGCTGTATTATTTTTATGAATATTATGTATGTCTATTTTTGTTTTGTCTTATGATGGGATCTGCCATATGGTGACAAGCAGTTACTTGCAAATCCCCAGGAAACGAGTACAGTGCCTTCAGGTAGCCAACCATCTACAAACATTTAAGTGCCAGTGAGTGAACTGCTCTGTCTAAATGGTGTACTTCCAGCCCCAGTGTGTTCACTGGGTGATTCTGATAAGAGGAAGAGAGTCTCAGCTTGCAGACACAGAGAACAAAGTTGTCTGCTTGAAGCTCGGGGAAGACCAGAGACTAATGTTGGCCAGAGAGAAAACTGAATCCAATCCCCAGAATGAGGGATACTGATAAACTGGGGCTGCTTAAGTTTTGAGGAAAATGCTAAATGGCAGGTATGATTAAATGTATGTAGACTTATCTTTCTAAACACTGTTTTACTGTGAATAAATGATTTACCCTTTGTTTTGAAGTTCTGAGGCCAGGTCTCTACCAGAGAATGACAGACTAAAGTTACGCAACTCCAGCTATGAGAACAGCATGGCTGGAGTCGACACGCCTTAGGTCAAATTTCTGAAGCATCCCCACTGTGGGAGGGCAATGGGAGAAACTCACCTGTTGACTTCCCTTACTCCTCATGACCTGGTAGAGGACCGAGGTAGGTGGGGCGCACCATCAGTGGTTGATTTGGCGGGTCCTTATTAGACCCACTAAATTGAACCCTGGGACATCTATCTCCGGTGTGTTGCTCTTAGGGTAAGTGAAGACAAGCCCTGAGTAATGGCATTTACCTTGTAGTCCCAGCTCCTGAAAGAAAGTCTCTTGTAGGTGCCAGGTTGACCTATTGAGAAAACATGGTTGATAAACTGGAGTTGTAGCCCAGAGACCCGGTCTGTGAATGGGAGAATCATGAGTCCATACGTGGAGGCACAGAGCCTGTTACAGGGTGTACAAGAAGGGGGTGTAGTGGAAGAAAAGGTGAAATAACCCTTTAATTGTGACCTACTTTAATTTAAGAACTGCACATGGATGAAAGAGTTAGATGCTGAGGCTTCTTAAAATTACAAATAGCATTAGGAGAATAATACTAACTTCTGCACCTTCAGATTTCATCTACTTAGAACTAACAGGTAACATTCTTCTTTAAGACTGACAGACAGCAATGATAAATAGGACCAATTTTTTTTTATGCCTGCCTTCTGTTCAGTTCCCAGTATTCACCCTACAGGAGATGGGTGTGGCAATGATCTGAGAAAATTTGGAAAATACTTTAAAAACATTTTAAACAGACAGTAAAATGGAAGTAATTTCCTGTCCAGAGAATAATATTAAAAATTACAGAAGCAGAAGATAATCTTTCTGCTTAGCAGTAATGTAATATACCACTGTTTTTTCTCATGAACAGAGTACCCCACTCCTTTTTCTTCCTCTTAACTTTCCTAACTTTACACACTGTATTGGTCCTGTCAGCTCTCCAAGGAGGTTTGGTTTGCCATCTACCATCTGAATTTTTTATGGTGATCGCAGATAATAATTGCAACAACTTTCACTTTAAGCCCACAATTGGATGTTTCCCTCTTGACTTCTTGGGCACTTAAATATGGAATAACTATAGTGCTATATTCCTAAAAATATCTGATTCTAGTGATCTTGAACATATGAACAAAAGAACAGCAATACTGGGTCAGGCCAAAGGTACATCTAATCTGGTATCCTGTCGTCTGACATTGGCCAATGTTAGGTACCCCCAGAAGGCATGAACAGATCTGGTAATCATCAAGCAATCCCTCCCCTTTCACCTATTCTCAGTCCCCGACAAACAGAAGCTAATAACCATTTATGCACCTATCCACCATGAATTTATCTAGCTCATTTTTGAACCGTGTTAAAATTCTGGCCTTCCCAACATCCTCTGGAAAAGAGTTACACAGGTTGACTGTGCGTTACATGAAGAGTACTGTACTTTTTTTGGTTTGTTTTAAACATGACACCTGTTAATTCAATTTATTGACCCCTAGTTCTTATGCTATGGGAACAAGTTTTTCCTTTTCACTTTCTCCACAGCAATCATTTTATAGATCTCAATCTGAGCCCCCTTAATCTCCTCTTTTCTAAGATTAAAAGTCCCAGTCTTTTTAATCTCTCTTCATATGACATTCATTCCAATCCCCTAATAATTTTTGCTACCTTTTTCTGAATTATATCCAGTGTTAAGATATCTTTTTTTTTTTTTTTTTTTTTTAAGATGCGGCGACCACATCTCTATGCAGTGTTCAAGATGTGGGCATACCATGTATTTTTTACAGAGGCAATAAGATATTCTCTGTTTTATTCTCTATCCCTTTTTAAATGATTCCTAACATTCTGTTTGCTTTTTTGACTGCTGCTACATGTTGAGTGGGTGTTTTCAGAGAACTATCCACAATGACTTCAAGATCTCTCTTGAGTGGTAATAGCTAATTTAGTTCCCACCAGGTTGTATGTATACTTGGGATTATGTTGTCCAATGTACATTACTTTGCATTTATCAACATGGAAATTCATTTGCCATTTTGGTTGCCCAGTCACCTACTTTTGAAGTTCTTCACAGTTTACTTTGGTCTTAACTATCTTGAGCAGTTTAGTATCATCTGCAAATTTTGCCACCTCACTGTTTATTCCTTTTTTGAGATAATTTATGACTATATTGAATAGGATTGGTCCAGGTATGGATCCCTGCAGGACACCACTAGTTTCCTTTCTCCATTCTGAAAACTAAGCATTTATTCCTATCCTTTGTTTCCTATTTTTTAACCATTATCAGTTCATGAGGACTTTTTCCTCCTTATCCCATAAAGCATATTCTGCACCAACACTTTTGGGTAATGTGTAGGGTATGAGTACAGGGTACATTTGGTCACAAGGATTTTCCACCAAAGAGTCTGTTTCCAGAAAATAAAAATTCTTCTAATTTTTTCTTCCAATAGATGTGGCTTTGGGGAGATTGTTCACTTTTTTGGTCTGCTATTCTCTTTCTGTATGAGTGTGCTACTCTAGAGCCCCTCTGTTTAGCTTTCATAATTGGGACATACTCAAAGAATCTGGACAAATTCATGACATTGGCCAACAAAAGAAAATCATTCCTCTGATGGATGACGATATCTTCTGTATCAGTATGATTCTTTTTGTAGGAACTAGGCTGAGTAGATTACATGTTAAAATGGATGTCCTTTCCAGGGAGGAATTATCAGTGGTTCAAAGTGAAGCTGGAAGGGCATATCAAGTGGGGTCCCACACCACAGGAATCAGTTCTTGATCTGGTTCTGTTCAATATCTTTATCAGTGGTTTACATAATGAAATAGAGTACACACTTATAAAGTTTGCAGATGATACCAAGATTGGGGGGGAGGGGGGGTTGCAAGCAATGTGGATTATAGGAGTAAAGTTCAAAATGATCTGGAAAAACTAGAGAAAAGATCTGAAGTAAAACAGATGACGTTCAGTAAGAACAGACACAAAGTACTCCACGTAGGAAAGAGCAATCAGTTGCACACATACAAAATGATAAATGGCTATGTAGGAAGGAGTACTATGGAAAGGGATCTGGGGGTCATAATGGAGTACAATCTAAATATAAGTCAATAGTGTAACACAGTTGCAAAGCAAAAGCAAATATTATTTTGAGATGTATGATCAGGAATGTTGTATACAAGCCATGAGAAGAAATTCTTCTGCTCTACTCCACTCTGAGTAGGCCTCAACTGGAGCATTGTGTCCAGTTCTTGGTGCCATATTTCAGGGCAGATGTGGACATATTGGAGAAAGTCCAGAGGAGAATAACAAATATGATTAAAAAGTCTAGAAAACATCACCTGTGAAGGAAGATTGAAAATTGTTACAGTAGCCTCCTAAATCTTCTCCAGACTAAACAACCCCATATTTTTCAAATACATAAAAGGTTGTTACAAGGAGGAGGGAGGAAAAATTGTCCTAATTGGCCTCTGAAGATAGGAAAAGAAGCAATGAGCTTAAATTGCACCAAGGGATTCGATATTAGGTTAGATATTAGGAAAAACTGTCAAGGTAGTTATGCACTGACATAAATTGCTTAGGGAGTTTCTGGAATCTCTGTGATTGTCTAACTTGCTCTCAAAAATCACCAGAGATTATCTAGAAGATAATACTTATTCCTGCCATGGGTGCACGATACAGGACTAGAAGACCTTTCATAGACCTCTTCCTGTTCTATGATTCCGTTGTCCTTTGTACAATGCATGAAAGTTAATGTGCAAGCTTTACCTGATATTTTCAGGAGATAGTGTTTTTCATTGCAGTGCTTGAGCCAGTTAGGCAATCATCTGTATGTTGGTGTATTCCATTGCCAGACATGTGAAATGCACTATTCTGAAGAATAGAAATTTACATGTTCTTTCCCCAGCGTTTCCTTTATTCAGGTATTATGGGCCATAGATATTCCCTATCTTGGATAATATAGCTGTTTGGTAGAACAGCTTTCATGCTATGTAGTAGGACTATTCATAGTTAGTCATTTTCCTTACAGTAGAATTTTGTTAAAAGAACTGTTCTCCTCATAGCTCTAGAAGATACCTTAAGCTCTTGCTTAAAAAGGGAATACGTCAGAGCTAATGATTTGCAGATCTGATTCCCAAAAACAGAAATTGGGCTGAAGACCTAGCTTAGAATCTATGACTTGCTGCTTATTGGGGAAAAAAGAAAACTTTGAGTAACAAAGTATAAATTATCTATAAATAAACCCTTTTTCGAAAGATCCTGTAAACCTCATTTTTTGAGGCATACAGGATCTTTCGAAAAAGGGTTTTATTTTCAAAAGATCCCCATCTAAACTTTTTTTTTTTTTTTTTTTTTTTTGAAAAAGCCCCATTTCGGGGAAAAAAAGGTGGCTGCCATTATGTAAATGAAATGCGGGAAATTCAAATCCCTGCTTCATTTGCAATGTTGACATATCTAATATACATCCCTTTCTTGAAAAAGGGATTTAGTCTAAACACACCCTGGGGCAGTTCTAGGGCTAGATTTCTGTTGATAAATAAGAGATGGAGTCACTAGCAGGCATTATTCTTCAGGACACCCTCAGTTTTAAACTTCTCTGCCACATTTCCTTGTTTGAGAGAGTCTGATTCTGTTGACCTTTTGAATGAGCCAAAGTTCATCTTAGTGGAGGGCTCAGTTTTAGGCATCTAGATTTGGGATGTGAATTTTTTTCAAATAGGGAAATTATAGTTTTACAATTGTTTCAGTAGGACTTCATTTTTGTGGAAAGGAAGCTTTTATGCAAATCAAGGATATTGTTGTCTTTGCATGCTGAGGAGTCTGCCTGTGATAGCTGTCTATGTTGAAATCGGAATTGCAGACTTTGCTTAAATATTCAAACATTACGTCACAATTTTCACTTTCTTTCATGTGGCCAATAGAGTGTTGATTTTTTTTTTCTGTTGTCCATTCTTTAAGAGAAATTGTCTAATGAGTTAGGACCATATTCCTGACAAAAGAGAGCTTTCATTAACTCTGTTAGGGTATGTCTATACTACCACCCTAGTTCGAACTAGGGTGGTAATGTAGGCAACCGGAGTTGCAAATGAAGCCCGGGATTTGAATTTCCCGGGCTTCATTTGCATCTTGCCGGGTGCCACCATTTTTAAATGTCCGCTAGTGCGGACTCCGTGCCGCGCGGCTATACGCGGCACGGATTAGGTAGTTCGGACTAGGCTTCCTATTCCGAACTACCGTTACTCCTTGACTAGGAAGCCTAGTCCGAACTACCTAGTCCGTGCCGCGTGTAGCCGCACGGCATGGAGTCCGCACTAGCGGACATTTAAAAATGGCGGCATCCGGCAAGATGCAAATGAAGCCCGGGAAATTCAAATCCCGGGCTTCATTTGCAACTCCGGTTGCCTACATTACCACCCTAGTTCGAACTAGGGTGGTAGTGTAGACATACCCTTATCTATATTAGCAGTGTATTTTGTTGCTCATAACTGGGAATTTGCAGTGTAGTCCTTATTTCCCTTGAGCATACTTGGCATTTGAAGTTCTACAGGAAATACTGACAAATAGAAGTTTCAAGGGTGCAATTGAACTAAATCTGTATGTTTAAATATCTAATAATTGTGAAAAAGATATATTTGAATATTGCAAGTGAGGTTGTGGATCAAAAGAGAATAACTGGCTACCAGATATGTACCTAATGGCCTTCCTGGAAATTGTTTTTTCAAGTTTCGGGGAAGAAAAATGCTTCATCAACTAAATAGTTCCTTATTTGTGCCAGATGCTGGATTTAACTTGCTAGTCAAGGGAATGACTCTCAAGAATCAATGAGGGTAATATTGTCTTTAGAGACAGGGAATACAAGATCATAAGTACCTGATGAGATGCTGTGCTGTGTAGTCACTATTTCTTTTTTCTTGCCAGGACTATAGAACTGCCTGAGAAATTACAGCCTTTGTAATTCCTGTATCCATTAACTTTTTGTTTAAACATATTCATTTTGAACCTTCTGTATCTTTACATTGTAGAAACATTTTTTTTTTAAAAGGAGCTAATGATTTAATAGCAAGGGAGTTGTGGCTTAAATAATAGTTTTAAAAACTGCATGTTAATGGGGAGAATTTACCTAATTTAAATTTTATGTGCCTTTATCAGAAGCTGAGTTGGTATAGACAGGCAAAAATAGTTGTTGTATAAACCCATTTGTTTACCAAGGGAATTGCAGTTCAAGGACAGGATTTGAGAATATCACCTGAAGAGTCAAAAGAATGCCTTACTGAGCAAAAATAGACAGTTTAAGCGTGGCATGGAGGAAAGGACACAAATTAGAATCCTGTGACTCTGTGTCATCTAGTACATTGGCTGCCACGCAGCTAAAGCAAAGAAATGAGGGGCTGGAGAAATCCAAGGGCTTATATAAAGTTCTTACTCATTGTCCCAAAGACATTGTTACTAGCTAATGAAAATTGTGGAAGCCACTATTAAATTTTGACTTTTGGAGAAATCCATTGAAGTCACAATGTCCAGTGTCTGATAAAAGGCTGGTCAATGTCTCTGTAGAAGGCACAGATAGGATTTATTTCAGCATTATTTGAATTGAGCAAAAGTATGTTGAGGTAGAAAATTGCTATGAAATCTTTTTGAATTAATGATTGTACTTGTGATCCCAAGAGTTGTTGTTAAATTTGGACATTTGGGAAGATCTTCAATCTGACAAGTTTGCAAGCCTTCAGCAAAGTAAATATGATTATATATGGACAACTTTATACTGATTATTATGATTTTATTAAATATACTTTAGAGAATCTCAAATCACCTCCAGCAAGTTTGCTGAAGCAGAGAGAAAAATAATGTACTTTGGGTATGAAGAAACTTAAGAAATTTGTTGTGCCCGTCTGAAGCTGAGAGACTATAAAAACATCTATGGTACTCAAGTTTTTGCTATGCCTTATTTTATTAGCTTGGGATTAAAAAAAAAACATTATTGTTATTAACCAAGACTTTATTTCCTGCATTAAAAATCAAATGTTCTGCATGTTGCCATGTTCAATATCGGCTGAAGCAGTATAAAATCTCATAGAGGATCACAATAAACATTTTACCGTGCTGTAGTGGCTTTTGTCCATTTTTACTCTATGGTTGCTAAATATGGACAAATTATAACTGACACATCAACAATCTGGAAGAAACTTTTCAAAAGCATATCAAGAAGTAAGATAAAGAAAGACACAAATAAGATCATCAGAAAGTCTGTAAAGTAGTTTTGAAACAATCCTTATAAAAGCTGTGTTTTCAAGACCCGTGGTGTTTTAGCATAGGGACGCCAGGTTCCCAAAGAGATTATTGTATAGTGAAATAACAATTGGCAAAACATCAAGATTTGGTTTTAGGATGGTATACAACAGTGCTCAGGAGAAGTGCCTCTTCTGTTATTGTAGATATCAGGAGATGGGAACTTGTTATGGAAAAGAGTGAATTTGGTGAACCAAAGTGAAAGCTAGTGCAGAAAGTTTTTTGTAGTTTAATGGGCGGCAAGAGAGAGATTTATGCAAACAGAGATGACAAGAGTTGGCCATCACTGGTAAGCACCGCTACATCGTCTGGCCATTCCAGAAGACAGGAGGCAGTGGATGCATTTTCATTAGGATGCAACTTGATTCACTTAATATATCAGAAGGTACTTTGCAACAGATCACACCATTTCTTTAAGACGTTCCATGAAATCCACATACTGATCACAGCATTTACCACCCTCCTCTATAAAAAAAAAAAAAAAAAAGTGATGTTGGCTCCCCACAATAAGAGATGTAAGAGTCTTGAACCCCTTTTTCTCAGCTCTATTAAGGGATACTTTTCCTTCCATCTTTTTCCAAGTGCTGCTTGCCACTGGTGTCTAATGGTTGCCATTTCTGCATGCAAAATCTCCTTCTTGCTGACTAATAAGTCTTTAAAACATGCTGCCCTGGATTTCACTTTGGTGCACAAAATTGATTGTTTTGCCTTTTTATCCAATAACCATATCTCTTCTATAACAGGTACCTGCACTGGGCATCTTCCTCAAGGAGACATCAGCAGTCATGCTTGGCTGCGTCCTCCACACATCGGTTACACTTTTGTATTTTCACTGATTCTTTCCTGTTTGGATAGGTGTATTCCATCCTTCCTTGGGTTCCCAGTAAGATATATCCTGATCTGAAATGACCAATTGGTTATGTATATTTTTAGATCTACCTATTTATATACCTTCTAACCTTATCCATCTATGGAGATTTCACTGCTCCCTGCATTGCAGTGTTTCAGATAAAATAATCATCGCCCCTGGAAAAGAATCCTGACTCTTCCCCCAGATTCGCTTAAGCTCTGGTGACCTGTTTCCAAGCCGCAAATGATCATATAAGGGACATCAGCTGGTCCTATAGTATGCTCCTCTTTCCATGCCAGGTCAAATTTACCCTGCCAGCTAAATCCAGCTGTGAACCTCCGATTACTTGGTGTCTATGCACATCATGTACAACACTGATACTCACAGAGCTACACCTCTACTTGCTTGGACCATGTGCATGATTTTGAAATTTGAAACGGGAAAAATAGCTCTGCTTCTCTATTTGGGATTTTATGTGTCCTGTGTGTATCTGAATGCCATTATCCAATTGCCTGAATCACACTGACCTCTAATCCTTTATTGGCAGCAAATTCATGTGTTTATAGCCCTAATCTTACAAGCTCCTTTCTTAAAACAGTAACCGACGGGTATGTTGTGAAGGACCTTCCATCTTCCTGCGCATCTGGTCTCATCACTGTATAATTCCTCATCTGGTCTCATCACTGTATAATCCCCAGTACTGTGAACTAACCTCATCCCACTTGATTGGTTTACAACAGTGGTCCCCAACGCAGTGCCTGCGGGCGCCATGGCGCCCACCAGGGCATTTATGTGTGCCCGCCGAAACGTCTGGGCTGTCCCCCCGCCCACCCCCTCCACTGCGCAGCACATGCGCAGTGCCAGCCCTGGGCGCGCGGCGTGTGGGCAGCCCCGCCCCCAGGCGCGCGGCGCGTGAGTGTCCCCACTCCCGGAAACGTGGCGCGTGAGCAGCCCCACCCCCGGACGCCTGCTGTGTGAGTGGCCCTGCCCCCAGGTGCCCCACAGCCACGAAAGGTTGGGGACTACTGGTTTACAAGATCCTTAGGGTCAAGATGATCAATTGTACCTCTTACTGTAAATCCTTCCACTTGCAAAGCCCTTCCCAACATATCCCTCGCCAACCCAGCTGTTAGTTCACTGATTCTAAAAGCTTAAAAAAATGCCTCCAGGAATGCAGCCTTGCCCCAAAATCCCTAATCCTCTCAGTAGTGATGGGGATTCTCTCTAGGACTTGTGCTGACACCACCTCACTAAAAACCTCTGAACTTTTAAGCCACACACCTAGGCTATGTCTAGATTGCAGGCTTCTTTCGAAAGAGGCTCTTTCGAAAGCATCTTTCGAAAGAGCCTCTTTCGAAAGATCGCGTCTAGACTGCAGGTGGATCTTTCGAAAGAGAAATCCGCTTTTTCGAAAGAGAGCACCCAGCGAGTCTGGATGCTCTCTTTCGAAGACGGCCTTTTTACATTGAAGAACGCCTTCTTTCGAAAGAGGAACTTTCGAAAGAAGGTGTTCTTCCTCGTGAAATGAGGTTTACCGCCATCAAAGGAAAAGCCGCGTTCTTTCGAAATAATTTCGAAAGAACGCGGCTTGAGTCTGGACGCAGGGGAAGTTTTTTCGGGAAAAGGCTACTTTTCCCGAAAAAACCCCTGAGTCTGGACACGGCCCTAGTGTGGTTCACTGTCCCATGTAGTGGCACTTAGACCACTTACAGCCAGAGCTAAGAACAAGAGAGCTCTACAGCTTAAGCTGACAATCAGCCGTGTTTATAGTGCAAGCTGTAGTGGCTCCTACACTAAGCTCCAGAGGTCCCAGGTTGAAATCCGCTGGGTGACGGTTACAAACTAAAATACTCATTACAAGGATATGGGATACTTTCTCTCCTATTGTAAATGTAAAGCCTGATAGATGGCTGGAGGTGGTAAATGATGCAATGCATTGCCTATGCTATTATCAATCCCAGGCACATGTTTGTCTGCAAAACATGATTCAAGTTTAAACACTGAAATGTCCTTAATGACCTCATAATTATGGGCGATCTGGAGGACTAGTGATTGATAATATGCACCACTGTCATGTTGTCATTCCAAAACACACATTTTTATTTGTAAAATGCATTCTCCATATAGTCACTGCTACTACACTGGGAAAGAATTTCATATCGGTTATGTTCTTTACTATTCCATTTTTATCCAGAGGGCTATTTTTGCATATACCACATGACTTGGTTTAAAAAAAGAAGCAGCCCCAAACCTGTTGCACCTTATGCATCTGAGTGAATCTTTAAATCTGTTTCAATTATCCATTCCTCCTCCTCCTTTCAAAAAAAAAAGACATTTTGTTCAAATTATTTAGAAGCCATCCAATACTTCCAAATCCTCATTCATCTCATTATTAATTTGTATACAGTGGTTGGGCTTTAATATCGCCATGGTGGCATCTGATGGCTTTAGGTGAAGGAGGTTTCTACAGGACTGTATAGGGTATAAATACCATCCAGACTCTCTTTTGGTTAGCTAGAATGGCGGTACTCATCCCCTACTCCTAAAATGAACCAGCCATTTTCTGCTCCTGCCCACTCTATACAGGTAAAATGTCCACCTTGTTTGTTACCAGTTGGGGAGAGCCCTTCCTTGCACAACTGGAGTGCTTTTCACATCTCCTTTTACAGGTCTCTTCTCTGTGTGACAGGAAGCTTTATTATTCCATTTCCAGTCTTTCTCATTTTTGTGTCCTGGGATTACAGTTTCTCCCATTCCTTCCAGATTATTTCTTTGCGAATCCCAGATTTTAAAGACCAGAGCCCATAACAGGTGTTTTGGGCTGCACATGCACCTAGAGGATCAGTGCCCTGTTACAGGATGGGAATGGGATAATGGAATACATCATGATTATTCAGTAGACACAGAGGAGTTAGGGAAGTGGAAAGAAGTGTTGTTGTTTTTTAAAGTTTGGCTATGGAACTCTTTCACTTGATAATAAGGTGTGCTTCCATCAGATTCTATATTATCACTCCTTTTAATTTGACTTTTTTGTAGGTATTGAATAAATCTTGAATTCATTAGTCTGTTTTAGTTTCCACTGCAGTAGCTATAGAAACCATTTAATTAAATCAGTGTTCCTGGCCTACTGCATATAGTTCCAATTTGCATATAGCTGAATCTTTTGCTTTATTTAAAATATTTTTTCTTTTTAAAAACTTCTATCTGATATAAAATCATTGGGGAGTATCCTGGACCCACAGAAGTCAATGCTGTTGACTCTGACAGAGCCTGGCTTTCACCCATTATCTCATGTTTTGCATCAGCCATGGTCAGCAGAATAGGTTTGCAGGCTCTATTTTATTGACTTGTTTAAATTATTAATGTCCAACCTAGGGGAAAGATGGTGCAGTATATCAAGTATTGTTTCTAGTGTCTCTGGTTGAGTACTAAACTTCTCTGTCTCTCACAGCTCTTGATTTTATGTACCTTCATTTCTAACTACAAACGGTAGACCCAAGATAAGGAATACTTCCACAGCTTGCCCTTCATTGTACACGGATCATGTTACTTAGGGCCATTAGAATGATTGTATTGGCCTTCATGAAAACAGTGGACCTGGCATCTGTAGAGTAATATTGTAGTTTATGGTATGAATAATCTCAGCAAATTTGAAAAGCCACTATTATAACAGCATCAGAAAGCCGACAAAAGAGCATTTTTATTGCAAGCACTGTTGTGTCCAAAATATAAACTCTTCTCAAACTTTCCTTCATTCTTAAATACAGAAAAGAAGATTAGAACAACAGCAAAGTTGCTTTTGCTTCCTACATTTAAAAATGTCACCTAAGTTAAAGGAGAAATAATTACTACTTTTTCTATTCCACTTCTGTTATAAGAAACCTTTATCGTTGCTTGGTTTATAGTAGAATTACAAATAGAAAAGATCTTAACAATATTTCGGCCTATCCACCTCCCAGTGCAGGATTATCTCCCCAAAACATTTTAAGAACATAATTCTAGCACATATTTGTTAGGGATTTGTTAAAATGCATTTTTTTGTAAACGTGTAACCTGGGAACTAGTGCTCATGGGGAGCCTGCTTAAAAGCTGGCTCCCCACGCGTACCAGCTCCCGCTTGATCTCTCTCGTCCCCTCCTCTTTTCCCCCCTGAATTGCTGTCTCTGATACAGAGGTAAGAGAGTGGGAGTGGGAGGGCCTTGCATGAAGATTAACCAATGAACCTAGGCTCATTAGTTAAGCATTTAAACATGTATACTATCAAATCCCTAATATCTGTACATACCCTGTACATGCAGCATGCAGTGATTTCTTTTTTTCACGACCAGCTGGTTATCAGTTTGTTCAGGAAATCTCACACCAACTTTCTGGATATTTTTTGCCCCAAATCACTTTTGTCATACTCTGTATGTCAAGCCTGACAAGTGTTGCTGATAGACTAGTAAACCACCTCCCCCCGACATTGATTTAGCCATTGGCATCCATTTTTAGCTCCCCTGAAGCAGTGTATCTAAATGTCATCTCTCTTCCTCCTTATCTTCTGTATGCCACCAACAATTGTTTCTTAGTTATCTAAGTTGTCACCCTGAAGATGTGAAACTAGATCTTTTACCACCCTGAGTCTGCCCTGCTCCAAGCGGAATCCTGGCCCATAGCTGTTTATCTATCTGTACTATGGGCTGACTGCTTCCAGCATCTTCCAGTGATGCCTCAATTAAGTCACATAGGTAACACCTGGGACCATTCCTATGTGGAAAGGATCTTAGAGAGAGATCCCCAAGAGGGGATTCATTTTGGGAATGTGACTGCTGGGACATCTGTCTTTGCAGTTTGTGTTCAATGGATGTTCTAGCTTCAGCAATCAGTCATCAGCAAAAGCAGCTGCTTTTTGGACAGACTCCAGTGGTGTAGCTCAAGTACCTTGTCTGATCTCTTCAGAACATATGCTCAGGAATTGTTGCTATGTGAAAAGATCAAATAGGTGGTCACATTTCTCTGCCCCTTTCCACTAAGCCTATTTTCTCATCTAATCACACAATGATACACACAGGCTACGTCTACATTGGCATGATCTTGCGCAAATACTCTTTAACACAAGAGTTCTTGCGTTAAAGTATTTGCGCAAGAGAGCGTCTACACTGGCATGTGCCTTTGTGCAAGAGATGTGCTTTTGCGCAAGAGCATCCGTGCCAGTGTAGATGCTCATTTGCGCAAGAAATCTCCGATGGCTATTTTAGCCATCGGGATTTCTTGCACAAGAAATTCATGTTGCCTGTCTACACTTGCCTCTTGCGCAAGAACAGTTGCGCAAAAGGGCTTATTCCTGAGCAGGAGCATCATAGTTCTTGCGCAAGAAGCTCTGATTTCATACATTAGAACGTCAGTTTTCTTGCGCAAGAACTTGTGGCCAATGTAGATAGGCAGCAAGTTTTTGTGCAAAAGCAGTTGCTTTTGCGCGAAATCATGCCAATGTAGACACAGCCACATGTTGTCATTAATTCTGAGCTCTCTAAATTTTACTCTATGCATTTCAGGAGTAATTTGAAAATTCTGCAATATAAACTATTTAAACTCATATTTCAAAACCTGGTCAAATGTCATTAAATTAAATACATGTAATGCTTTATTCAAGAGTTTAATAATCAGTGTTGGAACTTTCTTGTCCCTTGGTACTGGATGTACTTCACATAGACTTTCAAATGTGTTAAGGAATTAGTCTGTTTCTCTGTACACAGGACAGAGCTTACCTGAGCTTCGTGCACCTTGGGGAGAGAAATTACCTTTGGGCTGTGCAAACTGTTCACCTCTCTTCCCCATTCTCAGATTATGTAGCTCTCATCCTTCTGTCTCTGAGGTTTCCTTTTCTTTCCACTCCATAGCTTATTGGTGGGGAGCTGCTTCTGCTTCCAAGGCCCTCTTGTGTGCTGCTTCTTACCCATTTAGTTCACTTTCCATTTTTTGGTACTCACATACACTCATTGTTTGGCTTCCCATTTCTGGTGTTCTCATTGTACTTGCTCAGCCTCTCATTTTAGGGTTTTTTGCTCCTTTTCCAGTCTAGCCAGCTCTAACTTTGCTGTTATTTCACTGCCACTCATTTTAAATTTTCTGTGTTCTATTTCTACACCTGAAATAAAGAAACAGAAAATAAACTGTAACCTTTCTGTAATTGTTCCTAGTTTTGCAGTTGGTTGGGAATTTTATCAGTGCTTGAACTGTAAACCACAACCATGCCAATATACTGTTTTGGGGTTCTCCTGGGAGAGTAAGGGGTTCAATCACCACCTGTTTTTTTAACTGTGGGTGTCTAGTATGCTATACTGCTGTTGCTCAGAGCCCTGAGACCAGCAGGCAGCATAAAAACATGCTGATCACTCTGGCTTCCACTCTACAATTGTTACTCTTTGGAGTACAGAACAAAACTTCCCACCCTGCGTTCTTCCCCTAAAATGTCTTTCTCTGCAATGATTTGATTGAAGTAGAGCAGGGTGGCCAACTTGTGGCTCTAGAGCCACATGTGGCTCTTCTGAAGTTAATATTCGTCTCCTTGCTCAGGCACCGACTCCGGGACTATAGCTACATGTGCCAAATTTCTAGTGCTAAACTCCTGGCTCCACTTCCTCCTCCAAGTGTATTTCACCCTCGCTCCTTTCTTCCCCCCCCAGAGCCTCCTGAGTGCCATGAAACAGCTGATTACAGTGGGCAGGAGGCATGGGATAGGAAGAGGAGGCACTGATCATTGGGGCCACTGTGCTGGAGATGGGAGAGGAGGCACCTGATGGAGACTGCTGACAAATTACTGTAGCTCTTTGGTAATGTGCATTGGTAAATTGTGGCTCCTTCTCAGGCTCAGGTTGGCCATACCTGAAGTAGAGGTTTTGCCAGCCCCAATGAAGTGAATACATACTGTCTCTTTAAAGGAGCAGAAAACTTGATAAGGTTGTGTGAGTGCTACAGTAAGAAGGATGTAACACCGCAGAGAGGCATTTTTTGTGAGAAGTCAGGAGTGGTTTTGGTGTCACCCTACAAGGTGCAACAAAGCTTGTGGTAGCTAGAGTGAGGCTATTGCGTTGAGCATACTGTTGCTGTCATTGATCTGAACCAAGGCTGTACAACACAGAAGCACCTACAGTAAAGGGCAAGTGGTGACAAACTCCCTTACTGGTGTGGGCTGAACCTCAGAGTGTCACAGGACATGCATAAGGCATCAGAAGAAAGATTATACATGCAACCTTAAAACTGGCACTTCCTGACATGAATGTTTTTAGCATTTGCCCTGAATGAATCATCCACACAAACCTTCCAAGATGATTCTATGTGCAGTCAAAAATTTATTTTCTTTGGAAAAGTCTTCAAACTTTCAGAAAACAAATAAATCAGACATGTTGGGCACAGATTAGATTGCAAAATAAAGTGTGTGGATTTTAAGAAGGCCGATGTTAGGCAACTCAGTGAGTTGGTAGTTAAGATGCCATGGGAAGCATGTCTAAGAGGAAAAACAAGTGAACACTGTTGACAGTTTTTCAAAGAGACGGCATTAAGGGTACACGAGCAAACTATTTCACTATGTAGGAAAAAATAAAAAATATGGCCACTATAGCTTAACCAGATCTTCAGTGATCTAAAAATAAAAAAAAGAGTTTTATAAGAAGTGGAAACTATGTCACATTACAAAGGATGAATATGAATAACAAAAGTATATAAGGGCAATATTAGAAAGGCCCAGAATGAGATAAGACTAGCTAGAGACATAAAGAGTAAAAACAAACATTCTGCAAACAGGTTAGAAGCAAGAGGAAGACCGAAGACAGGGTAATCCCATCGCTCTGTGAAGAGGGAAAATCAATAATAGGAAATGTGGAAATGGCAGAGGTGCTTAATGATTTCTCTGTTTTTGTTTTCACCAAGAAGGTTAATGGTGATTAGACTCCTAACATAGTGAATGCCAGTAAAAATGATATCTTCAAATTACCAGGGCCTGATGATGTGCATCCTAGAGTACTCAAGGAGCTGAGCCATTAACTGTTGTTATCTTTGAAAAGTCATGGAAGATGGGAGAGATTCCAGAAGACTGGAAAAGGGAATTATACTGCTCATCTATAGAAAGGGAAATATCGGCAGCCCAGGAAATTACACATTAGTCAGCTTAAGTTCTGTACCAGAAAATAATATCACAAATAATTAAGGAATCCATTTGCAAACATCTAGAACATGGGTCTGCAAACCCATTTTTTTTTTTTGCTCAACAAGTTTTGCTATTTTTGGAGGAAGGACGCGTGAGGGTTTTTCAAAAATCAAAAAGGGGGGAGTGATGCCGAAAAGTTTGGGAACCGCTGATCTAGAATATAGTAAGATAAGTAATATTCAGCATGGATTTCTCAAGAACAAATCATGTCAAACCAACCTAATAGCTTTCTTTAAGAGGATAACAAGCCTGGTGGATAAGGGGAAAGCAGTAGATGTGGTACATCTAGATTTTGGTAAGACTTTTGATACGGTCTTGCATGACCTTCTCATTAATAAACTAGGGAAATATAACCTAGTTGGAACTATGATGCGGTGGGTGCATAAGTGGTTGGACTACCATTCTCAGAGAGCGGTTATCAATGGTTCACAGTCATTCTGGAAGGACATAATGAGTGGGTAGATCTGCAGGGATCCATTCTAGATTCAGTTCTGTTCAATATATTAATTATTCAGATAATGGCATAGAGAATACTCTTACAAGGTTTACAGATGATACCCAGCTTGGAGGGTTTCAAGTGCTTTGGAGGATTGCATTATAATTCAAGATGATGTGGACAAACTGGAAAAATGGTTTAGGGTAAATAGGATGAAATTCAATACGGACAAATGCGAAGTATTCACATAGGAAGGAACAATTAGTTGCATAAATACAAAATGGGAAATGACTGCCAAGGGAAGGAGTACTGCAGAAAGGGATCCAGAAGTCTTAGTGGATCACATATCATTCTGGGATGTATTATCAGGAGTGTTAGACAGGAGTGTTAGGTTAGTCTGAAAAAGAGAAAACTGAAAGTGGAACATAACAGCTTTCAAGTAACTAAAAGTAACAAGAAAAAGGGAGAAAAAATATTTTCTGTAACTCCCGATGGATGATAGGGCAAGAAGCAGTGGACTTAAATTGCTGCAAGGGAAGTTTAAGTTGAATATTACAAAAAACTTCTTAACTGTCAGGGTGGTTAAGCACTGGAATAAATTCCACAATCTCCATCATTAAAGATTTTTAAGAGTAAGTTAGACAAATACTTGTCAGGGATGGTGTAAATGATGTTTGGTCCTGCATTGAGTTTAGGGGACTGGACTTGATAACCTTTCAGTATTTTGACCAGTTCTTTGATATGATGGACAATTTTAGAAGAAAAGATGAAAATTTTAAATAGTTTTTAAAAAACTTTTAAAGTTTTTAAACAGTTTTAAAAAGTTCTCTAGAGGATTCTAGCTGTGTAATACTTGTCTTTACCCACTTAACACAAATCTGGTTGGAATATGTATAGCACAAGACATATTATGCTAATGTAATTGTTATATTTGAAAAACATTTGATCTTCCTTCATTCATTTGAACTTCCTAAACATTTCAAAATTGCACGTTTTGCCTCTTTTCAAATGGTTCTTAAAATAATCAGGTTTTTAATTTTTGGTTTTGTTCTCCTTGCTCTGCATAATATTTTGTTGAAAGTTTGAAATAAGATTGCTTTTTATACCTTTTGTTTTTTTCTCCTCCAACAAAAAAGTATCCAGCACACACCTTACACATTAATTCATGCTTGGACCTTCACACCATCCACATGTGCAGATGTTTGTAAATTGGTCGGTATTTGGGAAGGATTAATTAATTATGTCGAGCGAGTGTAGTGTTGACTTGAACAGACCTCCTTATGCAGGGATTTCTCAGTGTTTGAGCTGACCATATTAGAGTATTTGGGTATGTCTACACTACACAGCTTTTAGCGATGAATTGGGGGTGGAGTGGGATTAAGTATTTTTGAGTTATAAAAACTTTGTCATTCAATTGCCAGTGCAGACAAAGCCTCAGTAACTTCTCAGGGCAGGATGAGAAATTTACTTTATCACTTTTCCTCTTTACTGAGTTATGTACATATACTTTTCTACTCAGCTTCAAAATTGTAGTTTTATGTAGAAATACATATTTTAGATTAAAACCTGATACTCTTTAGACTCTTCTTTACAGGACCTTCCACCTTGTTAGTGCTATAGAAATAACAAAGGTGATCATTTAAGTATCATAAGGTTATAAATTATAAACATCTTTTTGAAAGTCAAAAGAATATCTTAAAGTTTGGGTACTAAGAAACATGTGACTTATTTAATTTTGTATTAATCTTCTAGAAGGTGTGTATCAAGTTGTTCTAAATCTGCTTTGATTCAAAATGAATTCTAAAGGACAAACTTCATATTAATAATGTCCAAAATCAATATTTTATCAAAAATGATTTCACAATGGGCCTTACGTTATATATTACCTTTTTGGCCTGCCAGTGCTTTCAAGCCAGATTTTTCATTTGGCATCAAAATGGTTTATTTAAATATTTGAAATGCTACTTCACACAAATCCAGGAAAAAGTAATGAGTAAATGCAGACTGAATCATTTGAATCATATTTTGCATAGTTTGAAAAAGAAAATTAGCACTGAGACTTTGATACTATCTTTCCCTTTACTGCTGCTAATCAAGTGTAAATTGAATTCAGAAAGTTGTGGTTTTTCACTTCACATGACCCCCTGCTGGGAGATTTAGAGTTTCATGCAGCTTCATCTTGCTACAGACCACGTATGATTGACATAATTAATCAAAGATTATACTGCTAATCTGCAACAGAACACAACACAGTAGAGAGAACTCAATTAAAGCTTCTTATCCTCCAATTTGAAAGATCAGTCATGTGAGAGCTCAAAACTCAGCTTCCTATTTTTGCTTAAGACCATAATTATTAAACTTCTATATTTGATTCTGCAGGGTAGTTTAGATAAATTCATTTAAAAATCATGCTTTCTTTGCTTTATCAGGATTTAACACTTTGAATCCTGCATCTAATTATGTTTAAAGAAATGTCAAACTCTGTTTAAAACAAATATTCAATAGGCTGAAATACATTAGAAAGTATTTAGCTCTAGGATGGAGACATGTCTCACAAAAATTTTGCTACTGGGACTTAACCACCAGTCCTCATAGGACTGAAAAAGGAACACTGTGGTGAGTGTAAGAAACGAAGGGCCAAATGCATCGCCCCCTAACAAAGCCAAGCAATCCGGCTTTGTGTTGGGAGCAGTATGGCATTTCAGCTGCTTTTCTATCCATGGTTTGGGGGCAGCATCCCCTTCCAGACAGTCTGGTACCATGGAATCTGCCCTTCAGTACCTGGCATTTATTTTTTTATTGAAACTGCCTGCAAGAGGGTAAGCAATAATTGTTACAAAATGCACCCAGAATTATATCAGATATTTTCTAAACAACCAGAAAGACAGGACCCTGGCTTCAGGAGTTTACAGCCTTAGTAGATGTGATATGAGAGAAGAACAGTAGTGGATAGAGGACAAGAAGAAATTGTAACGAAAATAAAGATGAATTGGCTTTGGAAGTTCTGTTTGTCCTTTTTTGCAGGGAGGCAGTACAATGATGTGAAAGAGGGAAGGGAATAATAACAAAGAGATTGTGGGGAAGTCAGAAGAACAGGGATGTAGAGGGAAGATGAAAGAATGGAAAGGGTATAGAGACAGCATGAAGAGGAAAAAATAGAGAGGAGCTTGTGGAGGCTGTGGGAGTGGTGACATAGCTGGAGAGAGGGGGAAGAAAATTTAGATCAGGCAGCCAGCTGGCAATGGCAGAGCCATCCAAATTTTAGTGGGAAAAGTCTGTTTGTTTGAGGAGCCTGCTGTGGGATACAGGGTGGATGTCACCCCAAAGGCACTCAAGTTCAGTTGTTGAGATGTGGTCTGCAGTTTGGAAACTTGATTTTTAGCAAAACAAGTAGCAGGCAGCAGCTCAGTTAGACATTTCCCCTGACCATACTCATTGGGCTTTAAGTTTAAATTCTGTCTCTTTCAATTATTTCCTAATGCTTCACTCATCTCCCAAATATAAGCATAGGGAAAACTGCCGTGAAAGTATGTAAATGTTTGACAGCTTATACTTGATTTCTGTACTTTAGATCTTCTCTAGCAGGTGACAACAAAGGGACTAAAAGGAGAATAAATCCAGAGATGCTCTAAATTAATAATATTTATAGGTATTTTTTATTTATTTCAGATTAGGCGTATGTCTAGACTACAAGCCTCTTTCGAAAGAGAGCGTCTAGACAGCAGTCTCTTTTTTTTTGAAAAAGACAGACGCTTTTTCAGAAAAGAGTACCCAGTTCAATCTGGATGCTCTCTTTCGAAAAAGCACTGTTTGCGTTTAATAACACCTTTTTTCAAAAGAGCACTTTTGAAAAAAGGCTTTATTCCTTGTAAAATGAGGTTTTCCACGGTCAAAAAACCTGCTGCGTTCTTTCAATTTAATTACGAAAGAACGCAGCAGCAGTCTAGATGCAGGGGAAGTTTTTTCAAAAAAAGGCCACTTTTTCGGGAAAAAAACAACAACCTTGTAGTCTAGGCACACCCTAAGTTTGTGACTTTTTGCTGAAAAGGGGAAAATATTTTCTCCAGATGCTTAAGATATCATATGTTCTCAGGTCCCTTACAAAAGGCTGCATTGACTTGTTTCAGGCTTCATGTTGAGTTCTTGTAAGAGGCTTTTCAGCTCAATGATATGAGACAGCTTTAAACTCATTAAGCTTATGCACAAATTAGTTGCTTAAGGACAAGAGTCAGTATGCTAGTTACCGGTATAGCTTTTTGTTATTGCCCCTTTAGATTAGTGGTTGAGAAGCATTAAGACAAATAATATTGACTAAAATAATTTTAGCACAGTTTACAGAGCTAAACTCAGTAAATCTTAACCTAGTAGGCCATTGATGAGTGTAATAAATAGTAACAGTATTCAAAAAAACGAAAAAACCCACTCCGGTCACCTGAAGAAGTGGGCTGTATGTTTTGTTAGTCTATAAAGTGCTACCAGACCATTTGTTGTTTAAGTCAAAAAAGTAACAATACTATTACTTATCAGATATAGTGGATGTATGTTGATCTTTGCTAAAGGATATTTATGTTACGTAATTTTTTGGGGTTGATATGGCTGTGCATGTTTTTGTACTGTAGTGCTGTGAGGACTTCAGGTTTGTCTGTTTTTACAGGATGTGTATTTTGCTAATATTGAAATTGGGACATTAATAACATATATTTAAAAGATGATAATAAAATGCTCATGGGGCGTGTGCCTGTGTGTTCCCAGTACAGTTACTTGATAGGAAATGTGAGGTGTAAACTCATGAAAACGCTAAAGAGGGAAAAGAGTCAGTTGCATAATATTTTATTAGAAGGTTAGGAATTTTTCACTAATTTCTTCTGTCTTTTTGTCTTGGGAAAACCATTTTTGCATGATTTAACTATAGCTGAAATATGTCGTTTTGTTTTTGTTTAACAAACAAAATCTGTGATTCAGCTCTTTACAATGCCAAAATAATTATGTGCCAGTATCACTGAGCAGCCAGTGCAACTTTGGAAATAGTGTTTGTTGCAATATGGCGCTTTGGCAATAATAGTGATTTTTAAAAAAGTGTGCTTGAGGATCAGAATTTTTAAAACTAATCATTATTAGATATTTAACAAGAACCCCTTCTCTGTCAGCTTTTGGTCAGGTTCTGGTCAAAAACTGTTCACTACTTTCCCTTTAAATGAAAATATTTAACCAAAAGGTCTTTGTAAAGACCTATAAGGGATAAATAAATGTAATAATGTACGCATCTCTTCATTACAGAGGACTGACCCGCAGCTCCTTGCCCAGTTCTACTATGCAGATGAAGAACTAAATCAAGTAGCAGCTGAACTGGATTGTTTGGATGGAAGAAAAGACCCGCAAAGATGCACACTGCTAGTCAACCAATTCCGCTCTTGTCAGGTAACTAGAATTTTGGGCTGTGTTTGATCTTGTGTTTTTTACACTGATTTATTGCCTGGTTTTGGGAATTATAAATCATTAAGAAATGTGCCTTTTGATAAATGGAATTCCTACTTAAAGTTGTTTCACATTTACTTTCAAAGACTTGTGCATAATCAAGACCAACAACCAGCTGCTCTTGAATTAAAGTTTTATAAATATGTGTACAATAACATTTAGATATTTTCCCATATATCATGGTCAGAATTTACTAGTGGTTCCCAAAATTCTGGAATCTGAGATATTGCAGGATTTCAGATAGTGCTATATAGTAACTGTTTTTGTAATATTGAAGTTTGTAGTGGTATTCGCTGTTTAAAATTACCTAAATATCAAATTGCATGACAGGAGTAGCTTCTTATCAGTCACTTATGTAGCGAGGCCTTTTCAATTAGATTTTAAGTTTTGGAGAGACTGATCTGTTTGTTTAGTTCAAAGAGCCTTGCAGATAAGAAGGGACAAGTAAGGTTTCCTTACTATTTCTGCACAAAACAAGGCATTTCAGCTGTAAGCTTTTTCTATGGGTTTACCAACATATCTGTTTTGGATCATAACATCTGTTGTTATTTAAAAAGTGACAGAGGCTATTACTTGAATCTGTGATCCCTTTAGGGCACATCTAAACTACATTCCTCTTTTGAAAGAGGAATGTAAATTAGACAAATCGAAAGTGCAAATGAAGTGCGGATTTAAATATCACGTGCTTTATTTGCATATTTGCATCTGAGCGCTTTTTAGAAAGAGTTTTTCAAAAGTGAAAATGCAGTCTAGATGGGGTTGTTTCAGAAAAAAACCCTTTTTCAAAAGAACACGTACTCCTCATTTTTTCAGGAGTACAGGTTCTTTTAAAAAAGGGGTGGGGTTTTTTTTTTGAAAGAACCACGTCTAGACTGCGCTTTCACTTTCAAAAAAAACCTTTTTTGAAAAAGCACTCGGATGTGCATACGCATACGAAGCGTGGGATATTTAAATCTGCGCTTCATTTGCACTTTCGATTTGCCTAATTTACATTCCTCTTTCAAAAGAGGAATGTAGTTTAGACATGCCCTCAGGGATGTAAACGATTAGTCAACTAGTTGACTACTGGATAAGCATATGCTTACTGGGTAGTCAAGTAGTGACGTGACTAGTCGCTTCCCTCCCCCCTTGCTGCCCCTCTCAGAGAGAGGTAGCAAGGTGGGGTGGAGCAGGAGCCAGTGCTGGGGGAAGCCGACATAAAAGCCAGTTCCCCATACAGGGCTGAATTAAGGGGGGGCTAGCCAGGCAGCTGCCCGGAGTGCCAACCTATGGGGGGCGCCTGATGGCAGCTGTAAGGGGCACCGCGCGCCCAGCTGCACGGTGCCCCTTAGAGCTGTCATCAGGTGCCACGCAGCACCTGATGGCAGCTGTGAGGTGTGCAGAGTGCCAGGGGGCGGGGTCGCGCATGCACTGTGTGCCCAGGGGTGGAGCCATGCATGCGTCGCACGCATAAGAACGGCTTGAGCTGGCCCTGTCTCCATAGCACCATCTCCAGAGGAGATGCATCTCTGTGTGGGCATACACCAAAAATTTACCTCCCACCCACCTCCTCATAGGAGCTGGGCAGTGGCTCCTCTGGGGCGGGTCCATGTGGCAGGTAGTGGTTCTGCCTCAGGAGCAGCAGGGCAACCACCATGCGGCCCTGTCCCTAGCTTCTGTCCTTCCGTAGGGCTCAAGCTGCGGGATGTGTTGCAGTTGCTGCTCCTTTGAAGGCCCCGGCCAGGGCCAGAGCCCAAATTGCATTGTGAGTGGCTGCTCCTCAGCCACCAGCGTCGTGTTGTGGGGGGATGGCAGCTTGTGGAGGGCCAGAGCCTGAGCCATGTCACAGGTGGCTGCCCCTCTGGTGGCCCTGGCTGGGGCCAGAGCCTGAGCTATGTGGTGGGCAGCTGCTCCTCCAGCATCCCTGGTTGAGGCCAGAGCTGGAGCCACATTGTGGGGAGTCAGTGACTACTCCACCAGCGGCCCCGGCTGGGGCCAGAGCCTGAGCTGTGTCGCAGGTGGCTGCTCCTCAGGCAGCCCCAGGTGGGGCCAGAGCCACATGGTGGGCGGCTGCTCCTCCAGCGGCCCGAGACGGGGCCAGAGCTCAAGCTATGTCATGGGCGGCTGTTCTTCAGCGGCCGGGGCCAGAGCCTGAGCCATGTTGCGGATGGCTGCTTCTCTGGCAGCCTAACTGAAGCAGTTCTTGCTCGCACCAATCCGACTGCTGTGCCTCTCCCTTTGAAATGTAGCAAGAGCTCTGCGGGGCAAAGGGAGAGATGGTGTGAGGAATCTGGGGCAAGTGGGGACTCTAGCAGTCCCCGTTCACCTGGGTTCTGCCTCTCCCTTTGAAATGTAGCAAAAGCCGCATTTCAAAGGGAGAGGCGAAACCCCAGGTGAGCAGGGTTCTTAATACATTTAAAAGGCAGAGGCACAGCAGGGATAGCGGGCACCTCACCCCATCCTTTATCGACTAATCAAGTAGTCCATGGATATTACATCGACTACTTAATTAGTTGATAAATCAAAATTTAAGATACCAGATCCCATGGCAAAAAGCTGAGAGAAAGCAAAGATTAATTAGATCATTGTAGTAGGGTCCTGGGTGGATTGAGTGGTCTAGTTGTTAGTATCCACTGAAGTCAGGTGTGGGGGTGAGCTGGAGGGCTGGGATGGGGAGAAAGATAGAGACGGGGAAGCCTTGGTCTTGGGCTGCCCACTCCAATGAGCTCCAACCCCAGGCCCTAGCAGGGTCAGTAGCATTGAACACTGTGGGGTTGTGCATCCTCTGTTACACCCCTTTGTGGGGGTCATTTCCTGCCATTACTCTCTTCACTTCTGGTCTCTGATGAGAAGAGGGGAAAAAAAAAGAAACAAAACCATCAGCCCCACATCAATCCAGTTCCTATGAGATGAATGGAAGTCCTCAGTGAGAACAAATGGAATAGGTAGGAATAAAACCTCATTTACACCTGTACTGAATTAAAAAGAAGACAAATGCTAAACAGAATGTATTGACTAGCTTTTTTGCTGGAATTGCTTACTGTTGCTAAGATCGATAAGACCACTAAGACTTGCAAAAAAAAGTTGCTAACTTGGTAAAAACTATCATCTATTAATCAGGTTAAAATGACAGTGAAGAGCAGTTTACCAGCTGCATACCAAGCACCCACTTAATGTACTGTGTGCCCTCCTTTGGCAGTTTTTCGAGGTTTGCTACTATGGCTTTCACCAGTGAACAGCGGTGGATTGTGGAGTATGGCTGTGGGGAAATAGCAAGCCTAATATAAGGCAATTGTAGCAAGTTCATGACTCGCTAGTGCAGCACCTCTGGCTGGCCACTCTGGATTTAGTCCAGTCTCCGAGCATCCTTTCTTTGTGGTGTCTTGCTTGCTGTTACCTTTCTGTCCATTCTCCACCACTCATTATGACCCACATCCCACCAAGCATGGTGCCCTTCCCTCAGGCTGCTGCCCCACATCAGCACCCCCACACACTGGGGTCCTCCTTTCCCAGCCTCCTATATCCACCTTGCCTCAGTGATCGAGTGCCAGTTGTCATCTAGCTCCTGCCTCAGGGCAAACTGCAGTCAGAAACGGCCACTCATCATTGGAAACTGGGTGTGGACCTGCTGCCTATTCTTACCCTGGCTGCTCCTTTGCAGCCGTAGTCCCTCGCTGGGCCTCAGACTGGGGTTTATTCAAGCCTGAGCTTCCCTGGATCACCCTGTCTTTCCCCAGCACTGCTCTGCCCAAGGTACCCTACTAGCAGTCTGCTAAATCCCTGTCCCTCCTGAGCTGGAGAAAGAGGTTGCCCTTCTTGGCCTGCTATCTCTTTTTTTATACAGACCTGATGGACTCTGATTTGCTGATTAATTGCGTCCTGGGATCAGCACTCGCCCAGGGATATTTTAACCCTTTATATTCCAGTACCAGGCAACTGTCCCATCGTAGCACTATTCCAGGGTGCCAACAGAGGGATGCAGTCTAGACATACCCTCAGAAACTTTCAGACATGCTATTTGGGTGGAATTTCTTATTTTACAGCACTGTTACCTTGCCTATAGTACACACATTTTTGACTAATCATCCACATGTTAATGATCCCCCCCCAAAGGGGCTGGATTTACACCAATTAGTTTAAGTTCTTTACACTGTCGTCTTACTTGAGTTAATAAGATGATTTAACAAATATCATTCCTAAACCACTTTATTGGGATTGATGTATTAGCAAAGAAGTTCAGTGATGATGCTTGACCAGGCCAAGTTTAAGAACAACTTTTTTCGTGTTAATGGAGATGCAGTTTCAATACTCTAATACAGTATAGAAATGCTTTATATAAAAAGAGGTCTCTGGATGGTAGCACTTGCTGCTGCTTCTTTTAGTATGATGAGAATAATTTCTCTGAGATGTACCGAGTTCTCAGAACAGTGTTTGAGTCAGTTCCAAGCATAGTTTAATGAAAATTATTCCAAGCATTGCAGGTCACAAGCTTCTCAGAAAAATGGTAATTTGACCCTCTAAAGTAAAATAAAAAGGAATCTGTTTTCATCATGGTGTAACTTCACTGTTCTTTTATTACACAATTGGAATCCGTCCCTGTATAGCATATTCAGGACCCACATATGAAATGATGTAATGTGATTTAGTAAGGGATATCTTATTTATTATCTACCAACAATAATCACTGAAATATAAAAGACAAGATTAAGACAACTCATGCCTTGAAGAGCTTACAGAGCAAAACACAGAAGCCTTCCTCTCAATGGATTTTGGCTCCCAAATGCCTAAATAATTTTGAAAATGAGATTGAAGTTCTTAAATCAGGCATTGCAACACTGAGTGCAGCAATTCCTTTAAAAATCTGCACTTTAGTTACCTGAGTTGTCATTTTGAGAAAAATACAAAGTATAACAAGTTGAGTACTCTGTGACTCTCTGTACCCAACCTCTGTCCATCTGTCTGCCAAAGACACTCTCCAAGAACATAACAATGTTTAGTCCTCTAGTCTGTCTTACAACAGTGGCCAGTGCCAGGTGTTTTTGAGGGAATGAACAGAACAGAAAATTATCAAGTGATCTATCCCTGTCACCTGTTCCCAGCTTAACAGAGGCTAGGGACACCATCTCTGCCCATACTGGCTAATAGCCATTAATCTATCCTCTATGAATGTATTCAGTTATTTTTAATCTTGTTATAGTCTTGGCCTTTGCAATATCTTTTGGCAAGGGGTTCCACAGGTTATGCATTGTGTGGAAAAAAATCCCTTTTGTTTGTTTTAAACCTGCTGCCTATTTATTTCATTTGATAACCCCCTAGATCTTGGGCGGGGGGGGGGGAAAGGGGGGAGGGGAGGGAGAGAAAGTTAACCTCTTTTCCAAGCTGAAAAGTCCCAACCTTATACATCTCTTATAAATGCCCTTTTCTGTACCTTCTCTAACTCCTATATATCGTTTTGAGACGGGACAACCATATCTACACACCATATTCAAGATATGGGAGTACAACACGATATTATATTTTCTATGTTGTTATCTATTCCTTTCCTTAATGATTCCCAGCTTTCTTTTAGTTCTTTTTGACTCCTGCTGCAGGTCGAGTCGATGTTTTCAGAGAACTTATACACTATGGCTACGTCTAGACTGGCATGATTTTCCGCAAATGCTTTTAACGGAAAAGTTTTCCGTTAAAAGCATTTGCAGAAAAGAGCATCTAGATTGACATGGACGCTTTTCTGGAAAAGCACTTTTTGCGGCAAAGCGTCTGTGCCAATCTAGATGCGCTTTTCCACAAAAAAGCCCTGATCACCATTTTTGCGATCAGGGCTTTTTTGCGCAAAACAGTTTTCAGCTGTCTACACTGGCTCTTTTGCGCAAAAGCTTTGCGCAAAAGGACTTTTGCCCGAACGGGAGCAGCATAGTATTTCCGCAGGAAGCACTGATTTCTTACATGAGATTGTCAGTGTTCTCGAACAAATTCAAGCGGCCAGTGTAGACAGCTGGCAAGTTTTTCTGCAAAAGCAGTTGCTTTTGCGAAAAAACTTGCCAGTCTAGACATAGCCAATGATTCCAAAATCACTTTCCTGAGCGACAACTAATTTAGATCTAATCATTTTATACGTATAGCTGGGACTGTGTTTTCTAGTGTGTATTATTTTGCATTTATCAACATTGAATTTTATTTGGCATTTTATTGTCCAACCTCCCAATTTTCAGAGATGCCTTTGTAACTCTTTGCAGTCTGCTTTGGAATTAACTGTTTTGAGAATTTTGTATCATCTGTAAATTTGCCACCACTATTTTTCCTTTAATCACTGAGAATAGTACTATTTAGTGAGCTAAAAGGATGTTACAGTAAGGGAGGAGTATGATGTGCTATGTATAAGAATGAAATAAATCTAAATGTTAAGAGGATTTACTGTAAAGAGTAACATGTGAAGAAGCGATGTAAACAGGCAATGGAAATTAAGTAATATGATTTAGAAAACAGGAATATAAATAAAATATGACAGAGACTCTAGTTAGTCTAGTGGATGATGTGCCCATGGAATTTGCTTGTCCAGAGCTGTACTCTGGAATTGAAACTTTCATTTAAAAATTACAAATATTTTTTAGCCTCTATTTCTGATGTTTAACCTTGAACTATATGTAAACCAAGGCAGTATTGTCTTCCTAAAGCAATAGACAGGCTGAAATGGTATATGTCTAGAAGGTGTGCATTGCATCAGTGGCTTTATTAGCATTACGAGTCACAGTCATGTTCCAGAAATACGTGTATACTGTTTTTTAATCTTGTTACTTCTGAAACCTAAAGATGGGATTTAGGTATTAACATTGTTCTGTTAAAAATAGGGCTGCTCTACACACTTGAAGCATGCATTTTCCTATTTAATTCATATAGCACTTCATTTTTTAAAAATAATGCTCTGGAGCTCAAGAATATCACCTCAGGATTTAAGTCTGGTTTGCCAGAGTACATGTCCATTTCTATAATAGAAGATGAAAAGTATTTTCATAGAGTACTTCAATATGACACTGACATTCTCTAACTTACTGTGGTATAGAATGGAATATTCCTCCTTTATGCTGGGAAAGAATTATTGCACAAGGTAAAGTTGGTTTTGGCTAGTTGTGGAATAATGAAAAAGGAAACCCATCTTTATACATATAATTAATTTATTTTTAGCAGTGAAAAGGATGACTTGAGTGCCACAAATTATACATTTTGTTGGAAAAGTTAGCCCAGCATTATAGAAAGGACTGAACCGTGATTATAATCATATTGTTAGTTTGAATCTAGGGAAATCTCATTGCCCAAATTTGGGGACTATCTGAAAAAAAAGTGTAACAAGCCTAACTCCAGAACTTCCCTTGGTCAGCATCCACTCTGCCTCACTTTAGAATCATAGAACACTAAACTTGAAGGGACCTTGAGAGGTCATTGAGTTCAGTCCCCTGCCCTCACGGCAGGACACAGTATGGTCAAGACCATCCCTGATAGATATCTATCTAACCAGCTCTTAAATATCTCCAGAGATGGAGATTCCACAACCTCCCTAGGCAACTTACTCCAGTGTTTGACCACCCTGAAATTTAGAAAGTTGTTTCCAATGTCCAACCTAAACCTTCCATTGTTTCTTGTCCTATCCTCAGAGGCCAAGGAGAACAAGTTTTCTCCCTCCTCCTTGTGACACGCTTTTAGATTCTTAAAAACTCCTATCATGTCCCCTTTCAGTCATCTCTTTTCTAAACTAAACAAGCCCAGTTCCTTCAGTCTTCCCTCATAGCTCATGATTTCTAGACCTTTAATCATTCTTGTTGCTCTTCACTAGACCTTCTCCAATTTCTCCACATCTTTCTTGAAATGTGGTGCCCAGAACGGGACACAATACTCCAGCTGAGGCCTATTCAGATTAGAGGGGAAGAATGAATTCTTGTGTCTTGCTGACAACACTCTTATTAATGCATCCCAGAACCATGTTTGCTTTTTTTTGTAACAGAGTCACACTGTTGACTCATATTTAGCTTGTGGTCCACTATGATCCTTACCGTATTTTCCGGCGTATAGGGCGACTGGGTGTATGACGACCCCCTATCTTTTTAATTAAAAGATAGGGTTTCATCTTATACCCCAGCGCCCCTCCGCCTCCTTTGCTCCCGGTGTCCCTGGTCTGCTGGAGATGGTCCCCAGCAGACCAGAGGCACCGGGAGCAAAGCCGCCAGGAGCACCTGGGCTGCCCCCCTCCCCCCCCCACCGCCGGAGCCCCTCCGCGGCTTTGAAAGCCTCGGGGGAAGCCGGCGGCGGGGCATCCCAGGCGCTCATGGGCTGCGCCCCCGCCGGAGCCCCTCCGGGGCTTTGAAAGCCTCGGGGGAAGCCGGCGGGGGGGCATCCCAGGCGCGCATGGGCTGCCCCCCCGCCGGAGCCCCTCCGCGGCTTTGAAAGCCTCGGGGGAAGCCGGCGGGGGGGCATCCCAGGCGCGCATGGGCTGCCCCCCCGCCGGAGCCCCTCCGCGGCTTTGAAAGCCTCGGGGGAAGCCGGCGGGGGGGCATCCCAGGCGCGCATGGGCTGCCCCCCCGCCGGAGCCCCTCCGCGGCTTTGAAAGCCTCGGGGGAAGCCGGCGGGGGGGCATCCCAGGCCCGCATGGGCTGCCCCCCCGCCGGAGCCCCTCCGCGGCTTTGAAAGCCTCGGGGGAAGCCGGCGGCGGGGCATCCCAGGCGCGCATGGGCTGCCCCCCCGCCGGAGCCCCTCCGCGGCTTTGAAAGCCTCGGGGGAAGCCGGCGGGGGGGCAGCCCATGCGCGCCTGGGATGCCCCGCCGCCGGCTTCCCCCGAGGCTTTCAAAGCCGCGGAGGGGCTCCGGCGGCGGGGCATCCGGCGTACAAGACGACCCCCGATTTTTGGGGGATGTTTTTTAACATCAGAGGTCGTCTTGTACGCCGGAATATACGGTAGATCCCTTTCTGCAGTACTCCTTCCTAGACAGTCACTTTCCATTCTGTATGTGTGAAACTGATTGTTCCTTCCTAAGTGGAGCACTTAAACTTCATCCCATTTATCTCAGACCATTTCTCCAATTTGTCCAGATCATTTTGAATTATGACCCTGGCCTCCAAAGCAGTTGCAATCCCTCCAAGCTTGTTATCTGCAAACTTAATAAACATACTTTTCATGCCAATATCTAAATTGTTGATGAAGATATTGAACAGAACTGGTCCCAAAACAGACCTCTGTGGAACTTCTCTTGTTATGCTCTTCCAATAGGATTGTGAACCGTTAATAACTACTCTCTGAGAACGGTTATCCAGCCATTTATGCACCCACCTTATAGTAGCCCCATCTAAGTTGTATTTGCCTTCTTTATTGATAAGAAGATCATGCGAGACGATATCAAATGCCTTACTAAATTCTAGGTATAGCACGTCCACTGCTTCTCCCTTATCCACAAGACTCATTATCCTAAAGAAAGCTATCTGACTGAAGAGGAGAATAACAGAACAATACTGACAAGGAGTCCTGTTGTACCTTATAGACTAACAGATGTATTGCATCTGATGAAGTGGGATGAAAGCCCACGAAAGCTTATGCTCCAATACATCTGTTAGTCTGTAAGGTGCCACAGGACTCCTTGCCGCTTTTGCAGATCCAGACTAACATGGGTACCCCTCTGATACACAACAATACTGAGTTCCTTTCTTTTCTAGAATATAAATGCAAAGATTCAACTTTCCTTAACCAATTTTATGTTAAGGAAGGAGGTAGTATCAAAGGTCAACAATTTTCTACTATTGTAATGTAAGCCTCAGTGCATACTTTTTCTAAACGCTATGCCTTCGTCCTTTTGTCACATCTGATAGGGCATTTGGTTTTGCTGAATTGTCTTCAGTCTTGGATTCAATTCTAGAGCTCCCTCCTGCCAGTAAAGATACTGCTCAGGAGTCATTTGAAATGGAACGGCCATGGGGACACTACTTCATGATGAGGTTACTCACCTTTTACAGTAACTGGTTCTTCAAGATGTGTGTCCCTATGGGTACTCTGATATTTAGCCTTCATCCACTCTGGTTTGGATTCTTGGTTGGATTTGGATAGAGTAGTAATGGAGAGACATTTGCCTATGCTGTTCTATATCCTTTTAGTGGGCAGCATGAGATTGTGTGGTGCAAACAGACATTGCTAATGGAAATTCTCGTCCGAGACTCAAGGGGAACACGCACACTAGAAGGGAGACATATCTTGGAAAATAGTTACTGCACAACATGAGTAACTTTTTCTTATATTCTGCATAATACATGGCAGATTATTGCCTGGTTTTGTGAAATATGAGCAAATGAGATTAAATGCAGACCAATTAAAAAAGAGAGAAATCCACTCACTCATCTCTGAGCAGGGCTTGTATTGCCTTACTTTGCACTACCACAGGCTGACAAGCTAAGTTATGCAACCTCAGCTACAAGAATACTAAGCTTAAGTCAACATACTTAGGTATGCATTCCGTGGCATTTTCACAGAAGTAAGTCAACAGCTGATGCTTTCCCATCAACTCTGCCTACTCTTCTCATTTTGATGGAGTACTGGAGTCAACGTGAGAGGGCTTGGCAGTCAATATATCATGTTTATATTAGATGTGATAAATTGATCAATCGCTGACCATTGATCCAGTGGGTAGTGAGGACATGCCCTTAGATTGTTTTCTGCCAAACATTCTGCTTATCCTGATGTATTAAAGTACTTGTCCAAAGGTGTCAACTTTGTGTCTTTCAAGTTTATATGGCAACATGAAGAAAATAAGAGCATTTAGATTAAAGTACTAACATTTACACCAAATTTAATCTGTTTCATTCATGCTTAGTGGGCAAGGTTAAAAAGTCATTACTGAGTGTGCTTTTGAGATACATGTGTATGTGAAGAGCTATGAAAACACTAAGAGTACAATGATAATGTCAGAATGGATTGGCAATAAATTATGGGGGGAATGCTTATTGTACTTGTCACTTAACATTTTTAATAATGGTGTTCTTGGAACAAGTACTGTCTGTAGTCATTGTGAACATAAAGGCAATTTAAATGAACTGTGATATTTTCCTGTTTGATTGCATCTGTCCGTTGAAGATAATTTTCACACAGAATTATGCACACAGACATCTCTTAAACGAGACAAATTAACCTAATAACATTATAAGAAGATCCCAGTTGGCATCTGAAACATAACTGTTAGTTAAAAGTTTACTAGATGATATTCCATATTTCATTTTATTAGACTGTATAAAGGTTAGACATTGTGAATTTTGAACTAGGAATCTTTTTAGCTAATTTAAAGGCCTAAATCATCTTAGGCTGCTTACTTTGTAACCCTTTAGAAATTATACTAGTTGTATCAGTATAGGTCAGCAAAGGAGATAGAAGTAGCTATAATAGATGGCAGGAGCAAGTACTGAGTAATGACATTGTAATTGGCTTAAATAATTTAAATTCTTTGCTTTTGTGATATTTTGGGAACAGATCAACAGAAACGATTAGGGGGCTGGAGCACATGACTTCTGAGGAGAGGCTGAGGGATTTGGGTTTATTAAGTCTACAGAAGAGAACAGTGAGGAGGCATTTGATAGCAGCCTTCATCTACCTGAAAGGGAGTTCCATAAAGGATGAAGAGAGGCTGTTTTCGGTGGTGACAGATGACACAATGAAGAGCAATGGTCTCAAGTTGCACTGGAGGAGATATAAGTTGGATATTAGAAAAAAAATCTTTTTCACTAGTAATGCGGTGAAGCACTGGAATGGGTTACCTAGAGAGGTGGCAGAATCTCCATCGCTAGAAGCTTTTAAGTCCCGGCTTGACAGAGCTCTAGCAGGAATGATTTAGTTGGGATTGGTCCTGCTTTTAGCAGAGGGTTAGACTCAATGACCTCCTGAGGTCTCTTCCAACCCTATGATTCTATGATGCTAGGATTAGACATATAGATATACATTTTCCAAGAAAAGAGGAAATAGTGATGAAAAACAAAATTCCTTCACTCCATTCAGTCACGTTACAAAATGTGAAGGTTGGTTATAACTCTGTGGAAAATCCATTCCAGTATTCCAGATTCTACTGTCCTTTGATAGACTTAAAAACTACTGTAATGGCAAACAGTAGATTGAATTGATTGGCTGGAGAGAAGCTCTCATAAAAAAAGTATATATTAGAAGTCGTGATGAAACTATGGCAGGAAGATTTGGAAATATTTTTAGGGAACACCGGAAAAAATACTGAATTGGACATGGGACAGTACAATGAACCTCTTCCAAATAAAATGATATGCTAAATAAAGAGGGAAAATACATAAAAAGGGGAGGAAGCATTGATGAGCGTTCTAATACAGAAAAGAATAAAGAAATCAGACTGAAGAGAAAATGGTTATTTTGTAAAGCTAAGATGTGATGCCAAGACCAGAGCAAGAACTAGCCTTGAATTATGGAATAATGTGTAGGTGACGGTGAAATATCCATTTGTGCTGTGGGGACCTATCTTGGACAGTAGACAGGATGAAATTTCGTTAATGATTAATATATTCTCTCCAAATATTCTGTGTTAAAGTAGATTATCAATACTGTTCTATTGCACTTGTTCCTAGTGACGATTGCTTCTATAAATATCACAGAGGAAAACTCAAAGGCTGTGTCTAGACTGGCAAGTTTTTCCGCAAAAGCGGCTGCTTTTCCGGAAAAACTTGCCAGCTGTCTACACTGGCCGCTTGAATTTGCTCAAGAACACTGACGGTCTAATGTAAGATTGTCAGTGTTCTTCCGCAGTCCCGTTCGGGAAAAAGCCCTTTTGCGCAAATGTATTTTTGTCTTTATTTTGCTGTTCTCCCTCTTACCATTGCTTAGAATCATGACCTCTATCATTTGATGATCACATTGACCCACACAGCCTTTCACTCTGAACCAGTTCCTTCTTATTTGTAAAAATGAAATCTAAAACAGCCTCCCCATGTAGCTTTCTTCATCTTTTGAAATAAAAAATGGTCTCCAGTATATTCCAAGAACATAGAATGAACGTGAGCAAGCTCTCATAGAATCATAGAATAATAGGACTGGAAGGGACCTCGAGAGGTCATCGAGTCCAGCCCCCCGCCCTCAAGGCAGGATCAAGCTCCGTCTACACCATCCCTGACAGATGTCTATCTAACCTGTTCTTAAATATCTCCAGAGAGGGAGATTCCACCACCTCCCTTGGCAATTTATTCCAATATTTGACCCTGACAGTTAGGAATTTTTTCCTAATGTCCAATCTAAACCTCCCCTGCTGCACTTTAAGCCCATTACTCCTTGTCCTGTTCTCAAAGAAGAACAGACAGTTTACCTGTTTCCATAACTGGTGTTCTGCGAGATATGTTGCTCATTTCTATTCAACACCGTGCCCTCTTTCCCCCTTCTGGTGTTTCCGTAAAGAAAGAACCAAGGTTGGAGGAGGCCAGAAACACTATATCGGGGGCACTGAAGCAGGACCCTGTGGGTACTGCTGAGGGAAAATATTCCAGCACTGGTGCATGTGGTGACCACGCACACCTATGTTCTGTGGACATGAGTGATACATCAAAAAATACCAGTTACAGAAACAGGTAACTCTTTTGTCAGAGCATATGTCAGCCAATCAGCATCAATTAATTATTTCAGAAGTTTCATATAATCAGTGAAAAAAAATTACAATATTGGACTGGGGAAAGGATTGACCAAAACTGACTTGTTATGCATATATTGCTTCTTAATTTTCTGTGGAGCTCTTTTCTATTTTTCTGAGAATTTGTGACACTTATTAGTCCACAGTGAACAATGTGAAACTAGTTATTATCTGAGAGCAATCTTTCATATTAAGTAAAATGAGATCATTTAGCACATGTGAACATTAGGTCTCTTTGAATCAAGAGTAATTAATTAGCCATTCTCAGGGAGCTCACTGCCCTTGGCAAGGTCTGGGGCATGTCCCTACAAGGGAGAGAGCCTTAGGCGGAAGGCTGAGGACAGCTGGACTTCAGTGCCGCTCAGACCATGGCACCCTGCCAGTGCTGCCTAGGAGAAGACTGCATGATGCCTCCACCTTCCCAGGCATCCCTAAGAGCTGCCCGGAGCATGCCACACAGCGATTTAAAGGGGTCGGGGCTCTGGGTGCTGTGACTGCTGGGGCAGCAGCAGCTGGAGTCCCAGGCTTCTTTGAGTCACCAGGTCCTAGGGCAGTTGCCCACTTTGTCCTCCCTCTGTTAGGAGGCCTGGGCCATTCTACTCATTGGCACATCCTTTTTGATCCTATAAAGAAGTAGAAATGCTATCTCATAAAGTCTTAGGAACAAAATGAAAGATTGGGGAGAGATGTGTGGAAAAGTAGTAGGAACATAGAGACTTCTCCATGTTCACTAGGTTTTCTGTTTGTTTTTGCTTATTGCTTCAGATCAAGTAGGTCATTTAGAGAACTGTTCATTGATTAAGGCTGTTGGTGGACTGGATTGAAAATGCTATGCGATACAAGTCAAGGAATTAATACTTAGCAAAGAAAAACCTTAGGAAGGAATTTTGGCTCAAATCCAAGTTGTGTTGAGTACACCGGATCCTTATGCTCCGTGGAGATGAATGAGAGGGTAAATAGAGGAGGCTCTAAACCACAGTTGCAATCCCTCTGGTTCTGGGTTGGGTCTCTAGCACAAAATAGATTTAGATACAAGGCTGCTCTTATATCAGACAGAACAGACATTCATCTCTTGGAATCATGTTCCAGCACCCCGATATGTCTCTACACCAAGGTTAAGGGAGCGCATTGTGTGAGGCTGGCTTTTCTAGCTCAACCCCATTTCAAAATTCCTTTATCCCTGGAGAATCTTCAGCTGCGTTCTTAGAGCATCTTTAAGATCACTTTGCCCCACTCTGGCAGTACAGAGACCTTAAATGGGTCAAAACCAAGGACCATTATGTGGATCTTATAAGATAAAATACATCAGTGATGTAATTCAAATATAATGTGTCTTATCTAGTGACTGATTTATAATTAAAGAGGTGCCAGGACAAAAGCAATTAATGCTGGGGCTCAAACAGGTTTTTGTTTTTGTTTTTGTTTTTTTACATTAAAAAATGATACAGCAGGCCCACAGAGAATAGGGTTATAAACTGCTAAGCCTAGAGGTACCAAGGCAAGCCCTGGCACAAATTAAACACTGTGTTTATCCCAGAAATGACTATGACACTATGTGTAGAATGGAATAATGATGAAACAAGGATACTTATTTTAATATTGGTAAACTGTTTATGCAAGACAAATGCACTATACCTAATGTTTATAGAAAAAAATACAGATAGGCATGCCCTGCTGTGAGGAAACAAAACATATTTGTCTTCTTAATGTATCTGTCAGATAATAATAGGTTTCAAGAGTTTCATCTATATCTATTAAGTGATAGTTATCCCTTAGCAACAAAATAAGGCTTGGGACAGTTAGTCTCTAATGAAAACCCAGTTTTTCTATAAAATCCATATATAACCCTAGGGAGAGAATGAAGGAACCTATTTCAGTAAACACACTCCAGTTCTTCCAGAATAAGTTAATGTTAGTGAATGTCTTCCTTCATCTGTGTGACTAAAGATAAATCTTTTCTTGAGTACAGGGAGAAGGATGCTGTCGACCAGCTGAGGTCCAAAAATGAGAGAGGATAATTCCATACAGCATTGCTACAGAATATTGCTTAAGGGGGGGGGGGAAGTATTCCCCCCAAAAACAGTAATGCAAGAAATGCATCCTACGAGAGAGCCACAATCTCCCTTTGTGTGTGTGTGTATGTGGGCAGGGGGAGGAGGGTGCGGAGGGAGGGAATTCAGTAAAACCTATAGATGAGATAGAGAAAAAGTGAAATTAATATTCCATGACTAGGTCTATATTTCACTATCTCTGAGGGAAAGATGAGAACAGGACAATTATCTATATTCTATGAGTCAAACACAATGCATACGACATTTGGAACTATGATTAAATCTAACAATGAAGCAGGAATTAGAATCTAGATGATAGTACATGTTCCTCCAACTACAGCAAGATTTGGCTCATCTTGCTTAGGCACCCAGTCCAACGGACGTGATGCTGTAAGACCAATAACATTTTTAAGCAAGATCTTGGAGTTGGGACACCTAAATATGGGGCAGATGATTAAATGAATTATACAAATCTCAAAGAAATTTGAATATACACGCTGTTAGAGTTTTTTTTCTGTTATTCAAGACAGTCATTTCCATCATCTGGCACACTGATAATAACAATGATAGAAATGTAGCCGTGTTAGTCTGGGGTAGTTGAAGCAAAATGCAGGACAATGTAGCACTTTAAAGACTAACAAGATGGTTTATTAGATGATGAGCTTTCGTGGGCCAGACCCACTTCCTCAGATCAAATAGTGGAAGAAAGTAGTCACAACCATATATACCAAAGGATACAATTTAAAAAAATGAACAAATATGAAAAGGACAAATCACATTGCAGAACAGAAGGGGGATGCGGGGGGGTGGGAAGGGGGAGGAAGGAAGGTAAGTGTCTGTGAATTACTGATATTAAAGGTAGGGAGAGTGGGATGTTTGTGAGTTAATGGTATTACAGGTGATAATTGGGGAAACTGTCTTGGTAATGGGTGAGAAAGTTCAAAGACTTGTTAAGTCCTCGTTGGTAAGTGTCGAATTTTAACATGAATGACAGTTCAGAGGATTCCCTTTCAAGTGCAGATGTAAAAGGTCTTTGTAGCAGAATGCAGGTGGCTAAGTCATTTAGAGAGTGTCCTTTCTGGTTAAAGTGGCAAGAAACTGTTTTCTCTTTGTGATCTTGTCTGATATCTGTTTTGTGGGCATTAATCCTTTGGCGAAAGGATTAATGCCCACAAAACAGATATCAGACAAGATCACAAAGAGAAAACAGTTTCTTGCCACTTTAACCAGAAAGGACACTCTCTAAATGACTTAGCCACCTGCATTCTGCTACAAAGACCTTTTACATCTGCACTTGAAAGGGAATCCTCTGAACTGTCATTCATGTTAAAATTCGACACTTACCAACGAGGACTTAACAAGTCTTTGAACTTTCTCACCCATTACCAAGACAGTTTCCCCAATTATCACCTGTAATACCATTAACTCACAAACATCCCACTCTCCCTACCTTTAATATCAGTAATTCACAGACACTTACCTTCCTTCCTCCCCCTTCCCACCCCCCCGCATCCCCCTTCTGTTCTGCAATGTGATTTGTCCTTTTCATATTTGTTCATTTTTTTAAATTGTATCCTTTGGTATATATGGTTGTGACTACTTTCTTCCACTATTTGATCTGAGGAAGTGGGTCTGGCCCACGAAAGCTCATCATCTAATAAACCATCTTGTTAGTCTTTAAAGTGCTACATTGTCCTGCATTTTGATAATAACAAGGCTGCAGTTCTACACAAGAGTTTAGGAACAGTGATCCTCTGTATTTTAACTAAATACAGACCAACTGCAGCAATCAGTTATTAGGAGTAATCTTTTAAATTGGTGTGTGTGGCAACCATCCTTCATTCAGAATAAATGTAAGGAGTAGTTAAACTATATTTTGGAGTGAGATTCCTGAAACAATGGGTTTCAGCAACCTGAAACCACGCACAATAAGGGACACGTGCAAGGCTAATCATCAACCAAACTATGTGGGGGTGGGGTTTTGATGGAAATATGTATGCCTCAGAGAAAAGACTGCAGTCAGAAAACAGGCAGAAAGAAACAACCACAAAGCTCACAGCAAGAGGAGGAATGGAAATTTGTCCCAAAAGAGAGAGAAAAGAAGAGACTGTGCTGACTGGAAAAAGCTTGGAACTCTGAGCAAATAAAATGTCTCTGCTTGATTCAGATGGTGCTCTAGAAACCCAACTTTGTATGTGTTCTATATAAATAAACATGATATCATTTAAGAAATACCACAGACTTTATCATCAATTTCTCCTCCTAATGGAAAAAGCTCACAAGACTGGGTAACTGTGCCAAAAGAAGTAATGGAATTAGTATTTATTATGAATTTAGTTCTTCGTATTTTCTGTGTGTTTTAGTGGTGCCCAAATTATACAAGACACTTTCCAGACAGAAGTAAGACACAATTTCTGCTTAGAGTAGCTTTCAGTCTAACATAAGCCATTCAGACAGACAATGAGACAGAAGTTAATACTGTAGAATGTGGTCAAATATTGGGCAAGGACTTTCTTACTGAGGTGGATTTGTTTTAGGTAATACAGCAGAAGTTGGTCTTCAGGTGGCACTTAAACAGTTAGAGAGCCTTGAGTTAGATGGTTTTAAGAAATTATAGTGCATTTTCTAGGGGGTGATGTGAAGAAAACCACAGTTTTATGCAAAAAGTTGACAAATAGATGGCCCACAGCTGCATTGTTGGAGTAATCATTCTTTCTAGAGTACAAGTTTGTTGTACTACCCTCCATTTTCTGGCCTTCAGAAGGCAAATGCAACACCTCCTCTCATTGTTCATAATGCCATGTGAATACTGACTCTTATCTCCACTTTCCTGAGTGTTTCTCAAGACTTAGCTTTCCCTTTTTTGGCCAATATTTTATATTGCAAGCTAACTTCCTATGTCCATTTTAGACCTAAGACTACTTGCCTGTCTCTCCCATCCAAAAAGTTCAAATTTGTAACTTTCATCCTCCATTTCACCCCAATTCATGGAGAGAGTGAGAAACTGCTGTCCATTGCATTGGGAGAAAATCACTATGTCTTAAATGGAACCAATCTCATCCTAGCATGCACATGAATACAAATATAACAAATAAAACCTTTAGGCTCCAATGCAGAGATATGGATCAAGTGAGAGATTTACTACTTTAATTCCAACTAATTGATTTTTGTTGCTTAAATGAGAGAGAAACCACAACATCACCATGTGTCTGAATCCATTCATTCATTGCTTACAAAGCAGAATACTGTAATTAACTAAATTGAAAGTTTCTTGAAGCTCTATTAAAGAAAAGACTAATTTGCTCACAATGCATTGGTTCATCTGTCTAAATCAGTTGGCCTTCTTCCAGTTTTGGGGTAGCTATCTGACAGCATTGTTAAGCAAGTGTTCCAGATTTCCTTATTTGGTTATTCTGATGCCTGCATCATAAGGTTACACAGAAAAGACAAGAAAAGAATTATGATAGGAAAAAAATCTGAATACATAGTTCATCTGTTATAAGTTCCCAGTGACTCTTGCTTATTTAAAATGACTATATAAACTGTACAAAATCAAAATGTTTGAATAATTTTTGATGGGCGGAAGCTACGTCAAGGTCAGGAAATGGGCATGCCAAAGAAAATAATATATTACAATATAATTGCCACCAAGACTTCTTACTTCAGGAGAGAGACACATAAAATGATAAAATCAGCATCTGATATTCTGTACCAGCAACACTGGGAGGATAGTACACCAGTGTTAACCTTTTGGAAAGTGCATTTTGGCCCTCTGGCCATGTCACCAAAGTAGCTCAGTCCCCACTTTCAGGGTATCAGTGTCCAAAGAACCGTAGAGGGTCCTATGCCCTTATGACAGGGAAGGACTCTCAGTTTATCTCCTGGGCCCTATGAGGGACTTACACTTGTATGTTTTCACTCCTGAGAGAGGTAGAAGTGAGGTTTTTGTCCTTCTACAATAAAGGCATTTGGTAGGGGAGCCCAAGCCTTTCCATTCCTCTAAGCTCCGATCTAGGGCCCTATGAGAAGTAAGCAATGTCAGACACCACCAGGGTGTGCCTCAACATTGTTCCCTGAAGGTACCATTTCCTGCCATCTGTTTTCCTCCACACTCTGAGTCCAACTTCAGATAGAAAAGGGGTGTATCTGAATCTTCAACCTGGCTGGCCCTTTCTAATGGAAGCCCAGAACTGCTTCTTAACCCCTTCAGTCCTAGTGTGGGGTTTATATATCCCATCACAGGCTTACTAACTACTTAAGCCAACTACAGGTGTGAAAATATGTAATAGCAGCCAGTGAACGGAAAGTGTTAAGAGTTTGTCTTGTTCTGACTCAGTCTAGAATCTGAAAACTTTCTATTAGTAGATGAATTGATTTTCTGTGTCAGAACAGATTGAAATTCACTATGTGTTAATTTTGTCGAATTAGCTTCAATGAGAAACAATATGTTTTAATGTCTAAATTACTGATGCAGCACAAATAACAAATCACCTGAACTCATGTCAAATCAGTTGGTGAGGCCACTAAATTTGCACTATAACAGAAGCTAGGAGTGTGCAAGAGTGAGAAGTGTTTCAATAATTATCTCATGCTCTTAGATAACTTCTAGAGATACTATATGCAGAATTGCTGACAGTGAGAAAAAATGTAAATGCAACTTACTTTTGTTATTCACAGCCTAATATTTTCTAAAAATATTTATATTAGTTAGTTGAAATGATTTTATACCTTTTGAAATAATAGCATTTGTGGTAAGAAAATGTATCAGTGCACTCAGTCAACAGATGCTTGTAATCATTAACTGCTGAAATTAGGTTTCTATAAAATAAAGATAAAACACCTTTGTAAATGCAATGAAAATGGGAAGACCAGCAAAATCCAGTTGCTTAGGCCGTGCTGGGGCCCAGTATTTCACTCTCACATCACATAAAATATCCTTTGACATCAGTGGGAATTTCTCTTAAGAAAAGACTGCCAAATGGAAATAGAATCTTTCTTTAACTTGCTATAAAATATTGGAAAATTTGAACATGCTTTTCAGTGGTAGATTAAAACAGGGATTTGTCTACTGGAGATGCCTCTTCTTATAGATTGACTGCACTAAATATTATCGTTGAATAGTGAAAGAAAATGAATGGAAAAATATAACATTAGTATGCATTTGTTAGTTAGAAAATAAATGTAAAGTAGAATATCATCGCCTGTCCTAAATTAGCGGGGTATTATATAAAATTTATTACCAAATTCAAATTGTTGTAATTTATTTCTGTCTGAGCCCCCATGCTATAAAAATTCTCTGTATTTCCCAGAGCTTTTATAGAGCTGAGTTGTTAAGATTATATTTTCCCACCATCTCGCTCCAGTGTTAAAAGATTTTCAGGGGCTTATATTAATTCTTTGATACCACAAGTCAGGAGTTTTAATCTGATATGCCAACTCAAATTGCACTGGTGATAATATTAGGAGCTTCAGGCAATTCATCTGACCCTGAAGGACAAAAATAGTGCATTGATTTTAAGTCTTTTGCTTGCTTCATGATTTTATACTTTTAAAATTTTTATATACCTGGATACATAATGTGCTCAGTTTAGGACATTTTACACTCTCTCTAATTTTGGGTGAGAACAACATTCAGGAGTTTATCTCCTTATATCCACTTGCAAAATATGTTGGTGCACTAATTAGATCTCTTGAGTCAATAGTGGTTTGTGAAGTATAGTTCAAAAGCAAGGTTTTTTTAGTTAGTTTTTGATTAATTGGAGTATTCGATTTACTGCCCCACTTTGCTAGAACTTGCAGCTGAATATTTCTCTATAATATATATTCAAATGTAGTGATGTACATTTTTGTTAGTATGCAACAAGACATCCTTTATAATGCTCTCATATGTTTTTAACCATTGCAGGGTATTTGGAATTATAATAACTTCAGTGTCTCAGATACCAGTGTATTGTGAGTGGTATATATTCAGTCTTCAATGTATTCAATTTTGTAAATCTTTAAATGGAGACTGCTGTATCTGTTGGTTATGTGTTGAGTGACAATGTTCTATGGTAACAATAGCAGCCTGCATTAGAATTGTAGGAAATGTGAATCTGAGTTTGAATCTGAGAGATGTTCATCCCCACAAAAGAGTTTAAAGAAAACTTCTCTTTTGCTTTTTCTTTAACAAAAATTCACAAAGAAAAAGAAAAAGAAATCATAGACTTAAAAGCATTCTGCCTTCTAAACATACTTCTCGAAGTGACAGATTCTGTTTGTTTGAAAAACATCTTAGCTATGAAGAAAAGGACTACATTAAATAGAGAAGGTATGAGACAGAAACAAAACATTTTAAATAAAGGCACTTTTAGCCTTTTTCATACTTCAAATCTATCTTTTTTACATTGAAGCAATTTGATAAGACTCCTGAGGGATTTGTAAAAATATTTTCACATAAATGAATATAGAATATGGGCCAGATTATTTACTGCATATCAGGGACTTTGTTGTGGCTCCCTAGTGTTCTCAGCTCAGCTCAGGTTAGAGCAGCATCTAGGCCTCTCTAACGTGCACTGGTCTGCCTTTGGTCCTCAAGGAGGTTGCAGTGGAGGAAAAGAGAGCATCCAGGTATTCATTCTCTGTGCCCCCTGGACACTTGAGTGAAAACACCTGCTTTAGAATGCCAGAGCAATCCCTTTTCATTCCCTTCCAAGAAAGCTCAGTTCTTATATTTGGATTCCTTTAGGGTACTCTAAGCAGCACACTTTATGAGAACTGAAGCATATATTTTCAGGGGTGATGGTCAAAGTTAAAAGTGGGAAATCTGATTTATTTATGCAACCTGGGATATTTAGTTGAAATTTATATTATGAGGTTGCTATTTTTTAAAAAATTTAGAAGTATATTAAGATTGTCAGAGGTGCCTAGAGCATTCAGATAGATGTCTCTTGTGATTTTATTAATCTAAAATATAGATAAATCAATACATCTAGAATGGTCAGTTTCTATTAAGAAAGATATGTCTTCCCTAGTCACCCTGGAAGTTTTGTGTCTTTACAATCAAGTTTTTATTTTTTAATTTGTTTTCTTTCCTATGCTGATTTGTGGAAGACTCCACATAAACAAAAGGAAACTCATTTTACAAACTGACTTGTTACACAGGGAAGAATGCTCCTCGTACAAAGTACTGTTAACCACATACAGTAAGCAGCCTGAACAAAATAGCAAATGTGTTTTCTCTCTTACTTCAATCTTTTTTATTTTTGGTGATTGAAAATATTAACATCTAAAATATGAAATACGGGCATTCCCCGGGTTACATACAAGATAGGGACTGTAGGTTTGTTCTTAAGTTGAATTTGTATGTAAGTCGGAACTGGCGTCCAGATTCAGCCGCTGTTGAAACTGACCAGCGGCTGACTACAGGAAGCCCGAGGCAGAGCTACTCTGCCCCGGGCTTCCTGGAATCAGCTGCTGATCAGTTTCAACAGCGGCTGAATCTGGACGCCTGGGACACAGCAGCTGGGGCGCTGCCCGGTAGGTCCCCGCAGCACCGCACCTCGGCGCTGCGTGGACCAACCCGGCAGCACCCCAGCTGCTCTACCCCGGGCGTCGACGAGAAAAGCCTGGTCTGGTGGGGGTGGGGGGGCACACTAGCTGCGCCCCCCCCCCCAGCAGACCAGGGAGACGCGGAGCAGCTTTTCTCGCCGCAGAGGTCACGGGCGGCAGGACCGTGGCGCGTCTGGGTGGTCCCGCCGCCTGCATCCTCCAGGGCGAGAAAAGCCCCATTCGTATGTAGGGATCCGATGTAAGTCGGATCCATGTAACTCGGGGACTGCCTGTATGTGGATTTTTTTTTTACTTGGTATCCCTTTGGGTTTCTAAATGTTGGAGAAAATAATATGAGACTTCTTATAGTTAAGTTATTTTCTTAAAATACATTGTATGAATTCATGTACACTATCCAGCTCTTTTTTTTTCTTCAGGATAATGTTTTAAACATTGTAAATCAGATAATGGATGAATGCATTCCACATGAACGGGCCAACCGGGACTTCTGTGTAAAATTTCCAGAAGAAATACGCCATGATAACCTTGCAGGGCAGCTTTGGTTTGGAGCAGAGGTAGGTCACTGTTGTTTCTATTATTTTTTTTTTCAAGAAAGATTGACTTACTGCATGCTGCTTGAAAGTATGACTGAAGGCTTGTATTAAACAATTATTTTGAAAATTAATCTAGTAAATTTTAATGTATAGTCTCAGCAGGGCTCCATATCATTGTGGAGGGCACCTTGGGTGTCTCAAGGGGAGATTTCGCTGCCTTCTCACCCGGGTGGACCTTGGCAAGGTGATGGCAGCATGCTGTGTCAATCACAATATTTGTGAAAACAAGGGGGAGGCTTTTCTTCCAGGTGAGGTGCAGAGGCCGACCAGATTGGCAGGGCCTTTGAGCAGCCATGCCTGGCTTGCTATCCAGCATGCCCATCAGCGAGCTGTGTGTATTCGTGAGGCCCTGAGGAAGTTTCACACAAGGACCCCAATGACACACTCCCTTGGACCTCCCCACAAGGGGCCTGCACATTGCCCCTCTGTGTTTTTCCTACTCCACCTCTCCTGTCTCCTGCCATCCTATCCCCACTTCTCCTGCACAGACAATACAGTACGCTTTTGGTTTGGAAACAATGAACTCTGGTTTTTTTTTTTTTTTTATTGTGGGGAATGCTACCGGGAGTGACTGAGGAAAGAACCTGGAAGTGGGGAGGATGAGGGAGGAAAGGCTCAGGGCTGGGGCTGGGAGTGGTGTCTGCGTTGGGTGGCTCCACTACCTCATGTGTGGGGGCCCAGACTGGCATTATACGTGCATCAATGTTCATAGACTGCTACACAATCCCTAGGCTGAGTAGGCCGAGAAAGGAGCATGCAGAAGCCCCTTGCTGCCTGCCACCTCCACCCATGTGTCTCTAGGGAAAGTAATGGCACTAACCTAATGGGTCTTCCCCAGCTTTGGATGATACCTAGGGGACATCCTGGGTGAGGGGTACTGGCTCCAGGGCAAACATGACCTGGCTGGCAGACATTGAGCTGTTGCTGGCCTCATCCATCTCCTCTTCTTCCTCACAGGCTGGGCCTCCCAGGAGGGTGACAATGGGTGTCTCCAGCCCTGAGTCCACAAAGAGGCGGGGAAGAGACTGACCTAACCCCCAGGATTTGGTGGAGCTGGGCATAATATGGGCAGCTCTGCGGTGCTGCCTCAGAGCGGAAGCTGTGCTCCTTGGCCTTCGCATAAGCCTGCCTAACTTGTTTTACTTTCATCCGCACCTGCTCCTGGATGTGCATCTGGCCCTTGGTGGCCAGGCTGTCGGCCGTAGACATCCACATTCCTGCATCTCGTGCGGCGATTTGCCTCCTCTTCCCTGGAGATTTGCCTCCTCTTCCCAGACCTAATTGAGGTTCAGGAACTCTGCACCTGACCAGGAAGGCACATGCCTCTTCTGTCCCTGAGTACGGACCTGGGAGCTGGCTGCCAGCTCCCTTGCAGCTGTGGAGGGCTCAATGGGATCAATAGGGACACTCATGGCAGCAGAAAGCGCTGGTCTGGCAGCTGCTGTGTGGCTCAGGGCTGTCAGTGCCTGCTGTGTGCCATACACTGTTTCCCCGGAAGCAGCAGCTTTAAGGGCTGTAGGGGAAGGGATGCTATAGAGTTCTGTTAAGTGTTGACAGAGTGGCCAGCAGGGCACCTGTGATTTCATGGAGGCTTCTTATTTCTAAATAACTCCATCTGCCCTGTCTACACATGCCCTATTCTGAAATGTCTATTTTGGAATAGGCATTATTCCTTATACAATGGGGATTACAGAATCCAGAGTAAGATCCCTGTTATTTCAGTATTATTTTGAAATAATGAACTTGCTGTGTAGACGCACCCTTAGAGATGTCAAGGGACTTGGAGCATGTGTGGACAATCTAACCATCCCTGAAAGCCCTCTAATGGCAATACTCAGCATTGTGACACTTCTGCCTCCTCTGGGGTTTTTGCAAAACCAGATACAGTTTCTTGACATTATCCTAATGACTCCTACAATCTTGTTATAATTATAGCAAGAAACTGTTGCTGCATTGGGGGAGAGGGTATGTTGACATAGCAACGTTATTTTGCAATAACGTAGTCAGCATTTACACAGCCAGCAGTTATTTCGAAATAATGTCAAAATACTGTCAGGCTGGAGGATTTCTTTCTCCCACTCCTGTAACACTCATTGTACGGGGAGTAAGGGAAGTCGGAGGAAGAGTGCACTATTTCGAAATAAGTGCTGTGTAGATGCTCCCAGTTTTGAAATAAGCTATTTTGAAATAAGCTATACAATTGACATAGCTCAATTTCCATAGCTTATTTTGAGTTAAGGCCTGCTGAGTAGGTGCAGTTGGGTAGAAAATACTTGAAAAACCACTGAGATAGACACTACATTGAGAGAAAAATGAGTTGAACCACATTCAAACTAAAACAAAAAACAGTAGTACGTAGCACTTTAAAGACTCACATATGAAAAGCACAAATCAAATTTTTTAAATTAATTTTTAAATTAATCAAATTCTTAAAAGTGCTACATAGTCCTGTTTTTTGTTTCAGCTGGACCAGACTAACACAACTACACTTCTATCACTATTCCACATTCAAACTAGTTTTCTTTGCATGTGTTACAAAACAGGTTGATATTCTGGCCCTCCTGAAGCAGGCTTTTGTTCACTGTGCTAAAGTAGTTCCTGAAAATGTTTCAGAAAATGTTTTATACAATGATAAGATTCTGATGATTCACTTAATGGTAAACAGAAGTAGGATCTATGACCTTCCCTAAATGTACATAGTAAAGGAAACTGAATTTATTTGAGATTAGCATTGTGCACTGTATTCTTGTCAGCATCCTCATTATTTATTATCGACATCTAAGACCTGACTTTGTAATTACTGCTTTGAACTTTCTAGAGAATAAGAACAAGAGATCTTGGGAGTGCCCTTGTATCACAAATCAGTACATCAGACTGCTGAGCAAGGTCTAGAATTACAGATCCACCTACAGAGCTGGAAAGGTGCCTTCCATCTGCTGCTATTTGGCAGTCAAGAAAGAGACCCAAGAAATGGGACTGAAAAACAAGAACAAAATACTTTGTTTTATGTTTTTCAAAATATATTTCTATTAAATGAAGGAAATAGGATTTACTTCAACATACATAGTCTGGAAGTATGATAGTCTTCACCTATCCTGCGATGGAGTTTATTAAATATATTCTTATATAGTAGGGTTTCTTAAACAATATACAGTATGTTCATAGGAATTCTGAGAGCTGGTGGGCATGTATTAGCCAGTATGTGAAATAAAGCTCCTGCTGCCTGGCTGCTTCTGAAACCTTTTCCTTTTAAGGCTTCTGCCTCTTCCCACATGGAGAGCACCCTTTTAGTTCCTTTGCTTTGATCCCGGGTCTTCTGCGGGAGCCTTCCTGCTACCTTTAGTTTTCCCAAACTGAGCTGGCCTTTTATCTGAAGGCCACAAGACCTGGAAGGACCTGGCCTCAAATACATCACCTAGCAATCAGATGAGGCTAAATCCACCTCCTTTAAAGTGCCATCCTACCCTATAAAATTCTCTTACATAAAGTACAGTACTTTAATTCATATTTTAACAATTTTATTTTCACAGTGCTTAGCTGCTGGTTCCATTATTATGAATCGTGAAATTGAGAGCATGGCTATGAGACCATTGGCCAAGGATCTGACTCGTAGCCTGGAGGAAGTTAGGAACATCATTCGTGACCAGGCCTTAAGAGATTTGAATCTTTACACAGAAAAAATGAGAGAGTCACTTAAACATTTTGATATCCTTTTTGCTGAGTTTGAATTAAGGTAACATGCAAAAATATGTGTATACTGAACATTGTCTATTACATCTCTACACTTTCTTGCAGAAGAATCCTTCTTTGTCTCCTTTGTCACAGATTTTGAATTTCTTTATAAATTTATATCTATTTATAACATTGTCACATCCTTTTCCCTTCTATTCAGATTTAAAAAAAATCAGTAGCCACTTAGCAATCAGAGTTTGCAGTCTTCAAGTACAGTGCAATCTGAATATTAGCATACTGGTACGATATTTGGGGGAGCTTTTCAAAGGAACAAATGGAAGTTGTAAATCTTCCCCATTAAAATTGTTGTCAGGAGAAAGACTAATAAGAGGGCACATGATAAATGTGTTTACAATAATAAATAGTCTAGAAAGACAGAGCAGCAGCTTCCATTCTTCCTGTCTCATAACTCAAGAACAAGAAAACATTTGATGAAATTAAAAGATGGCAAATACAAGAGACACAAAATAAAATACTTTTCACACAAGCCACAACTGAACTGTGGAATCCATTTTTAAAAACAAAGCAAGAATAAAAAAGGGATTGGAGATTTATATTAAAATCAAGATGGACTTGGTGAAATAATGGACATGGTGACATACATTTAGGAACAGATAGTAAACCTCACGTTTCAGAATAGTCAATCTCTAGTTTTGTCAGAGACAGGACACTGAACTAGATAGACCACAGGTCTGATCAAGAAGGGAGTCACGATGTTCAGTAGAGGACCAGTGATGTACACATAAATATCGCACGCAAGTACTGATACCTGCACATGAATAAATTATGTAAAATTACTGAAAAATATTTAACAAATACATCAGACTTCAGTTTGCCAATGTTAGGGCCCCTTAAATTCCATTGCCTATTGCTGAGCTATACTTTGTTAATATAATTTCATTTGGAATAGCACTAGATACAATTCTTAAATTTATTCAATTACTGTGTTTTCAAAAAATGCATTATAAACTGTTCAACATAGAGAACACAAAGTGAAGGTTTTATTGTTAAATATTTAAAATAGTACTTTTACAATTACTGCAGAAGTCTGTTTCAGTAATAAATAAAGCAATTTAAATTGTTTTAATTTCCACTGAAATTGTAAAGTTCTCAATGAAAATTGTCAAAATGAATTGAAAAACAATTATAGTTCTTTAAGATAATTTGACTTGCATTTCTTTTCTGTTATATCTGATTGTTAAGGGGTTGAGAAAAGTAATTAAAATTTTACTTTTTAAAATTTTTGTAGTTATGTATCAGCCATGGTACCTGTAAAGTCTCCAAAAGAGTATTATGTACAGCAAGAAGTAATCGTGCTTTTTTGTGAAACCGTAGAGAGGTAAGAACTTTTCAGAAATATGAATTACACTTTTCTTTGGTGTATTTACCTATGATTTGGTCTCCTATGCAAATTTTGTACTTGTAATCTTTAGAAAGCAACATTCCATTTTCCTGGTGAGTGTTCAAGCATAAAATCAAAACACATTAGCTATCTGCAGAAATGCTTTGGCCTAACATAAAAAACATATCTCTGTATAATAGCTGGAGGGTATCGTTATAATATGTAGATATGTAGACTGACTAATCATTTCCATTCCAGAGGCCATTTTACTTTTTGCCTTCTGGGATGATTTGAGGCATTTAGGTGGGTTTTTCTTATTGTGGGGTTTTAGGCTTTTGTTTGGCAGATAGTTCTCCCATTACTAGAAAAACATATCTTGACTTTTATTCACACAGCTTTGAAAACTCAGTTTAGAGTGGGAGGTTGAAATTTGTCAAAAGATAGTCCAGATAGAGGAGAGTGTCCATGAAAACTAGTTTTGTTTTTGGCTGCATTGGGAAGTCTTAAATTGTACTTTTTTATGACAATGGATTCATTCTCCGGATATTCTATATCCAAGAGGTTTATTCTGTGCATGTGTATACCTCCTGTGTCATTCGATAACCGTTATCTTATCTCACTCAATAAGGTATTTTATTTATGCAAACACTGTTTCACTTCCGTTATTATTTTGATGTGTAGCCAAATTGTCTTAGTCAAAGAAAAATGGAAACAATGGCTGCCTGATGGAGACATAGGCTTGGGCAAAGAAAAGGACGAGAAACATGGGAATTCTGATCAGGGACTTACTCAGAGTCTGTTTGAATGTGACTATTTTACCCTTGGAGTGGTCTTCCACATCATCTTTATTAGTGGGGGTGGGCGAAGGTCACAAGGCACCAGGTGTATCCTGTGTCCCCTAGTCCACAAGAGGACATCATCTACTCACTTGTGGCTTGGCACTAACAACTCAAGACTTGTCTCCACTACCAGGTGTGATCGATGCTAAATCGGTTACTGATTGCTTTTCCTATTGGCTTCTATACTCTACCAGAATGAGAAGAGTAAGGGGAGTCAATGGAAAAGTTTCTTCCATTGATTCGGTGTGGTGTGGTCCCTGTAGCTTGTAGATCTAAGGTACGTTGACTTGAGTTACATTACTATCGTAACTCAAAGTACACAATTTAGATCAATATTTCCCCGTAGCATTGACTGTCCTCAGGAATGGCTTCTACATCTTTCTACAGCTGAGGCTGAACAGAGAGACTGGGAGAGACTCTCTAATGCTGTCCTTGACAATAAATCATGGCACCACCTTTGTCAGCAAGGGAAGTTCAGTCAATATAGAAAGGGCTTCTTCCTACTCTTTATAAATTTTGGAGTTGGAATGGAGATCCTCGAGCCATCTGATTTCCATTAGGTGGCGTAGCATTGACAGCAGTAGTCAAAAGAGACAGAGTTAAAAACATAGATTGAACTTTAAATATGAATTTCCTTCCTCAGTTTACCTGGCTTATATCACAACATTATTTTTTCCTTTGTATTTATGAACTGTAATAAGCTGACAACATTCTGAAAAATGGTTTACATGTATCCTGTTATTTACCTAGAGCTTTAAAGCTTGGATACCTCACTCAAGATATGATTGATGACTATGAACCAGCATTAATGTTTACCATCCCAAGATTAGCCATTGTGTGGTAAGTATTTGTAATTTTTAAATTGATTTATTTTTGGAATAAATGTTATTGAAAGTTTTGGTAAAGTCATATAGCAAAGTGTTTATTTGTTCTTACAGTATGTTGATCTTAATGGGTTGTTCACTTTCAGTCCTTTGGGTACGATGTCCATCTTTTTGCACTTGGATAGAAAGATGATGTCTGTCTGGATCTGTGCAGGTTTTTTCATATGGTTGATGGATTTCCATTCAAAACGGCTAAATGACTAAGACGGCTATTTCTCTATTTGTTCTTAACTGATTTTTATGAGCATAGTTTTTCAAAGAAAGAACTAAAAATAAAGGCAGTAAGATCACAAAGCAGTTATCAAGAGGTGGTCTTAATAAAGCAACAGATCCTAAAAGGAGAAGTCAGAGCAGCTATTTATTTAGACTAGGAACTGAGAGAAGCTGGTCAGTCACATCCCAGAAGGAAATGCATAAATACAGGAATGAAGGCAGGCCAACTGACAAGGAGAGGGGGGCACAAAAGGGGCAATTGACCTGGGGCCTGGTGATTCAAAAAGGCCTACGGCTACTGGCTGCTGCCCCTGCTACCTACCGCAGGGTCAGACATTTTAAATTGCTGCTGGAGCTGGTATGAAGGCTGAGGGGGACAGAAGAAGGTAGGGCAGGGCAGGGTGCTGAGGGATAGCTGCCCTAGCCCTTCCTCCTGCTTGAGGCCCTGCCCCTTCTGGGTTTGTGAAGCTGGACTCCTCCCACCTTGCCCAGAGTTCCAGCAAGTCTGTTGGTGCCCATGAGTGAAAGGATTTAGACTGTCACGCCATCCAAACCAGGCTAGGTACTGTAAACTCATTTTTTAAAATAAATTCTTCAGATGCAAATATTTTATCTCACTACATAAGTACTGGCCTTATGATATGGGTTCCTGAAAAACTGATTTTCAGTAGTAACCAGCGCTCAACAAGGTATTGAATCTACTCGCCTATGGCGAGTAGATTTCATCCGGGTGCCCTGTTCATTTGCATGTGCAGTGTAGGGCTGGCGAGCCGCTTTTGCCGCCGTTCGTCAAGCCCTGGTAGTAACTGTTATTTTCCTTAATGATACATACTAGAACTAAAGGGAGCTGTCATGGAATCTACTGGCATAGTATAGTATAACAAAAAGTGAGAGAGGTACAGACCTCTTTCTAGAATGTTCTTACTGTATACTGTATACTGGATGGAATTGAGGTTGGGTGAAGGAGGGGCCTGCGACTATGCGGCCTATTTCTGCTCCTATATCCATTCACGCATCTAGGCAGAGTTCCACTGGGTGACATCTGCTGGCTCTCTTGAGGACTTCAAGGGACAGTGGGTGCTGTCCAGGGTTCTCTGCTCGGTGTTCACGTCCGGATCCCTTGTTTTAAACCTTTGCCCTCCTCACCCATTACTGTTTTCTCTTTTTGTCCCCCATAATCATTTGGTATTTTGGGTTCTGCGGATCCTCCCTATAGTCTGAGGGGAGGTCCTTTCGATGTAGGCAGGCTTATGCCTCCCCATCTCTCAGACTCTAGTAGGACAACTGGATGGAACGAAAGGAAAAACTATGTAGCTCTTTAAACCATCTTGTTAGTCTTTAAAGGGCTACACAGTTTTACCTTTGTTTTAGCAAGATCAGACTAACACGGCTACCTCTCTATTACTATTCAACATGGATGGAATGAGACATTTTGCTACCACTTGACCCTTAATTTTTCTGCTCAAACTCCTGAGAAGAACAAGTTTTTTACTTATTAGTGTATCACAGTTTCTCATATGAAATGAACAAAATGAATGTTCCCTAATGAACATTCTTTAGTTAATAAAACAGCAGTTTTTCTGGAATAAAGCAAGCAAGGGTACAATTAATGTATTTTAGTAATGGTTATAGTTTTTAAAAGTTTGCAACCAGGTCTTAATATAATTGGAATAGTTGGAAGATGATAAGCACAAGCCCATTTCTACACTGAGAGAGTCAAATTTATTAAGGTTGATTTCTTACTACCTGATTTTGTGAAGTCGAAGGTCCATGTCTCCATTGTGTACAAGAATTCAACATAGTTCAAAGTAGTGCAACCCTAGTAGGGAGATTGCCATTGACTTTGAGAGTGATACGCAGTGGGTGGCTATCCTACAGTACCTGTGCCAGTTTGCATTCTGTGTTATGCTCCTGATACACATTGGGACCAAAACTGTGCAGAGGGAGGTTCTGTTTTCATGTCGTCAGCATCCCGTAATGTGCTTGTCTACCCTTACTTGAGATCAACAGGAAACAATCTTTCCACACCTATGCAGATACGCTAGCACTGAGAACATACACTCCGTTATGGTTCCTGATGTGCATCAAAGCATTGTGATGATGATGTTTACCTTGGTGCACCTAATTGTGGAGTATGTTAATAGTGTATGCTTAACACTCCAGGAAGACGACTAAGACAAATTTCAGGATGCTGTGGACATGCTATTCAGGCAAGCCCTTGTGTTCAGCAAATTGGAAATGCTGCCAACATTGAAGCACCAGTTCTGGTGCTGTTCGACAAGCACAGATTGGTGGGCCCATATAGTGTTGCAGGTATGGGAGGATCAGCAGTGATTAAAAAACCTCAGAATGCACTGGGCCACTTTCATGAACCTTTGTGAATGACTTTCCCTTGCCCTGAAGTGCAGGGACCTGCTCTGACAGTGGAGAAGATTGTGGCAATTGCCCTGTGGAACCTTGCAATATCAGTTACTGGTCAGTCAGGAATTAGTTTGGACTGGGGAAATCTACACTGGGGCCACTGTTACACACATCGCCAAAGCAATCAATACCATTCTGCATTGTGACACCCTGGAGGTTGAGTCTTTGAGATTCTCCCCTTCCATGTCATAAAGCCCCTGGTGGTAGAGGCTATGGAACTGGATGAGGAGGGACACTTGCTCTGCAAGGGGCAGGGTGGGGAGCCTGTCCAGGAATGCTGCTATGTGCACCATCACAGACTTCAGGAATGACAAGACATTATCTTGGTGCTGCACTTGCAGTTCCTTTCCTGCCTCTCTGCTGTCCTTTCCCACTGCTCTGCTCACATCTTCTCCAGTAGCATACTCCATTTGCTCCTTAAACCTGTCTTTCCTTGTGCATTTTCACCTGCAGATTTATAAGAGGTGGACAGCAGATAGAGCTGGGAGAGTACACAATCTCCCTGCAATGACAAAAAGGGCACACATTACAGGAGATGCCTAATCCACTAACATTTAGCAAAAGTCTCTGTAAAGACAATGGAGAAGTGTTCTATGCTAAACTAAAGCTATGCTTTAAAGTGGTCACTGTATCGCAGGTACACAAGAGAGTTCTCAAAGGAACATCTGGACTTATGCATTTTGGAGGCTGGGTTGGATAAGGGGCCTGCCAAGATATGATCCTGGGGGAAGGAGTGGAGAAGGGGTCTGGTAGTGCCTGAGGGGAAGGGGGACAGGTCACTCGGCTTCCTCCTCTGTGTCCACCACATTCCACATCCTAGGAAAATGCTACTTTCCCATTCTGCAGGAGCCAGCAGGAGGGAGGGAGAGGGTGCCAGACGCTGTGAATCCATGCTAGCAGCATCTCCAGCATCTAATAGCTCCCCCTCCTTCATCCAGGTTGTCATGCGAGATATCAGTCTTCTCCAAACCGCAAAGAGTGATAAGGAGCTGATGCCGACTGAATATGCCAGAAACCTGGGCCTTATGCTTCAATGTGTTGTGCTGCAATGATGCCAGACTATTTACTGCTAGCTTGACATCAGAAGGTGTCCTACCATGAAGAATGAAATAAAGCAGGCCCACCCAGAAACCTTGTGAGAAGTATCAAAGGGTTCCTATATAAGAGCTGCATGGAGAAGTGCAGGAAGGTCTCCTGCTCCATCTCCAGATATGTTAACAAGCTGTTCCAGGTCTCCCGGGCAGTGTAGGCATAGAGTACATCACACATCATACCCATCTGCCTTAACCCACTTGCAGGAAGAAAAAAAAAGTGAACTCACCAGAACTGCCTTCCTTAGGATCAGTGCCTGACTGAGCTGTCCTGGGAGGCAGGGATTGTCTCCAGGGTTATAAAAAGTTCTTGGTTCTCACCACTCACTGGCTGCCCATTCTCTTCATTGTCCTCTTCCTGCTGCTGCTCCTTCTCCACTCTGCTGCCCTGATGAGCATCTTGGAAAGATTTCACAGTCTGGCTTGGTAAGCAGGTTGCCCTCCCCCAGGATTGCATGCAGCTGGTTGTAGAAGCAGCATGTTTGTGGTGTTACACCAGACCATCCATTTGCCTCCTTTGTCTTGTGATAAGACTAACTCATCTCCTTTATTTTAATATGGCACTGGTGGGTGTCCCCTGGTGTATCCTTTCTCCACCATGGTCTTTTCGATCTTTGCATAGATACCTCTATTTCATTTGCTGGTTTGGAGCACCACAAGAATGGACTACTGTCCCCATGCCTCAATGAGGTCCAAGATCTCCTTCACACTCCATGCTGGTACTCATCTGTGCGTGTGGGAACTGGAGCCCATAGAGCTCATAGGACTTGAACTCATGGCCACATGTGCTGCTCAGGTGTGCTGTTTACTCTGAGGTCATCTTGCAATGCTGTCCACATGGGAAATGAAATTCAAACTTGCCTGTGTCTTTCCTGTTCAACTAGAGAGCAGTAGAGTTGCAAGTTCTGGTCAGAGCAGTCACAGCAGGGCATTGTGGGATTGTGTCCGACAGGCCAAGAACAACGAATTTTGCAATGTTGCATCTATTCTACTGTATAGTTGACTATGCAAGGTCAAAATTTAGCATTACTCGTGAAAAGCAGGAGTATTGTAATCGACTTTAGTGGCATTTAAAATTGACAGAGTAGTCTTGGTAGAGTGGACTCATGGTTCAGAAAATGACCGTATGTGGCTAAATTCAACCTAAACTCCTAGTGTAGACAAGGCGTCAGGAAATCCCTTCTGAGTCATTGCTTCTCTTATACAGAGTAATGTCAACTAACTAACTAAATTCATCTGAGCATAAAAATAATCAACAAGCCTATGAGAAAGTGGCTGCTCATATTAAACACCATGCAGAATCTGCAACAGCAAGGGGAAAACTCATACACAAAAAATAAATCTAGTCTGGCTGGAAACCCAAAGAAATGGCCTTTACCAATCCCAGATTAAAAATCCATCTGGCTGCTCGCAGAACAGACAGTGAGATGATAACATGCATCACTGCTAAGTGATATTCCTGGAAAAATTGTATTATCCAGATAGGTCTTGTAGGTCTTAATATCTGGACTGTAGAGAAATAAGTCTTAAAATCAAAGGAAGATACATCTACGATGTACCATGCTTGTTAGCATATTGTATTTATTTAGTGAACAAAAATTGTATCCTTTTTAGCAATTGTTGCTGAGTAGGATGAGATGCAGCTTGATATCTGAATTGGCAGAGACACCAATATCAGGGAGGAGAAAGGGGCTATCAATTCACCTAGCAAAGCAACATTGTGTAGGGCAAATGATACAGCATGAAGTGCAGCTATTATACCATAATACATTCTTATGCTGAGTGCCTGTAAATTTAGGGCTTGTCTACACAGCATGATAATTCCTTGAGTTTTTTCACACATGGTAGTTTGTGGAGACCAGACAGTAAAGAGAATTGCATTTTTAGATTCGTAGGCTTCATTATTGAGTAGATTCTTATACAAATTTTAAGATGTTAATATGTAAAAACATTACTATGAAATTATTTAACTTGATAATATTCTAATACGGGAGGATTTAATTCATAAACTATTTTGAATGCTTAATCCTTTATTTGTCTGATAAAGTATTAGTTTAAGAAATACTTATTATCAGGGCTCGCCGAACTGCGGCGAGCCCCACTCGTCAGTTGCACTGTCCGGCGATCTGTGCATGCGCAGATCGCCCGAACCCGGCTCTTCCGGGTTACAATCTACTCTCCACGGGCGAGTAGATTGTTTTATTTCACTGACTATTTTTGAAAGGAAGCTTAGTGGCTAATGAAAAAGGAAATGAAAACAAAACTATTTAAAGAAACAAAAATCTGTATCTTAATATTGCCAACCAGCTTTTAGGTTAAAAGGTCACAGACATCTGGTATCACATTATGTAACACAGACTGTATAATTTCTACAGCACATCAATGCAAGTTAAGCAAGCTTAACAGAAAATGACTATAATAAGCAGGGCTCGAAAAATTATACAAAGTAACAGAATTAAATTATGATTAATATTATAATATGATTTAACATTATAATACAATATTAGGGAAAATTAGCTACAAGGACAGCTGAGCAATAGAAAAAGTTACCTGTAAAGGTTGTGGAATTATCGTAATTTGAGATTTGAAACATAGATTAATTACCTCCCTATAAATGATGATTTGGGAATTAGGTCAATTTGGTGATAATATGGGAGTAAAAGAGAAAACCAATGGATTAAATTATTTATTAAGGGTCCCTGACAATTCTGCTAATCATACAGTGGAGAGAAATAAAGAACTGGAGACATTGGTTCCACCATGCTGAATATTATGTTATCATGTGGTCCATTTAAAAATATTCAGCATTTGCCTGTCCTCCGCAGCCTTGTTTCTTTCACAAATCTGATTACATTCTACTGGATGAGCTTAAATGCAATGTTTTTTCATAGCATTTCAAGGACGACAGGAGTGAGTTCCACTCTGTCTTTCTCTGTCTCTATTTATATTTGTTGTTGGTTGTCACTGAAATCCTCAAAAGTTTGTCTTTCAGTCGATGCACTGGGATTTAAAGATGTAATTGGCACAATTAACGTATCCATGACACCTACTCTCCCTCACTGTAAACTTCATCTTTAAATTTTATTACAAGTGGTTCCTCTAAATCCCCTGAAATTCCCATTTTTCCCTGCCACAAGCCAGGCAGCATGTGAAGTCCCATGCCATCTAGTGCCAGAGGTTTGCCCAGTGACTATAACTTAAATAACTATTCTTCTTCTGACTCTTCTATAATTAACCACTTTCCCAGGCTTCACTTTAACCAGAATGGAACCAGATCACTGGAACTTAAAAAAGGCTGTAGAACAGTTTTGAAACTAAGGGCTGGGGGAAAAGCTGACAGGTGTAGAGGAGCACACGGATCTGACAGACACATCTCTGATGGGCAGGTCTATTAATAGAGATTCTCTGTGTGCTAGTAAAGAGGAGATAATGGCAGATGATAAAATATAGGTAAGACCTGATGAGAAACATTCAAATGAAAAAGAGTCCCATTCAGTTAATCATGTAATGGTAGACGGCTAAAAAGTGACAGGTTTTAAAGCGTATATACAAATGCTAGAAGCCTAAATAATAAAAAAGAGTGAACAAGAGTGCCTCATATTGAGTGAGTACAGAAAATATATTGGAAGGACAATATATTGGTCATGCTGATGAGTGGCAACATATTTGGAAAAAAAACATGGAATGAAGTAAAAATCTTAAATGAACGAAACTGTACCATAAAACTTTTATGGCTAGTAATTCCATGCTCTGATAATAAGAATATAGCACTTGGGGTGTATTACAAAATACTTGACCAGGATGGTGATAGTGACAGAAATGCTCAGGGAGATTAAGAGGCTATCAAATAATTTAAAAAAAAAACCTCAGTAATAATCACCACATGGTACATGTCATCTGAGGATGGGGTAGAGAGAGAAAGTTTCTTGACACATTAAATGATTGCTTCTTGGAGCAGCTGGTTCTGGGACCCACAAGAGGAGATGCAATTCTTGATTTAGTCCTAAGTGGAGTGCAGAGTCTGGTCAAAGAGGTGACTGTGGCTAGACTGCTTGGAAATAATTACCATAATACAATTAAATATAACATCCCCATGGTGCAAAAAACACCACAGAAGCTCAACACTATGGCACTTAATTTCAGAAAAGGGAACTACACAAAAATGATAGAAATTTGATTGTCTTTTTCAGATGTGTTCATTTTTTTGATTGTATCCTTTGGTATATATAGTTGTGCCAATTTTCTTCCTCTATTTGATCTGAGGAAGTGGGTCTGGCCCACGAAAGCTCATCACCTAATAAACCATCTTGTTAGTCTTTTAAGTGCTACATAGTCCTGTTTTTTGTTTCAGCTACACAAAAATGAGTAAGTTAGCTAAACAGACATTAAAAGGTACTGTGGCAAAAGTGAAATTCTTGCAAGTTGTATGGAAACTTTTAAAAGAAACCATAATAGAGGCTCAAGTTAAATGCATAGCCCAAGTTAAAAAAAAATAAAAGAACCCAAAAAATGCCTTTGTGGCTCAACAACAAAGTGAAAGAAACAGTGAGAGGCAAAAAAAGACATTTTTTAAAAGTGGAAGTTAAATCCTACAGAGGAAAATTGAAAGAAGAGTAATCTCTGGCAAATAAAGTACAAAAAGGTAATTAGGAAGCCCCCCCTCCCCTTCCCCAAAGCTAACCAAAGTAATTAAAAAACAAATTAGGAGCAGAAAGCCTGCTAAACAACCTGTAGGGTCACAGGATGATCAAATTGCTCAAGGAGCACTCAAGGATAATAAAGCCATGCGGAGAAACTAAATGAATTATTTCATAGATCTTCATGGCTGAGGATGGGAGGGAGATTTCCAAATCTGAGTCATTGTTTTTAGATGAACAAATCTGAGAACCCTACCAGATAGAGTTAGGGTTGCCAGATGTCTGGTTTTGAACCGGACAGTCGAATATTTGACCTTTCTGTTCGGGAAACAAATTGAGAAAATATAAATGAGAAAATATACATGTTCGGTATTTTCTAAATAAGATGTAATGTAGATTGTGATGTAATGTCAGATGTATCTGATATTTTTGTTGAAACCATCCGGCAACGCTAGATGGAGGTGTCATTAGGAGGACACAGGACCAGATGTTATTCACTCAAGAGTTCTGAAGAAATTCAAATGTGAAAATGCAGCCCTACTAACGAAGGCTAGTAAGGTATGATTTAAATCCACTTCTAAAAAAATGCTCCAGAGTAATCCTGGCAATTACAGGCTGGTAAGCATAACTTCAGTATTGGCCAAATTGATTGAACTTATAATAAACAACTACCCGTCTGATACCCTGGCTACCCCTCTGGTAGTTGTCACAATACAAGCCATCGAATTTAGCCATATGAAGTGGAAATCCATCAACTTCATGAAAAAACGTGCACATATACAGGGAAAGGCTAGGGAGCAATTTAAGCAATTCTACGCTACCAGTAACTTTCATTAATGTGTGTAGCCACACACCACGGCATACATTTTTGCAGCAAAAGGGATATATAGTAAGTGTGAGAGTGGTAAATCAAAAAATTTTTTCACCTAAAATGAATTTCACAAAAACATCTGAGCAAAATAATATAAAATAGTTCATCCTTTCCCAAGTGGAAAAATTATTTCTTTCAGAGTGAAACGTTCCTGTTAAGATTTTTTCTTGTTTATTATATCATCAAAAAGTTGGTGATATTATAAACAAGTTCTCCCTAATTTTTAATTTCTAAAGTCCTATGCTCCCTGAAGAAACTAAGACCATATCTGAAAGATCCTTGTTTTGTATATAAGTATTGGGTTTGTAGCAGTTAAAGTTTAGCCTGAACAAACTCTGGTTTCTATGCAGAGAATAGGTAATGTTTATTTTTGTAGACATGACTTTAATGCTGGAGTCAGCAGCAATTAATTCATTTATGGCAGTCTGTCTTCTGAAATAAAGAAACTAAAGAATTAAATTGTGTTTATGGTAGCTGGGCAATAGAGATCTTCAGCCAGAAGATGTGACTTGAAAATAGAACGTAAAAAAATCCATCATGTTAAAAGTTATGTGTTGATTTCCCCAAATAAACAAGCTTGGCCTTTGCCATATAAATGCTAAGAACTGTACCTAGCTCCATTACTGAGGAGAGGCTATGTAGCATGGACCTTGCTACTAACATGACAGCAACAGAAGATTTTCACCAACCTAACGTAGAAGGAAGATAGATCCTTTTTTTTTTTTAAACTTGGGCACGTTTTAAATAAATTACATCATTATTTTCTATCACCTTTGGTTGTAAACTCAAGAAACAGTAGCATTTTCTCAAAAACGAACGAAACAGCACTCAAGTAATTACCCCATATATTGACTTTGTGCTCCAGTGAGATTTCTTAAAGTAATGAATATTTGCAAATTAAATATGTCTACACTGCAAAAAAAAGCAAAACAAATCTGAAGCACTGTGGCAGCAAGTCTCAGAGCCTTGGTCAACTTGGGCTTACCCAATGGGGCAAAAAAATAATGTAGATGTTCCTGCTCCCCCAAGCCTATAAATCCTTATGCATGTGAATAGTTCCACTGAAGACTCGTGATTGCAGGATCAGAACTAACCATTCCTTTCCTATCCTTGGAGGACACCTTTCTAAAAGCAGTCAGTTAAATTAGTAGCATGGTAGTATGCTATAAAGCAGTGGACTCCAACGCGCTGCCCATGGGTGCCATGGAGCCCGCCAGGTCATTTCTGTGCACCCACCGAATGATCTGGACTGGCCCCGGCCCTGGGCGAGTGGCGCATGGGCGGCCCCGGCCCTGGGTGAGTGGCGCATGGGTGGCCCCGCCCCTGGGTGCCTGGCAGTCCCAAAAGGGTGAGGACCACTACTATAAAGTATCATTTTTTTCCTAGCATGAATGCCTTTTCTACAATTCCGTATTTTAATTTGACTGAGCTAGGGAAAGTTCTAGCACTGGTGCTCAAAAAGGACAAACAGTCTATAGAACTCTTTACCAGAAGATGTTGTACATTCCAAAACTGTAACAGGATTAAAAGAAGCTAGCTAAGTTGAGGGAGTCAATGTCAAGTCCATCAATGGCTGTTATGGATGAGTAGGGACAGTGTCCCTACTTTCTTTTGGCCAGAAGATGGGAATGGCTAATAGGGGATACATTACTTGATAGTTAGCTATTCTGTTCATTCCCTGTGAAGCAACAGGTATTGACCACTGTCATAAGACAAGATACAGAGCTAGATGGACCTTTGGTGTCACTTAGTATCGTCATTCTTATGGTCATATGTTCTAAAGAACAAGCAAGTTGGAAAATATCTTGTAACTATAAGATCCTAAAGGGTCCTAAAGTATTCTGATAATTCACTTATATAGTTATTAACTTCTTCTGTATACTCATTTACATTTTTTTTTCAGTTTTAAACAAAGGAAATAATCAATGTATGCTTTCTGAAATATAGTTTCATTGCTTTTTCCCCTCACATCTAAAGGAACCAAAGTCTTTGTAGTCTTTTAAATATCAATTAACTGTAACTTCTTGCAAATAATAGTAATATAAGATATTTGAGACAAAACAAATAATGAAATTGTGAATAATTATGCAACCAACAGCTTGAATATAATGGCAAATATTTGTTTATTGATGATTTTCTGACTCTGTGCTCTGACCAAGCATCATAAAAAAAGATTTATTTTGTGTGTGTCTTAAATACAGTGGACTCGTAGTTTATTCTGAAGGACCATTGAATTTGGAGCGCAAGCCAGAAGATATGTCTGAGCTTTTCAGACCATTCCACACTTTGCTAAAGAAAATAAGGCAAGTAATAAAAGATTTCTGTTTCTTGAAATGACCATTTTTCCTAGGATGAGAGAACTGAAAAAATACATGTAAAAAGGAAAATGTTTCAAAAACTATTTCTATGCTTTCTATGTTACCATAATTTACCTCCTTTTTTTTCCTGAGTGACTTTTGTGTACCCAGCTTTCTGTTGACCTGATTTTCTTTATACTGGTATTTTCTAAACTTCTTTCAGTTCTTTTTTTATACTTTTCTTCCTTTGAATTGTGTTCACTTTTCTTTATTTTTAATAGACATGGTTGGTGGTGAATGGCTGCAATATTAAATCTAGACATTTTGTAGTTTTCGTTAACTATAACATCCGTTTTAATTATATTTATTTTACAATTTTGATTTAACTCATGATATTATATAATATACAGGTAGTGACTTAATAGATTATTTTTGTCCAATTTCTATTAGGCTAGTGATTATCAGACTTTTTCATATTGTGGACCTCTTTTTAAATAATAGATTATTTCCTGCATTCGTCCTTTCTCAATCTCAAAATCCTAATAACTTCTTGGTACCTAAAACTCCCTGGTTAGATGCTTTTGAAAATCCAATTAAATGCCCCTTAAAAATCTGGCCCTGAGGCTCTAAATTTTCAAGTGATTGTTTATTTTGGTGCCTTCATTTTTGGTGCCCAGTCGGAGACCTTTTTAAAGAGGCCTGATGTTAAGAGATTCTGAACCACTGCCCTCAGAAAATCAGGATCCTTTAAAATGTATCAGCTCAAATATTGAAGCATTCTTAATCACTGGAAACATCTTAAAATATAAGCCTATGTTTTAATAGCACTGAATGTCCTCACTTTGCACACTGGTTTCACTGCGTTAAATTTTTCAACACCATTTTGCAATATGGTTCTTCCTCCCATGTATCTGCCATCACATTTTTAGGTTTCAGATTCAGTTTTCAGTTCAAATCCAAAATTGGATCACAAGCACAGAGAAATTAAGCTACATAAAGGGATTGTTCAGAGTGCAGAAAAAGGGGGGAAGGATTGTGTATGTTTATCAAAAAAAAAAAAATCTTCTGGAAACCCTACAAGAATCCAGGACTTAGTTACAACTAGCAGAAAGCAGCCTTGGTTGCCAATGAACAGATGCTTTCCTGTTGTTACGGAAGCAGTGCCAACTAGTTCATGGGCCAAAGTTTGAGAATCTCTCTAATGGGTTTTTAGTCCTGTATACTGCACATGCAGGATCGTTCACTACAGAATGGACCAGATTCTAAACTAGTGTGCATTTCAGCTAAATTTATTTAACTTCAGCTTTATGTATTTGCACAAGACTCTAGACCTGTATTTCAGTTTTTGTCCTATGTGATAGCACCACCACCCTTGCTAGTGTTCCATAATCTGGATCTAATCAATGAAAGAGACAGAATAGGTAATACCTTGTCCTCCAATTTACCTCCTTTTTGAAAACCTTTTATTTTAGTTTTGGCCTCTAGTTTGCCTAGATTTTTTTAACATGCATTATTATGACAACAGAAAATTATATTGGACTAGTTTATCTGTCGCCAGAAGCCATATGCGGTGGTTGTTCTCAATGCTGACACTAAAATCAATCAGGTAATATTATGCTATCTTGAACTGTATGGACATAGATATGTAGAAATAAAATTACAATTTTCTTAACATGTAAGACTTTATTACCACTTTTCTCTCTATTTATAATTAACATCTTTATTAGTTTGAGCGATTTAGATGGAGGAAATTTTCAAACCTCAAACTTCCATGGAAAATCAATGGAAATTAAGCACATAACTCATATGTACCTTCTGAAAAATCTCCCTTGATATCTCTGTTTCGAAAACATATGCTATAGATATGCAAGTATATGCACAATATTGATCTTTTAAATAGTTATTCTGTATCTGACTGCTGAAATGGATACACGTTGCTATTCCTACTGTATAGTGATATTGATTATGAAAGCTAGGCATAAAGAAACAAATTATTGAGCTATAGAATTCATAATGTGAAAATCTTTACCTAGAATAAAATCCTAAAAATACATTGTTTTGAATTTACTGCTTACTGTTATGAGAAATCCCACTGAACTTCGAAGGCCAATTAAAGTTGCATTAAAACAACAAATTCCATTTACTTCCAGAACACAATCACAACAAAAATTCTTAATCTAAATTGCTCTCCTCTCCTTAGAGTAATATAAAAAGACTCCTTATAATCTAATTTACTTGTCACTATTCATACATGTTGTCTAGGATTCACATTTTAAAATATAGAAAATAAATTCAGTTAAATCTGTTTTTGCTTTTGTTTAGTCCATTTCATTTTCAACTTTTACAATCTTAGTTGTTAGATTGTAGTTACATTAGGATAACTTCAATAACACCTACTTCTAATGCAGTCTTTTTTTTTTTTAAATGGAAAAACTTTAGCTCAATCTGTACTTCGGAAAATGCCAGTTCTTACAAAATCTGAGCTTTCTGTCAAATTTGACATGGTGATATTTTATAATAATTTATTGTTTATGCAGATATCATAACCATAATAAATAAACATTATGGTGTTATTATTACTGTTGTTGTTGTTATTTATGTACTTTCCCTTTTTCTACAAAATAACTACTATGAATATATACACATGAGAGGGCGCAATTTTATATTCTTGCCTCGGGCCCAAAATTAGCTAGTTATGACACTGTGTCCACATTTCAGTGGTGATCATCTTAGATACCTAAAATCTAATATATTGAAGTTGATTCATCACAGCAGGCACAGGAGATGCAATTTGCACTCATACCCACAAATTACTCCTATGGAAACAGCTACATACATGGAGGATTGATTCTCAGAGAGAAAAAAGCAATCAAAACAACTATTGCTTACCTTCTTGAAGAGAAAGTAACTTTAAACTTTAGATAGGTCTCCATAGAAGCCAAGCTGATGGAGGCTGTGAGGAGAATATGTGAAATCAGTTAATCTCCTAGCAACCTTGGCCTCATCCTCTTTTGGTCTGACCCTACTCTTTTTGTCGGCTGAGCAGCTAACCTGGTCCAGGCCACTGATGGAGCAAGTTTTTCAGCCTGGCTTCTGCCAATTGTGTGAAACGATATCTTGTTTTTACAATAAGTAGCTCATAACAACCACAATATACTTTAAGAATGTGTTCATTTTTTGTTCTTCTGCAGTATACAGTGGAAGATAAACGTTTATTTTTCCAAATGTAAATTGCCCTTGTACAATAACGTGGCAATTAGAATGAAGGTATATGAACCCCCAAAGTGACTTTTATATTCAATCTTTTTTAAAGGTACTATAAAAAGGAATTATAGTGAAACTGTCAGTTGGGAGATAAATCTTATATGTATATGTATATGTTTATGTGTGTGTGTGTGTGTGTATATATATGTGTGTGTGTGTTTGTGTGTGTGTGTAATTACTTTTTGAATCTTAAGTTATTTGCTTCAGTTACTTCCTATGGTAATACATCCCAAGGCCTAAATATTTATTGTGTGAAAAAATATTTCCATTATTCAGTTGCCTATGTCTGCTAAGAAAAATGAAGTTTCATTTAGCAACAGAAAAATATGTCTTAAATCCTGGTAATTTTTCATAGATGGTAAAGGAAAAACAAAATTATCTAAATAGTTCCTTTTCACTGAGAAAGTAATTTCAGTTTATAATAAAGCTTTTGTTCATGTGTTTAGAATTGGTAACATCGAACAATTTGTTTAACAGATTTGCTTTTTGTTTAAGGCATCAATTGTTTCCATTCTAATTATTGAAATAATGGCAACAGAAGATTACCCAATTTAATCTGACAAATTCTGTACAACAACTCTTTTATCTTCTTGATTACTGTTCTATATTATAAAGAATTTTCCTAAGAAACAATGCCCAATGATGGTGAGTTAACTGCATATTTTAAATTTAAAGCATGAGACACATAACCTTTTAGCTATAACACCATAAAGAATCTCTTGACTTACATGCAGAAAGTTTATAATTAATATTTATATATGGTGTTATTCAGGGGTGTAAGTCCATGTATTTGTTCATAATTATGTGCGTATGTATAATTTAAAAAATAGATATTAATTAATTTGTATTATAGTATCTTTAAGAGGTCAAGCCCCCATTATGGTAGGTATTATACAGATATCTAACATAGAGGCAATACTTCCCTCAAAACTTTCAGTGTAAGTCTATAAACAACAGATGGATAAATGGGGCAATGCAAAGAAACATCTGATGATGTCAGTTTTGGATCATGCCCTATTTCCTTATTCCTGTACCTGGAATAAGAAATAACTGTAATACCCCAGATTCTGTAGTGTGAGCACTGTTAGCAAATGCACAGTTCTTTACAACAACAATATAAATATGCATGTAATTTTAAAAGTAGATATGACAGCATCAGGTTAATTTCCAGCAAGACATAGTTAAGATAGTTGTTATAAATTATCCTATTGAAGTCAGTAGAGCTGCAACCGTTTACATGAGTGGAGAATTTGCCTTGATAAGAGTAAAACATGATCAGGAAAACAAAGTCGATTCTTGTTCTGTGGAAAAATTGGAATAGCTGTTAAACTGAGGGAGCCCTGAAAAAAAATTTCAGGTCTGATGCTGCCAAAGCAGAGGCTGATTTTCAAATCCAGGTCAAAATTTTATATGTGAGAACCATAATAAGGAAATTGGTAGAAGGTGGATCTTTTTTGAACTTTGCTACGACAGTACTTGCTGGCAACAACAGTTAAATTACATTTAATTTTCTGTACTAGAGTTTTTAATGGATGGTCTTTTATTTTAATATATTAATGTATTGTGTAAAGATTAAAATCTCTTAAGACCTCATTGCGAATGTTTCTAACTTCCTCCACACTATGGGTCAGATCCTTGTTTATATGATGTAGAACAGAATCTAACAACTTCATTTTGTGTGTGTGTATGTGTGTGTGTGTGTGTGTGTGTGTGCATATGCAAGCTTCCTACCAAGCATAGGTGACTCATGGGAACATGTAGGAGGTGCACCACCCAACTGTTTCCTTAAAATTTTAATTCCATTTTTCTGGGTGGTCCTCCTTGTACCCTCCCCCGCAGGCCCCAAATGCCACTGCTAGCAAGATCATATAGTTAAAAAGTGAAACAGAGCACTTGGGGAATTATAAACCAATCAACCTGTCTTCAGTGCCTAGAAAGGAGAATATTAAGTTTATAAGAAAAAACTTTAAAAAGCAGCGGATAGTCCTAAGAGACTAACAAAAAATGTAAATGGTATCATGAGCTTTCGTGGGCACTACCTCAAAATAGCCCAACATGGATTTGTCAAGAACAAAGCATGCCAAACCACCCTCATTTCCTTTTTTTACCAGGATAACTGGACAAATGGATGGGAGAAAGCAGTAGACATAATATATTTTATTGCAATAAATACTTTTGACACAGTCCAATGTGAAATTCTTGTAAGCAAAATAGGAATATTTGGTCTGGATGAAATTATAATAAAATCAGTGGAAAAACTTGCTGAAAGACTATAGTCAAAGAATAGTTAGTGATTTGCAATCAGACTGGTAGAGAATATCTTGGCACCTGATAACAGTCTATGATCTATTGTTTTCCATGTCCACTGAAGTTATAATGGTCTTAATCTGCACCAGGAGAGATTAGGTAAAACTTCCTAATTGTAAGTGTAGTTAGCATCTGGAATACATGTCCAAATGAGCTTCTGAGATCACTGTAAGTACTAAAAATGGTTGGGAGAAACATTTGTCAGAAATGGTCTGAATTTACTTAGTCCTGCCATAGTGCAGGGGGCTGTAGCTGATAATTCTTATGGTCCCTTCCAGCTCTACATTTCTGTGCTTAACCTGCCTCAAAAGAGGAAGATCCTTTCAATTTAAGGAATGAGACTCTGCGTGCATGCATGTAAATACTGTTTGCTCCTGTTTTGCTTATATTTGCTAGATATTCAGCCAGTGGAGTTTTGCTCATTGTAATAAATTCATTTGTGTTGGGTAACAAATTATGTTAATACTAAAGGCAGGAATTGTGACATATGGTCACTGATACTTGCAGTTAGGGTGGAAACCCTGAAAAGACACTGACCTTAGCCTGTTTCAAAGGAGGGAGACACTGTCAATTTAAAGAACCTCAAATTGACAAAGGCTCCAATGCCAGAGGTCTGTGAGCTCTCAATCAGCAGGCTCTATGCCCTCAGGCTGTCAGACTGTTTCAACCTGTTTCTCCCTACTGTTCCAAGAGTCAATCTAAAGAGGCTCTAAAGAATGCTGACATTTCTTGACGTTGGACTATGTTTTGACCGAAGAGCTGAAATCACTTGGAGCTGAAATCATTGTGGCAGAACTCAGTTTCTGCCCCGAGCCAAAATCACTACCAGGAGCTGGCCAGCAGGAACAATGAATGAGTGCGTGTTCAGTGGGGTGGCTGGCGGAAACAGTGAGCATGCAAGCAGCTGGTGGGGGCAGAAAGCATGCGGATGGCCGGGAGGAGCAGCGAGCATGGCAACATCATTTCCCATGTATAATGAGGGGGCACTTCTTGCAGATGTATCTATGAATGCTGGGTCTATTGCTACCTTATTGTGTACCGTATTTTCCGGCGTATAGGGCGACTGGGTGTATAAGACGACCCCCTATCTTTTTAATTAAAAGATAGGGTTTCATCTTATACCCCAGCGCCCCTCCGCCTCCTTTGCTCCCGGTGTCCCTGGTCTGCTGGAGATGGTCACCAGCAGACCAGAGGCACCGGGAGCAAAGCCGCCAGGAGCGCCTGGGCTGCCCCCCCCCCCCCGCCGGAGCCCCTCCGCGGCTTTGAAAGCCTCGGGGGAAGCCGGCGGGGGGGCATCCCAGGCGCGCATGGGCTGCCCCCCCGCCGGAGCCCCTCCGCGGCTTTGAAAGCCTCGGGGGAAGCCGGCGGCGGGGCATCCCAGGTGCGCCTGGGCTGCGCCGCCGCCGGAGCCCCTCCGCGGCTTTGAAAGCCTCGGGGGAAGCCGGCGGGGGGGCATCCCAGGCGCGCATGGGCTGCCCCCCCGCCGGAGCCCCTCCGCGGCGGCGCGGAGGGGCTCCGGCGGGGGGGCATCCCATGCGCGCCTGGGATGCCCCCCCGCCGGCTTCCCCCGAGGCTTTCAAAGCCGCGGAGGGGCTCCGGCGGGGGGGCAGCCCAGGTGCGCCTGGGATGCCCCCCCGCCGGCTTCCCCCGAGGCTTTCAAAGCCGCGGAGGGGCTCCGGCGGGGGGGCAGCCCATGCGCGCCTGGGATGCCCCGCCGCCGGCTTCCCCCGAGGCTTTCAAAGCCGCGGAGGGGCTCCGGCGGCGGGGCATCCGGCGTACAAGACGACCCCCGATTTTTGGGGGATGTTTTTTAACATCAGAGGTCGTCTTGTACGCCGGAATATACGGTACTTCCAGTTCCAAATGAGGTGCGTAGTTACCTGGTCAGTTTGTAACCCTAGTGTTTGTAACTCCGAGGTTCTATTCTAATGTTCTTTTAAATTATTTAAAAAGTAAAATTCTAGTAAAATTTTTAAAAATTGTTTTTTCTCTATTTTAGCTTCTAATCTTACATCATGTTCACTGACTGAAGTAAGTCACGTGTCCAAAATCCTGCTAATTCATGGTAGATCCATGCACATAGGATTTCCATAATGCAGTAATTTCATAATACAATTTCTTAAAATCATTCACAGTTCAAAAGTGTTATAAACAAAACTCCCAAATCATTATCAGATGGACTTGTAAACTTACAGATTTTTGAAATTTTATAATACATAGTGATAATAAGGTTTTCAGCTATGAAGGATAATTAGCCCTAGAGAGATTGCATGGTATCTTCTCTAACAAATTTACAACTGAGCTAATTGCCAAACAAAACATTAAACTTCAAGAGTCACATGGAATTATTTATGTAGAACAAGAATAAAAGCATTATGGAATGAAAACAAATCTGTCAGAGAAATTAGGGAAGTGGGCGTAAGGTGGAGGACACAATCCACATAATGTGATTATGGCTATAAAAGTAACTGCAAAAATGGTACTTGGTGACTTCACATGGATATATGCAAGTGTTTATTCTGAGTCATAGCTGTTGAGCTTACTTTTTTTTTAATCGGTTTTATTACTCTTAACACTGTACATTCAGTATAGCTGTAGAAGGCTATATGCTGCTGTCTTTTATTCCGCCTCCATTATTATCCTCTAAGCTGCCAGCTACATTTTGATTATATGGTTTTGGTTGTGCGATAGCTGGTGATGTATGACTCAGATAGAATTATTTATTTTCAGATGATATGTTGATGTTGCAGTGGTAGCAGCCCTAAAAATCTTATTTGACCTTTAACGTAGCAAATTGAAGTAATTGATTGAAAATAAACGTGGATCCAAGAGATATCTGTCTTTAATTCCGTACCTTTTTTGGACTACGATCACTCTCTTGATGGAGTTTTGATATGTGGATTGTAACAACCCCAGGATTCCTACAACCCACTCTTGAATGCCTGCTGCCAAGGTTCTCACTTGAAATGTTTACTTCAGGATACTCTACCATCTGTTCCCTTGTTACAACGACCAGGTTTGTCGTAGAGCGATTCCTTCTTTCAAAGGCCATTATAGAAATTCTAGTTCACCACAGCTTGTAATATATTGTTTACAGTTAACTCTGGCACTGATCACCTGGCAATGCCCTCTGTCCTTTTCAAGCCCCATTTCAGTTTTTTTTTCATGAGCTCCTGAGTCTGATGTTCTCCCAATGTGATATCACTGCCACTTTCTCAGAAGCTTAGGTTTTTATCGTCTTTGATGGACCAGTATGTAATCTGGAGAGATCTCTCTTGGCAATTTGACCCAGCCCAACAAAACCATCTCCATCTGTCAATTTACCAAATATTTGTCTTTCTATAATCCTTCTTCCTCTACTGCTCCAAGCAACCCAATGGACCCTCCGAGTCCTTAAGTTTCAAGCTGCTATCTCACTTCCACCCACATATTTTACATCCCATATATCTAAAATGGTAACTGCAGCATACACCATTCTCTACATGGATATAATACATATTATTGTAATAGTACTTTGCGCTCATGTTATACTTACCATCTAGTGATTTCTAAACATGTGTGGAATGGCTAGCTCCCTTTCCTGTGTTCTAGTAACAAATAATATTGTGCTGCCCCTAAAATCACATGTACACATTTACGCACAAAGAAATATTTTGTTTTTGTCAAGGCTACTTTTCTATATGGTGTTTCCATTTCAGAGTAGAATATTATTTGGAAGAATGTAAATCAGCTTTTAAGATGTGAAGTCAAGAACTGATGTTTTGTAATTAAAGAACAAAATTGTCAAGATAATATTAAGTTTTTGAACAGCCAATAAGACTGTGAGTTCCACAGTGTTTTCAGAGTATAATACAAAGTGAAGTCAGTGGAAAAATTCCATTTTCCTTAAATGGATAATGCCTAATGGTGGATCAGTTTGATCATGCTTGCATTCTTTCCTTAAAGATATTCTATAGTCTACTCCCAATTGGGGTATTTGACCCCTGAAAATAATTATTACTAAGCAGTAGAAAGGAGGAAAAATAGATGGTCTAATGAGTAACACAGCCATTCCCTGACTTACAATCACACCAACTTACGATCATCCGTACTTATGACCAACCTCCCATTAACCCCATTATAATATTTTCGAGTTGAGAGCCATGTACATCAATTTTTTTTTAACAGAGCAGGCAGCACGTTTAAGGGTATTTCCAACTTATGACCAAATTGAGTTACGACCAGGTGTTCGGAATGTAACCTGTTTGGAAGTCAGGGACTGTCTGTATATTGAAAAGGAAAATTGCCATATTATCAGTTTGTCATTGCTGTCCGGTCAAATATCAGACCAGGGAAGTGTATTATTCCGTTCCAGTTATGCTTCATGATTCTTCAAACAACACAGCATTGCCCCAGCGTTGTTCTGAATCTTCATTGCCATGACCCTCCATCTCATTAATGGCAAGCTTCCACTAATGGCAAGATTGTCTACAGAATAAATGAAACTTTTCAATCTCAGAAGACTAAAGGCCAAAAGCAAGTCCTCCATGAATTTGTTCATGGAGCTCCAGTACATGGATAACAATATCGTTGCTGCTCTTTCCCCTCTAGTTCTTCAGACCATCTTACATCAGTACCTGACAAACTAGCTGAAACGATAGTAAAGAATTGAGGCACCTTATAGACTAACTGAAGTGTAGTTAGTCGAGGGCAAAGACCCACTTTGTCAGATGCATGTAGTGGAAATTTCCAGAGGCAGGTATAAATATGCAGGCCAGGATCAGGCTGGAGATGACAAGGTGGATCCAATCAAGGAGGATGAGGCCCACTTCTAGCAGCTGATCTTGAGGTGTGAATTCCAAGAGAGCAGAAGCTGCTTTTGTAGTTAGCAAGCCATTCACAGTCTTTGTTTAATCCAGAGTTGATTGTGTCAAACTTGAAGATGAACTTTAGCTCAGCAGTTTCTCTTTGAAGTCTGGTCCTGAAGTTTTTTTTGCTGCAGGATGGCTACTTTTAGATCTGCAATTGTGTGTCCAGGGAGATTGAAGTGTTCCCCTACAGGTTTTTGTATGTTGCCATTCCTAATATCAGATTTGTGTCCATTGATTCTTTTACATAGGGACTGTCCAGTTTGGCCGAAGTATATAGCAATGGGGCATTGTTGGCACATGATGGCATATATTACGTTGGTAGATGTGCAGGAGAATGTACCAGTGACAGTATGGCTGATCTGGTTAGGTCAAGAATAAAGAATAGTAAAGAATAAAATTGTCAGACACATAGATTAACGTAATTTGTTGGGGAAAAGTCAACATGGTTTCTGTAAAGGGAAATCATGCCTTACTGATCTACTAGGCTGTGTCTAGACTGGCAAGTTTTTCCGACAAAGCAGTTGCTTTTGCGGAAAAACTTGCCAGCTGTCTACACTGTCCGCTTGAATTTGCGCAAGAACACTGACGATCTAATGTAAGATTGTCAGTGTTCTTGCGCATATACTATGCTGCTCCCGCTTGGGGAAAAAGCCCTCTTGTGCAAATGTTTTTGTGCAAGAGGGCCAGTTTAGACAGTTAAAAACTGTTTTGTGCAAAAAAGCCCCGATGGCAAAAATGGCGATTGGAGCTTTCTTGCACAAAACCGCGTCTAGATTGGCACGGATGCTTTTCTGCAAAAAGTGCTTTTGCGCAAAGGTGTCTGTGACAATCTAGATGCTCTTTTCCTTAAATGCTTTTAACGGAAAAACTTTTCCATTAAAAGCATTTGCGGAAAATCATGCCAGTCTAGATGTAGCCCTAGAGTTCTTTGAGAAGGTCAACAAACATTGGACAAGGGGGATTCAGTGGCTATAGTATACTTAGATAAATGGAAAGTTTTCAGAGTAGAGAGAGGTAACTAATGGGGACCCCCGAAAGCTCTGTCCTGGGACCAATCCTATTCAACTTATTTATAAATGATCTAGAGAAAGGGGTAAACACTGAGGTGGCAAAATTTGCAGATGATATCAAACTGCTCAAGATTGTTAATACCAAAGCAGACTGTGAAGAGTTTCAAAAAGTTCTCACCAAACTAAGTGACTGGGCAACAAAATGGCAAATGAAATTTAATGTTGATAAACGTAAAGTAATGCACACTGGGAAAAAATAATCCCAGCTATACATACAATATGATGGGGACTAATTTAGCTACAACTACTCAAGAGAGAGATCTTGGAGTCACTGTGGATAGTTCGCTGAAAACATCCACTCAGTGTGCAGTGGCAGTCAAAAAAGCAAATAGAATGCTAGGAATCATTAAAAAAGGGATACAGAATATGACAGAGAATATCTTATTGCCTCTATATAAAACCACGTTACACCCACATCTTGAATACTGCATACAGACGTGGTCCCTTCATCTCAAAAAAGATATATTGGCATTGGAAAAGGCTCAGAAAAGGGCAACAAAAATGGACAGGTTTGAAATGGGTCCCATATGAAAAGCGATTAAAAAGACTTGGACTTTTCATCTCAGAAAAGAGGAGACTAAGGGGGGGTGGGAGATATGAGAGAAGTCTATAAAATCAAGACTGGTGTGGAAAAAGTGAATAAGGAAAAGTTATTTACTTATTCGCACAATATAAGAACTAGGGATCACCAAATTAAATTAATAGGCAGCAGGTTTAAAACAAACAAAAGGAAGTTTTTCTTTATTCAGTGCACAGTCAGCCTTTGGAACTCCTTGCCACAGGAGGTTGTGAAGACCAGGATTTTAACAGGGTTCAAAAAAGAGCTAGCTAGATTCATGGAGGTTAGGTTCATCAATAGCTTTTAGCCAAGATGGGTAGGAATGGTGTCCCTAGCCTCTGTCTGTCTGGAAATGGGGGACGAGAGGGATCACATGAGGATTACCTGTTGAGTTCTCTCCCTCTGGGGGATCTGGCAGACACGATACTGGGCTAGATAGATCATCGGTCTGACCCAGTATGGCCGTTCTTATGTTCTTAAGCACCTTTGCTGAAACATACAAGAATTTTGGCCACACACTGAACATAAAGACCAAGATGCTCCATCAGCTCTTGCTGATGGGACAATTATATGTACCATCTATTGAAGTCAACAGACAACTGCTGGAAAACATGGAGCATTTCCCATACCTTGGAAGTCATCTCTCCGCCAAAGTCGACATTGACGCGGAAATCTAGCATTACCTGAGCTGTGCAAGCTCTGCTTTTGACTGCCTGAAATGAAGAGTCTTTGAGAACCGGGATATCAGTGCCAAGATAAAGCTCCTTGTGTACCGCACAGTGGTTGTTCTAACACTGCTGTACGCAGATTCTGTTTTCTCAGCTGAAGGAAGGACAGAAGAGCATTGTGGGCCACTGGAATTGATTTAAGGACATGTCAAAGACAACCATGAAAAAGTGCGGCATCAGTGTCGACACTTGGGCGAACCTTCCCTGGACTGACCCCAGTGGAGAGCAGTAATCCATGAGAGGGTAGCACAATTTGAGAGGTCCTGCTGTAGTACAGATGAGGAGAGGTGGAGAAGGAGAATAGAGTGGCAAAAACTGCCTCACATCCCTCCAATAGCCCTCAGCCCCTTCTGCTATAAGACCTGTGGCTCCAGAATCAGGCTGGTCAGCCATTAACGGATCCACAAATAGGAGGGTGACAGGAAGATGTCCTACTTGTTATGGAGTGACCATCAAGAGAAGAGATTATTCCATTCCAATTATGCTTCATGATTCTTCAACTGACACAGCACACATCGTGTTTACAAAATAAGTGTATATTTTAGTTAATTTTTCTTCATTTATCATTTGGGTACAAAAAATGTTAAACGTAAGTAAAACATGATTTATAAATGGATATGGAAGTAACTGCAATGGTGTCCTTATATTGGTGTCCTTGATTTAAAAAAGAGCTCTAAGACTGAATGCTTGTCTCTTTCACCAACAGAAGTTGGTTCAATAGAAGATATTTCTAAGTAAAAGGCTATGTCTAAACTACATCCCTCTTTTGAAAGAGGGATGTAAATTAGGCAGATCGAAAGTGCAAATGAAGCGTGGATTTAAATATCCCACACTTCATTTGCATAATCACATCACGGCGTTCTTTCGAAGAAGGGTATTTCGAAAGTGAAATCGCTGTCTAGACATGGTTCTTTCAAAGAAAAAAATGAGTACAGGATCTTTCAAAAAAGAGTTTTTTTTTCCCAAAGAACCGCATCTAGACAGCAGTTTCACTTTCAAAATACCCTTTTTTGAAAGAGTGCTGTGATGCGATTATGCAAATGAAGCATGGGATATATTTTGATCTACTTAATTTATATCCTTCTTTCGAAAAAGGGATGTAGTTTAGACATGCCCAAAGATATTAGCTTTTGTCTTCCTAAGTTTAATAGTATTTGCAACTGCTCTTTCTCCAGCTCAGTAAATCAGATTGTATTTTTTTTCTGAGTAAGTTTTTCTCTAATGTAAATTAATGAGTTCAGTAATAGTATTACTTGCAGAACTAAAAAACAGTAATTTCAGTAAATATTTTATGTCATAAAACAGGCTCTTAAATATTATTATTTCAGCTGATTAAATAATGTCATGGAATATATGAAATTATCACAAAACAAAGAAGCACTGAGAGGAGGTGAAAAGAAAAGATGGGAAATCGCCAATCTTTTTTCCTCTGTCAATTTTTTTCTCAATTAACAACTATTTATGTATTAATACTGGAAACCATAAGGAAAATGCTCATAGTAACCTATCTGGAAATACATTATTGTATAAAATGTGCAAAACAGATTAGGTTTTCTTCAGAATAGGTTTTACAATTTAGACTGTATTCTCAATTTCAGTCTGAGATTTCCAATAAGTCAGCACTGCAAAAGGGACATTGATTAATGTTTTTAATAAATTCTTTGTATCTGTAATAGCTTGGGAAATTTTAACTATACTCACGAGTGCAATAACCTTCACTGACTAGTTTTCAGGAAGATGTCTGTGCTAACCAAATTACAGTATGTGGGGTTTAAAATTTAAGCTACTGTGGTAATACATTTAAAACGTGAAGGATTATTTTTGAACCTCGGGTGACTAAATGTTGTGGGAGGGTTGCAGCAACAAAGAGATAATATTGTATCCTGTGTTCCTCTGCATACTGTCAGGTTCAAGTGTAGGAGAACACACACACACTGAAATAAAATCCACAATACAGCCCAGTTACAACTGCTAGCTAATATTTTACTGTTTCCAAGTTCAGCATGTACCGGTAGATTTTTTTTTTCAGACACAGAAAGCTTTTAGTAAGATCTGTAGTGCAGTCACCTTTTATGAGCACAGACTGCAAAATAATGTCTACATTTTTTGCTTTGTAGGGATCTACTTCAGACCTTAACTGATGATGAGCTGCACACTCTGGAGCGTAACCTCTGCATATCCCAGGATATGGATTTTCCTGTTAGAACAGATCCCGAATTGCCCTCTGTCAGTACGACTGCCTTAGCTGCAACTTTGCCTGCTGAGGAGCTTTCAGCAAAAGCTGAAAATACAGAGGCTGAGCTAGCCTGCTCTATGCAGTATGATGAACAGGAATTAGAACAGCTGAATAGGATGGTCCACAGGGTTGGAGATGAGATGTCCTCTTTGCTTTCCCCACCAAGTGTCTGCCAGTCTCCAGCACACAGAACTGGCATAAGAAATGGCTCCAGCTTGGAGACCTCACCTAACAGGCAATATCTTGTCAACTTAACTGATGAAGAGGAAAGAGTTTTTTTTATGGATGATCTGGATGGAGCAGGAGAAGCTCTTGCTGGGTTGGAGTCAGCCAATGACACGTTTGCGTGGGTGAATAACCCTTGCCATAATTCAAAGCAGAGTGTACAGTACAGGGACCCTCTACTGTATGATAATGGTCCTCAAACAGAAGAGTCTTTACTTTTAAAAGAGGCAGAAAATGACTTAAGCAATAATAACAATATTGAAGATAGCAAACAGATGACTTGTATCTCAGTTCAAAATTCATGCAGTTGTTTTGAAGGTCCTGATTCACAATTATACCTCAATGGCTGGGATACATATGCTGATGATGCAGAGACAGCTGAAATAATAGCCCATAGGACAGGTGGAATGAAGATATCTGCTACTGTAATATTTAATCCCAAATCCCCCTCTACTTCAGAATCCCCAGTAACAACTCCAGAAGCTATTAGTTGTGTTCCTGGGTCTTCGGAGTCTTTAGCAGATGAAGAGGAAAGTGAATCCCATAAGCTCAGTATAGCTGCCACAAATTGTCTAATTAATTCCTGTGTGTGTTGTGGCAGCTGTGAAGACAGTAGGGAAGATAATATTGATGGTTCAAAGACCAGACGTTCCCCAGGAAAAGTTATAAATGCTTCTTATAGTTTAGTAAAACCTAAAGAAAAGGACAATATAGATAAACTGGATAGTGCAATCTCTGCACAGGAGGCATTCAAAACTGAAACTTCTCATGCTTTCCTAGCAGAAAAAGATTCTGTCAGAGAAGAACAGACACTATCTAACTCCTCTAAGTGCCTGGCACATTCCTCAGGTTCACAGCTAGGAGCAGAAAATGGATCACAAGTAGAGGTAGAAATCGCAAATCAGCAGAAGAAATGGGAGAAAAGAAGGCAACCAAGTCCGAAGCAATCAGAGAATAATGAAGAAAATAGTAATGAAAGAACAGCAAAAGATGACATTAAATCAAGATCTAGTTCAAGGTAAGAGCAACTTGCCATTCTTTTATTGCCTTAGGACTTGCATACAAAATAGCTAATTGTAACTTAGGGTATGTCTACACTGCAGTGCTATTTCGGGATACCAGTTTTTACAACTTTAAAAAAATACTTTTTACTGTACTATCAGATTTATTTATGTGCAGACAATGAAAGGCATTTTCAGCAACTGTTTGGAACTGTTTTTGGTATCAGGTCTTTATATTGCCCCCCTGAGTTATATAATAATTTTATTAAATAACATCTGTCCTATTTAGCTTAACCAAGAATTGTCCTGTAAGAAAGCAATATATTTTATTTTAAATAAAAGTTTAACATCATTCTGTTTTGTCATATATTTGAAATTATATTTAACATGATGCATTATTGTACACAGTATATGATCCTTTCTATATTGTTACATAACACTACTATGACAAAACTAGTACTATGGGAAAAATGTAGATTTTTTTTTAATTTTATTCTCATCTTTTAATATTTAACTTTCTACTAAAGCTGTTCAAACTAACAAAACAGAACCATTTTTTCAGTTTTTTGTTCATTCAAAATGTTATTGAGAAGATTATCAAAACCTTTAGAGATGGCTATTTACAATTTTTGTTTGCTGAAAACCAAGTGTTTTGGTAAATTATATTTGTTTGTCCAAAAGCAACTTTTCCTGAATAAAAAATTAAACTGTTTTTAATTACTTTGCCAATTCCAAAAGTAATGAATATTTTTGTGAAAATGGAAAAAATGTTAAAGTTCACAATTTTTTTACCATTTTTAATTTCTAATTACTTTTTAATAGTTATGGCTTTTTTATAGCTTTTCATCTTCAGAGCATTTAGGGACACTAGCTAATTCACCCCCAAAGTAAGTAAACATTATTATAGTCGTTTTGCAAATGTTAGTAGGAAATCAAAATAGAGCAGCTAAATTATTTAACTAAGTCTACTCAGGCTACATCTACATAGCACCATAGTCAAAAAGAAGATATGCAATTTGAGCTACACAAATTGCATATCTTATTTCGATCTTATTTCAAAATAGCTTATTTCATAATTTGGTGCTATGCGCCTGTGTTTGGAAAGAGACATTTACCAGAATAAATCAAGACACAGTTCAGTGTAGAATGAGGTGTTAGTTGTGGAAAATTTTTTCTATCATGACATTTTACTCTAACTTTCACTATAGTAGAAGCTTTCAGAAGCTCTTAAGAAAAAGGAAGATGAATTTCTAAATCAGAAGAACATTAATAATTGTATTATCTTTACGAATGTGCCTTTCTGTTCAGTCTAGGAATAGCACTTGTTTTCATGACGCTGATGAGCGAAACACTGTTCCATGTTAAAGCATTGCAGTCATGCAGTACGTTGGTGAATGCATAGTGTGGAGAAGTGCAAACATAAGTTCAACAGACACCAGAACTTAGCCTATATCATTTTAGGGGAACAAAATGTTCCCCATGAATCCTGTCTTTTTTAAATTTTTATTCTGAGTGTTGGCTTCAGTTGCTCCTTTGTTCTAACTAACTATAACTATTACTATCTTCTTGGGAAGGGGGGAAGAGCCAGAGGGTGGAAGGAGGAGGATTTATAGAGCCCTTTCTATCTCTGAGGGCTCTGGAAGCTTCATCTAATGAAGATTTACACAGATTGTAAACTCCTTGGGACAGGGAATTTTTGTTGTGTACAGTGCCTAAGGAAACACAGTGGTGCTCCAATCCCTGATTGGGACCTCTAGTCATTACCTCACGGTACAAAAGTTTTATGGAAATAAAAGTATTAAATAAAAATGATACCAATGGAAATATTAGCCAGTATTAACCATAATACTATTAATAGCGAAAAACATGTATGCAAGAGTCTTCTGTGCCAAATTATTTTGATAAGAGTATAGTGGGTGCTGCTACCTGCATTCATGCAATGTGAGCAACTAACCCAACAGTTTGACAGGTATCTCTAATACCCATAAACATAACTAACTAGTAAATGTTCTTATTGTCCTAATTGCTAGCTCTTTTTCTGTGCCCTCTCTACTTCCAGAGTCAGACTTGGAAAATCATTACAGATGTCCATATTTTGTTGTTTTCTGACACTAGTAAACCTCTGTTCAGTATTTTAAAACATGCTGTGCCTTTCATCTACTTCAAACTCACAGTAGGTGCTGATGTACATACATGCTAATAATCCTTCTTACAAACAAAACACTTTCCTTGCTTGTCATATCCTTTCCAGATACAGTTTAACGTTATCCATTTTATTATTTTGAATATGTATGGTTTTAGGCTCGTAAATATTTTCGTGGATTTTATGACTGTTTTAGAATAATGCTACAGAAATATTCAGTGAATTTCATTGTAGGAAGAGACTCGTGGCCTCAATCTTTTTTGTGGACTGTCTAATTTTATATTTTTAGATCGTCAAATGAAGAATTACAATCTATGGGAATAGAATCTTGCTTAAAAATATTTGCATTATCACCTTTAATTCTAGTGTCTAGACCAGGGCTACTCAGCACATTTGTTTGTGTCCCACAGTTTGTGGGGCTAAGCACACAGCCCGCAGGTGGGATCCTTTGAACATGTCCTCCACTGGGAACATGCTCCACAGCAGCAAGGCATCTCCCAGGCAGGGTGAGCACTGAAAAGACGCAAGCAGAGAGGCTGACTGGAACAGAGGGGTACATGGTGTTGGTGTTTCTAACCCCAAGGGAGGAGGTGCTGGGAGCACCAAGGGATTATAGGAAGTGCTGATTGCTTAGCCTTGGGGGAAGAGCCTGAGAGCTACTTATCCACGTTTGGGTCCGGCCATGCCCTGCCTCTGTCCCACTCAGTGCGACAGACTCCCGCGTGGGGACGTCAGCCCTGCTGGGAATCCAGAATGGGGCTCCAAGGCACCTGTCCTTTCTATCTCTCAGGCCTGACTTGCCTAACTCCCCACCCGCTGCAGGTTGGAGCGTTTGGCTTGGAAACTTTTCTTTTTACAGTAAAATCACCACAAAAAATGCACAACCTGATGATTCAAGCTAAACACCTGAAACACAGGCATACAATTTTCTTTTTAATAAGAAGCATTAAAACTGGCAACATTGTTAAAATTGTAAAATCAATTTTGCTAACTATAAAAGCAGCTTCTGCTCTCTTGGAATTCACACCTCCAGATCAGCTGCTAGAAGTGGGCCTCATCCTCCTTGATTGGATCCACCTCGTCATCTCCAGCCTGATCCTGGCCTGCATATTTATTCCTGCCTCTGGAAATTTCCACTACATGCATCTGACGAAGTGGGTCTTTGCCCATGAAAGCTTATGCTCCTACACTTCAGTTAGTCTATAAGGTGCCACAGGACTCCTCGTCGCTTTTGCAGATTCAGACTAACACGGCTACCCCTCTGATACAAAACAAAAGAGTAGTCAATGCAATAGTCTTCTGTTGATATGCGTCTTAGTAGATAAATTCCTGGCCTGTCATTGCTCATTGAAAGTGCTGTCATATGGGTAGAAATTGGGTAAATATTGCATTTGATTAACATCAGCAAAACTGACTTAAATGGGGCCTGCGTGTTGTGTAGTCTTGCCTTAATCTTTGTACTCATGTCTGTCAGTGTGAAAGAAGCTGTTTGCACATATTTGTATATATATTTGCATGTAAATGCAACCACACTTAAGCTGCAGCCCTCAGCATGTGCTGTGAGTATTATTGTGGCCCCTGGAGCTTCCACATTTGAGTAGCCCTGGTCTAGACAGTACTGCTGTACATGGCTGAAATACTGGCTACAAAAACACAAATGAAGACTTTATCTGCTTTTTGGTTGAGATGTGCATAAAAGACATTAAGTGGCATCAGGACAGACATTTCTACAAAAAACAAAATACTGTGTCTGTAAGAAGCTTTGATTGATTTAAAAAACCCACAGTATTCCACAAAGATCTATACTTTGTGCAAGCATATGGAAAAGAAGAGCAACGACTATTGAAGATCCACAACAAACCAGACAGTACACAAAGCAAATGCTATCCAGGAATACCTTATTTATGCTAATTGATTGCAATCAGCTATATCAGCCTTTTCATTATAAGACCAAAAGATAGCTTACCTATTCATTGCATACTATTGTTACTGATAGCTAACAACTATTTCATCTTCATAAAGGCACATAATTTTATTAGGAGTAGACATAGATTAGGAATACACTTTGATAGTATAATTCATTTAGATTACCACATAAATAGTCCCAATAGCTGGCCCAATAAAACATCCACCTTGTATCTCTACTGTCCAGAAACCAACACCGCTATAACATTGTATGCATAAATACTCACAGATATGTGGATATTTATGGCATTGGGTTTGTTTTTTGGATATGTGTGTCATTGAGCATGCCAGTTGAGGTACAAGAAGGAATATAATCAGCCTTCTCTCACTCATTGTTCCCAGGGTGGCTAATCACATTTAATGGAGCTTTTAAAAGAGGAATACCATCTTGAATCTCTTATAACTTCTTTCTACAATTTGCTTGTGAAGGTTACCTGAACAATGAGACACTGGGCTATTTTCAGAATGATAGACTCTTTAGCTAAACCTGTAAGCAGTGACGTTTCTATGCCGTTGCTCAATCAAGAAATTATCAGGTGAACACATAAATAAATGGTAGCATGAGCATCTTCATGTAGTGAAATTTTTGGTAATAGTAAAAAATAGATATGCTTTCTTTGAACCAACCAGGGTTACTGTAGTTAGCATGTCCAGACAACATAGGATCTTACAAAAAACATTTATTTTGCAAATACCTAGCCAAGCCTACCCTGAACTTCTTGATCCAGCAGTGTTGATTGGTAAGTCACATTTAATATACCTTTAAAATTATTTTGTTGTACATACTAATCAGATTTGTCTTTCTGACATGTCTTTACTTTGTATTTGTAGGTGACAGCAGATAGTCCTTAACTTCCAGTCTGACATATGTTTCTCTTTTTCTCTATTTCCCTGCAAGTATGTTGAAGAAATGAAACATGCACAGCATGAAATGATTCACAGACAGCAGCATTAGTATTATGCAAATATAACTGTACTGAACTGGTGAACCTGTGATTTGATGCAAAGACAGCATATATGAAGTACAAGCTGTTGTCACACAAAGTAGAAACCCATGAAGGAAGAACACTGTTGATAAACAATATGTCAAAAGACTGTAATAGAATTATGCAACAAAGAAGTGTTTGGGGAGGGAGGGAAGGCATGTGATTCACTGAAGAAGGAATGTTTAGATTTGTATTTCAGGTTTTTATAACTGCAGATAAGTTAAACAAAATAAGTAAAATGCTGAGTCTATCACAATACTTCTCTTCTTTATGAAGAGGCATACATGATAGAAAACATTCTTTAGTTTTGGAGTTTAAAGAATTACTGAAAATCGGGATTGTTCTTCCACATGCCAAATAAGGCTTTGGAATTTGTTCCATGCTGTTGTGCTATACTAACATTTTGCATTTTAGGTTTTATGTGCCTGGTTTCACTATGCCTTTAATGTTGTTTCTTCATTGCTTTGCAAAATCTAAATTAGAATTAAGTGGGAGGGTTTTCTGTACTTCTCCTTCTAGTTCTCTTCTATCTAATTGAAAATACAGAATTTTCACCAGACTCCCTTTATATTATTAATTTATTGCAAGTATTTAGAGAGTGTGTGCTAATAAAACTTCTCATGTATACCTCTTTTTTGTAGTATATAGAAAAATTGAACTATCCTTTTTAGTGAGGAAAACATTATTTTTTTCCTATCACTTCCTATGACCTGCAATAGTGTATCTTTCATTAGCTATTGTGGCTGGATGTTCATTCTGTTCAGATTTGGTTAGGGGAAGTTTAATGAGCAAAGTGATTATTCCCAAATCGAATGGATGATGCATTCTAGGCAAATTGTCTATGCAGAGCATATTGCTGTGCTGTCTCTAATTAATTATTGCAGTCCTACAATAAGATTCTTAATTGAACCTTCCCCAACCTGGCACTGAAATTGTTTCAGTTCTAGTTACTGTAATTTCTTACCCTTACAACAGTGCAGTTATGAATTTTAAAGTTTCCCATCCTCCAATATATTCAGAACTTTTCATAAAAAGATGAACAGCTGTTTAACTTACAAGGTCTACATCACAACATTTAATCATGTAAAACTGTGAAGTAAATGGAGTTTTTCAGTAAAATAGCCTGTCTTGTGTTTAGTTGTTGGCTTTTGACAAAATTGTGACGATGCTATAGCCATTTGTATAAATGAATAAACATCAAGAATTCTAATAAATTTGGTTTTAAAATGTAACTTTTAAGGATTTAAGGAATTTTTGCCTTGTGTTCACATGCCTTTCCCATGAATTAAATCAGCTGAGTGATACTACACTGTGTCTTTAAATAAAGACTTGTCTCTGTAGCTGGCTTGTAATGATTCTATTCATCATCCCAGCCATCTAAGAGTAGGGAAGCTGTCTCTTGTCCATATAGATATAAGGAAAAGAGTGGCTAATTGGGATATTAGCAACAACTGTGCACCCGAGGGAGATTTTCTTTACTCATTCCCTAGCCTTCTGTTGGACACATCCATTGAAATTTCTGTGTTCCCCTTAGAATCATTTGTTTGCATTTGTTCATGATTTTGTGTTCCTATGACTGCATGTAAAGAAATATATTATCAGTATATTGGTTATTGTGTGAAATGAGAATTATATTGTATGTAAAACTGATACCACAAGTCGTCTTTTTGGGAGACCACGTATAGACAGCTTTTCAAATACTGATGTTTCATCTGTTGTATAATTATAGAAAATGAAGTTGTTTGACATGTTCATGTGTAAATCAGGTAAAAAATAAATGCTTTTCCATAATCATGTGGGATGATGTCTTATGTATCTAATGCTATAATATGATTAAAAACCTGCAGATTTCCCTTGTCCTGTCAGCTTTCGGGTGCTACTATAGCGGCCTCTCTAGATCACCTCTTTTCAGTACTTGCCTGCTTAACTTCTCTTCTTGCTGTACATTCTTCTTGTTCACTTTTCTCTCAACCATCATAACTATCTGCCTTTTATATTGTTCTGTCAGCTATCGGATCTTAACTGCTCATGCTCCATGCAAAACCTTATCAGGTTGAATGCATGTCAATATTATCTTATTCTGGCAAGTACAGTCCCAGCTCTCACTGTGGTTGTTTATGCTGATCTTATCACGTGATTTGTGGCTTCTAATGATGGAGTGACTTTTGCTTATTCAAAATAAAAGTTAGGGACAAAAATGGAGTTTGAGGAATTTATCTGATATCAAGATGATCTGACTATGAAATAAATGTACATTAGATGTTGACAAGGCTAGTCAACCAAGAATTTGCACCTATTTAGCCATATAGCAGATAATTGTGTCTGAGACATAACAGTACCCAAAAGTCTCAGAAATATATTTGTATAGATATGGAGGAAGAAAAGTAAGACTAGCTCTAACTTATATAAGCTTCAGGGGAGTAGCTGAGTTAATCTGTATCAGGAAAAACTTAAAAAACAACAAATAGTCTAGTAGTACCTTAAAGACTAACAAAAACATGTAGCTGTTTTGTTACCATGGTACTATCTACATGTTTTGTTAGTCTTTAAGGTGCTACTAGACTATTTGTTGTTTTTCAAGTCTAACCTATAATGTCAGTTGTTGAATTTAAGTAGCATAAATTCATATCACATGGTGGAAGCATATGCATTGATTAGAATTACTAGCAATCATGCTTATAAATTATGGAACAGATCTCAAGTGCCAAATTTGGGCTTGCACTGGCCATTGGCAACTGAGAGAAACTATCACAAGCAATGGAGTCATGGAACAGAATTCAACCCCTTTTATTCTGATTCCTCTTAAACCAGTGGTTTTCAACTTGTAGTCCTGTAGGCTGTATCAAAGGGGTCCATGAGAGACTATCATGACCATAGAACCAGGCTTTCAACCTGTGTTCTGTGGGCCCTTGGAAGTGTGTAGACTAAGTCCAAGGATAAATATACACTACTATGCTACATCAGCACAGCTGGTGAAGACACACTATGCCAGTGGGAGAATGTTGTCCCATTAGCATAATTATTCAGCCTCCATGAGAGATGAAAACTATGTCAGCAGAAGAGCATCTTCCACTGATGTAACACGGTGTGGACACTGCTCTAAGTTGATATAACTTGTGTCGCTCAGGGCAGTGTCGTTTTCACATTCCAGAGGGATGTAAGTTACATTGACTTAAGCAGTGTAGGCCAGCTATAAGATTTTCAAACTTAAAATTTTTAGAGGTCCGCAAATGAACATAAAAACCACTGTCTTAAAGCCCTGGACATTCAGTTCTGCAATCCCCCTGTAGCAGGAGTCATATTCCCCTGCCTGTATATGCCCCTAGGCTCAGTAATAGTCAGTAGTACAGTCACATTTATGATTTTTCCTGCCTTTAGTAAAAAGGCAAGATTATTTCTATCTCTGGATACTTTAGCTATGTTTACACAGCAGCATTATTTCAGAATAACATTAGTTATTCCAAAATAACATAGTCTGCATCTACACAGCAAGCAGTTATTTTGGCATAATGTCGAGCAGGAGGAGTTCTTACTCTGATTCCTGTAACTCTCATTTTACAAGGAGTAAGGGAAGTTGGAGGAAGAATAGTCTAACTCGGACTTCCTGCTGTATAGACAGCATCAAAAGCCGAAATAAGCTATTTCAACTTAAGCTAAGAAGCAATTGACGTAGCTCAAGTTGCATAGCTTATTTTGGCTTTAGCCCTAGATGTGCCTTTGTGTGTGGGTCTGCTGCTGGTCAGAACACAGAATTACCTTATAGTCTAAGTTATATTGGTAAAAAATGCAACAATTTTATGCAAGGAAAGTGATGTAAATAAGAGGATAACATTCTTGTAAAATACCTACATTAATTACACCATACTAATATATAAATTGTTCAGACAGTCTAAAGGACTCTCTTCTCTATTGTGACACACTTGTTTCTTCTTTCTCTCTTTCCCATATCTTTTCTTTTCTTTTTAGCCGGGGGGGGGGGGGGGAGGGAGATTGGTGCAGTGTCTAAGTACTAATACACCATTCTGCACTGGACTTTGGACAAGGTGCAGCTCACCACACATTTGCCTAATATGGGCAAAAAATGTCCCAAATCAAAGAAAACTGGTAAAGTAATATTGTGTCCACACATAGAAATCTGTCAGGGAGAGTGGGGGAGAGATGTGAGAAATAATCATAGCATAGAATTGGTCATTCTGGTGCTTTTCATGCTACAAGGGCTACCACTTTCACATCTGCAAATATTGCTGTATAATCTCAGCTGATGGGTCTACTGATATACTTTCACTCCACATAAGAGAAGTGAGGGACATTTAAGTGCCCAGTAGAAGATTCTAAAAGCTAACCGTTTCTTGATGTAAAATTTGTCTTGATTGTGAGCTTGGATTTTTTTAGTTGTTTTGTGTTTTTAATGATTTCCCATTAATGCTTTGAGTTTAATCGCAAGTCATATTAAACACTCAGATAACTTGCACAGTTAATTTATATTCATTCTTTATAGACTTGCTTTTCAACTTGTGAAACACTCTGAACAAAAGTACATAATATTGACTGATTCAACAGTGCTGCAACTCTAATAATTTTTATCATGAGTTTTATTATATTTGTTTTTTTCCCTTAAAGCTTTAGCTCCTTCAGTCTTGTGATTACACAAGACTTTCAACTTCCCTTTTTATTAAAGATAGTTTCTCATCCCTTTGGTAGTGGAGCGAAGTTGGAAAACATGAATCCTAAAGGCTTAAAACTCCAAAGGCAAATATAAATAATCTAGAACGTGTTGTGTTTTTTTTTAAAAATCGCCTGGCTCTTTACCCAGTTCTAAGATTTTTTGAGGCCTAATTCCTGATGTGTACAGTGTGTGGAATACTAAATTTAGCAAAATCGGATACAAGCAGGTTTCTTCAAGCAGGATTTAACAGAAAAGTAAATAAGGAAAACAGAACTTGAATCATTCTCAAAGAAATATTGCCAGCTGGAGAAAGTTTCAGATGAAGAGAAAAATTGAAATAGGAAAATTATAAAAGAAGCAACCGTTAGTAGTTTTCAGTGTTCTATAATAGTGTTACCTCTACTGGAGATATTTGAATGTGAACCGTAGCATTCACCTTGACAAGGCAGCTTTTCCTGTGAGATCATACTGTGAACTCATAATTTTGTATTTTTGTATGATTTTGCTGCCATATAACTGGTTATGATGCCATATATTATTAGTATGACCACATTTCAGGATTAGGAAGGTGAAGATGAGCTATGAGAGCAAATCTTTGTTTAAATGCAAATGTCTCTTCACAGTGAGCAGAATTGGCAAGGGAAATTACTTAAAACAAATGAAAGTTAAATGGATTTTTGTTGAAGTCTGATAAATTATTTTCCCAGTGTGATAGTTCTTCTTTCAACTAAAACATAATATACTTAGGGATTTATTTTAAATTGGCAATCAGAAATAAGGAACATGAAGGGGAACATTTTGAAAGTGATGTGTGTGCGGCATGCAAACAAACCTTATTGTTTCCTAATGGGATTAAAGCATGTAGCTCGTATATACTGCTTTGAAAAATTCCCCTTAAGTGTTCTTCTGGACACTTGCCTGCAAAACCTGATGTATTTTAAATATAACAGGAGTAAAGAATCTGGATTACAGCTGGTTTGAATCATGCCCTAAAATGCTTGAAAATTCCACTAATTGTCAGGTAGAGGGAAAAAAAATTCAAATGAACCAATTACATTTCTTTCAACTATGTTTCTGAGACAGAAATGTCCCTCTCTACTTTGAGGATACGATCAGCTGATCCGGCACAGCACGGCAGTGTAGACGCGGTGCGGTCAACGAGGGAAGCCTTTGTCGACCACTCCGATGTATGCCTTGTGAAACGAGATTTACCGGAGCGGTCAACAAAGGCTTCCCTTGTCGACCACGCCATGTCTAGACTGCCGTGTTGTGCCAGATCAGCTGATCGTTGGCACAGTGTGGCAGCCATTTTTATTTTAATGAAGCGGGGATTATTTAAATCTCTGCTTCTTTGACTATGCCGAGTAAACTATTTTACATGGCTCCGTCTGCGGAGCCATGTAGTCTAGACGTACCCTTGGTGTCTAAAGATTGTTATTGCCAGACCAGGTTCATTCAAAAGGTAAGGATTTTTTTTTTAATATAATGCCTAGAACCTATACTACTACTTCTACTGTGATATATTTGTTCAGGAGTAGATTTTTCTTTCTCCTGTAAATTAAATTCCTTCAGTGCATGGAATTTCCAGAAGCAGACTGTCAAATTGTCACTGAGATACAAACGCTGTTATCTGCAAATTAGTAAGGTGAAATAAAAGTACCACCTGAAACTATTTTTAATTCTGATTTTGAAGTTGTCTACTTGAAATATAGCCAATGTCCCTTGAAAAATTATCACAGTATTTACAAGCTGTGACACTGTGAGATTGTATTCCTTTATTTTAAATAGGTTCCCTCCCTCCCTCCCCCCAGTATCCAGTAGATTTCTAAATAGCAGTGGTTTGTCATGTGGCCTCTCTTTCAATCTCTGCATAGGAACCTCAGTCAAGCTTCATGTTTTAGATAAGAATTTGAGCCACATGGCAGTTTTAAAGCCATGCAGTCCTGTGCTGACATAGCGAATGATGGATGACTTGTTAAATCGTATAGCATAGCTGCAGGACAGGAAGCGAAAGGCAACTCTTAACTTATCACACTGGCTTTCCCTTCCAATCCTCTTCCTTCCTTCCTACGGCTTAGAAACATTATCTGAAGCTGGCCTTGGGGTTTTATAAGTGCTTTGGGTTTATTTCTTAGTTATGTTGGTATGAAATATACAGTAGTTTTTGAGATCCCTGGGCAGGATGTATCTTCTTTCTAAAATAGGTAAATGTTCACATGTGTGGACTCTTGAATTCACTCTTTAAAAATATTTAATCTCTTTTGTTCTTTCCCTAGCATTTTTAACTGCCTACTATAAATAAAATTGATAATTTTCACAAAGAGCATACCCATTGGTCCTGGCATGTGATCTACACTTTTTGTACTAATGTAAAATACATTAAAATATATAACTTGTCTCCCAAAGAGTAAATAACTGCTGCTGTCTGTGCGCTTTTTTTTTGTATGATCATTTGCGATCCATTGCTCTATTCTCATTTTTATTCTTTTCAGCAGTTCATTTTGTTTCCATATGCTTTTTTCAGTTCTCAGGATGGCTTACGTGATTCTCCCCTCAGCTCCATCTCCAGCAGTGACTATGACAGTGTTTCTGTCACTACCTGTAGTCTCTCCAGCATATACACTCTGAGGTAATAATAATCTCACTTCACAGTCACATTTGACTAACTGTACTGGGTGATGGTTGATGAAAATGTTTCATTGAATTTAACACTGAAGTGATAGAAGCACTTCTGATAATTCTTCCTTTTGGAATACATGCATGTTTATTTGTAAAGCTCAGTTTTTATCCTAATAAAGTCATTGTGAGAGTCTTACTGTTTGTGGAGAAGTGTCGTGAGGTACACAACACTGAACTGTACAACATTTGGGATCCTCAGTGATCTCATTTTTCATTATGTTCAAAGAGGTACTTTTTAGGTGTTTAAAATAGCTAGCTTTTCAGATACATTTTTTTAAAGAGTTTTACATACCTAATACAATAGGACTTAATTGAAGAAAGAGACGAAAACAGTGAATACATTATTAGGTCTTGACTTTCCAGATGGCATAGTTCGGCCATCTGTTTTCTGCTTCATGGGGATTGAACAGTAAAATAAGAGGAATGTCACAACTAACAATAGTTTCTTTAGTTTTGCTATATTTTGTTGACCAAAAATATGTTAAGAATGCTGGCCTGTGTTCTCATCAGCTAAACTTATGTGAGAGATGAATCTTGGTAATTGATTTTGCGAAGAGAAATTAGATTGAGAGAACATGTTTTAGGGTACTAAAAGTAATTAAAACAAATATAGGGGTTTTTCTCAGTATTTTCAAAGAAATGACATTGCTTTTTAACATTATATTTGGAGAGACACTGAGATTTAATACAGTGTGTTTCTGATGTTTTTAGAGCTGTGATAATTTTCTGCTTTTTCTTCTTCTTACCTTTCTTTCTTTCAGTTGTTTATTCCAGGAATTCAGAATTTGAGAAGTTTGGTAACCAAGAATGTGGGGGTGGGGGGGGGGGAGGGAAACAGTCTCTCTAAAAATTTCAGGGGAAGTGCCATATGAAAATAACTTTTTTGATGCCTTCATCATAAGATTTCTGTACTCAAAACACCAAATAATGGCATTCTAAGCAGTCATCTAGTTTTCCTGATGGGTTGTGCTATTCCTGCTTTTTATCTTGCTACCTTTTCTGTTTTCATGTTGCATTAATTTTTATCAACAATCAGAAAAAAAGTTGTTGGAAAGCCTATTTTCCTTCTATCTTTTTGATTTTTTTATCTTTGATTCTGGCTGTAAATTGATCCCTCATCTGTCTGTCTGAAATATCAATTGCATAAAATGTTTCTGTAAATTTCTAAATCATTGATATTTTTTCTATGTAAACACATTACTGCTAAATTTATTCTTGGCATCCCATCCTCCATTTGTCTTAGTTTGCATATCTTAGGGCTTGTATACATAGGGATACTCAGGAAAATTAATCCAAGTTAAATGAAAGGTATGAATTAAAAGTAAATTTATTGAACTCCTTTGTAGACTCTCTCATTAATTACTAGAATAGCCTTAATTCAGTTTAATTTTAAGTGAATAGTACAAGGGAGACATGCCAGTCCAATATATTCCAGTACATTTTTCCAGACTATATAAAAGTGTTGTCCAAGGAATTTGGGTTTATATTAAAGTGAATTAAACCAAACTGAATTAAGGCCAATTTAATTCTGAATGAGAGCATCTACATAGGGATTTAATGCAGTTTAAATAATCTAATTTAAATGTACACTATTATTTAATTAAGATTAATTTTTCTGAGAGCAAGTCTACATTACAGGGTAGATCAACACTGCAGTGGTTGATCTTCTGGTGTTAGATTTAGTGGGTCTAGTGGGCACACGTTAAATTGAACACTGAGGGCACCCCCATGGACACTGGCTGTTGTGAGAAGTAGGGTAAGTCGACAGGAACATTTCTCCCATCAACCTCCCACAGTGAGGATGGTACCTTAGTTCAGTTGAAGGTATGTCACCTCCAGCTATGTTATTTATATAGCTGGAGTCAAGTACCTTAAGCCGACCTCCTTCCATAGGGTAGACCTTCCCTGAGTGTCCCCGTATAGACAAACCATTAGTTTTTTGGTGAGAGAGTTAAATTTAAAGTGGTGTTATTGCATTTGTCCTTTCTATATTTTTCTTTGCATGGCAAAACCATTTTTTGTGTCTTTTCATTTTTGAAGTATTATCTGCCGATTGTGGTTGTCCTCTGCCAAATACACTGTGTAACACTGGAATAAGTCCATTCCATGAACAGTGATTGCCAAAAGGACAATACAGGATAACTCAAGTGTTCACCAGAGATTACTGGAGCCTTGAGGACAAGTAATTCTTTATCTTCTAGAACAGCTTATCTCCTGCACCATAGCCGCTTGGCCTTGTAAATTTAGTATTTTGTGTGGCACTGTACAAACATTTCTCAGTTTGTTGTCTACAGCTTTTTAATTTCTTTTTGTTCTGTGTTGTTTCTTCAGAAAATTGTCAGATTTATAAGGTACGCACTGTTGTGTGTGTGTGTGTGTGTGTCAACTCTAACCAAACTACATCACCGTGAGAATCATTGCTAGATCCCCAGAGGCCATTTTAAAAACTAAACATTTTCTTGATTTCTCTCTGCTCAGTGTTACCAGGAGTCCAGGCTTGATTTTCAAACCTGACCCCCCATCCATCACAGCACTTAAACATGTTTAACTTTAACCATATGACTATCCTGATTTAAAGCACTGGCAATACTTGTTTGCTTTAAATTAAACCACATACTTAAATTAAACCACATACATAAGTGCTTTCCTGGACTAGAGCACTAGTTTCCTAGATCCTTTTATATACTTATATAATATTTGTCTTTCCAGCACCTAAGAACTTTCCTGTTTGTCATAAGCTTTTAAATCTGTATAAAATTGTTCCTCTTGCCAGTTTCTTTCTCTGGAATTTTAATGTATATGTTTTAACATAATCTCAAGCTGCTTGGGTATCATTAAACATTTTGGAAAACATATAGGGTCAGGCATCTTCATGACTTTTGCACTGAAATAGTTCAAACAGCTACAGATTGTGGTATTGCTATGCACACTGTCTTAACGCACAAGTAGTCCTGTTCACTTTAGTGGTATAAGGTACTATTCATTGCGAGTAAGGTCTTGTACTTTGGCCCAAATTGAGTTGATTTGATACCAGCACAGAGCAAAATTGTTAGGGTGAACTATTTTTTTATTTTTGACTTTGAACTCCATATAGAAATCAAAGTTCAGAGGTTGAGAACTAATAGGGATTAAAACTTAAATCTGTATTCATATGTGAACCCCCTGAGAAACTAAGTCACACAAAACCGTTCATCACTTGTTTCTCTTTTATTTTTTCAGTTTGAAGTAGGAATAAGATCCTCCAGAAAAGGGCGCTTTTTCCGGAGGATCGGGGCCAGTGTAGACGCTCTTTTCCGGCTTTTCTAAAAGCCGGAAAAAAGCGGCGGACATTTTTATTTAAATGCCGCGGGGGATATTTAAATCCCCCGCGCATTTCCCTATTGCGATTTCAAAAATTACCATGCCCCTTCCGGAAAAGGGGCCAATATAGACGAGCCCGTTATGTACAACCACAGCGTAACTTTAGTAATACTTATAGATAGGGCCCAACCAAATTCACAGATAGGAAAGACAAACCACAGACTGTGAAATCGGTCTTTAATGTGCTTTTGCCTATGCTATTAAGATTTCACATGGGAGACCAGCGTTTTTTAAATTGGAGGTCCTATCCCAAAAGAGAGTTGCAAGGGTTTACAAGGTTATTTTTGGTTGCAATATTGCCATCCTTACTTTGCACTACCTTACTTCTCCACTACCTGGGTAGCTAGAGAGTGACAGCTGTTGACCAGGTGTCCAGCTCTGAAGGCATCACAGAAGTAAGGGTGGCAGTACCATACTGTACTACCTTTACTTCTGCACTGCTGTTGGCGGTGACTCTGCCTTCAGAGTTGGGCTCCTGGCCAGCAGCCACTGCTCTCCAACTGTCCAAATCTGAAGGCAGTGTCATGGCACACAGCAACACAGATGTAAGAGGAGCAGTACCACAACTTCCTCTACAATGATTTGCAACCCCCTCATCCCACAATTCTTTTATGGGTCAGAACCCCTACAATTACAGCACTGTTAAATACAGATTTAAATAGCTGAAATTAAGATTTTTTTTAAAAAAAATTAAATCCCATTACTGTGAAATTGACCCCAGATAGATCTTTGAAAATAGTAATCATTCAGAAGGGATGTTCTGATTTAATGTCTTGACTACTCCAGTCTCACTAGGTCTCTTTGTGAGTTGGTGTCTTAAGTGTGCAACTAACTCAAATCCTCTAAGCATTAACCCTGCACCACCAACTTCTTTGGAAAAATTAATGCCACAGTTTGAGTGCAAGGTGAATCTTACTTCCTTTAGAAAGATCATATTTTTACACCTGAACCAAAACTTATGGAAGTCAATGGGATGCTGGATGCCTTTAATGGTCATTGCAATCATTCAAACAGAGGTTAGTACTAATGTCAAAACCAGAGATCAGATTCTTTATATTTAGGGGGTGGTGGTGCTAATTTAGGGCAAGATCTCCTGTTCCTGTTACTAAATAATGAATATAAAATGATGAAAGCAGCTAAATACCAAGGAAAGCACAATTATATATTTTTAACAGTTTGCATAAATTCCGAAAGGGTATGTCTACACTACCACCCTAGTTCGAACTAGGGTGGTTAATGTAGTCATACGAACTTGCAAATGAAGCCCGGGATTTGAATTTCCCGGGCTTCATTTGCATGTTGCCGAGCGCCGCCATTTTTAAATGTCCGCTAGTGCAGACTCCATGCCCGCGGCTACACGTGGCATGAACTAGATAGTTCGGACTAGGCTTCCTATTCCTAGATATTCCTAGATTTAGATATCCCGTGCTTCATTAGCATTAGCGCTTCATTACCGCTTTTTTTCAGCACGGAGCTTTGTCGGAGAAAAGCGGCAGTCCTAGAGGCTGATCTTTCGCTAAAGAAAGCCTTTTCCAATAGATCTCTTATGCCTCGTAAAACAAGGTATAAAAATTTCTCGGAAAAGGCTTTCTTTAGCGAAAGATCAGCCTCTAGACTGCCACTTTTCTCCGACAAAGCTCCATGCCAAAAAAAAGTGGCGGACATTTTTATGCTAATGAAGCACGGGATATTTAAATCCCTGCTTCATTAGCAATTTCGACCTGCCTAAACTGCATCCCTCTGCAAGCAGTGGGGTACAGTCGAGACGCACCCCTAGTATAGCTGAGAGAGGAGGAAGGAATTGTTTATGAAGAATAAATCAGAATGTGCAACAGTTCTCTTTTTCATCCAAAGTTGTTCATGCTCCTGCTGGAAAGTGATTATAGATGTCAGTGCATGTTTTAAACTCCAGGAGGATGGGTATTTGTTATGGATTTCTCATTCACAAGCTATTGGGTTTATTAGGTAAATATATAATTATACATATAATATAAAAAACAACAAATGTCTTGGTAGCACTTTGTAGACTAACAAAACATGTATAGATGGCATCATGAGCTTTCATGGGCACAGCCCACTTCTTCAGATGATCGAAGTTTGCATTTAGGATGTGTTTCCCGCCTCCACTTCCCCACCCTTCTCCTCTAGTTATTTTGGGTCTGCACATCCTAAACTCAAAACTCCCGTCATCTGAAGAAGTGGGCTGTGCCCACGAAAGCTCATGATACCATCTACATGTGTTGTTAGTCTATAAAGTGCTACCAGACCATTTGTTGTTTTTTACGTTTATCCTGTACAGACTAACTCGGCTACCCCCTGAAGCTTCTGAACATATAATATAGATGTTCCCAAACTTTTTACTAAGATGCATTTTGTGTTGCTTCCGTATAAGCACTAACCCTCCCCCCTAGCACAGCAAGCCTAACCCTGACTTGGTACTGAGGGAAATTCTCAGGTTCTGAATGAGAGTTGGGTTTGAAGAGTGAGCCCATCCCCAGTCATCCCATAGCAGTGGCTCCAGTCAACACTGATAGGCAAAACCTGAGTGGCACTGTGAGCCAAGCTGTAATACAGGGAGCCAGTCCCAGAAGCATCCCCCTCCCACCTTGTAAGGGGCAGGAGCAGAAAATGTTTGCCTAGAGCCCTGTGACCAGTCTAGAACCTTTCCCCAACCTACTGTTTGGGAAAAATTGGTATAGTATCCTGTATTATATAAGGGTTTACCTTACTACTTCATTACCATATCTTCTGACCATTCCCTGTGGAGTGCGACAAACAAAAGATCAGAGCTGATCATCTCTACTAGCTTTTGCTTATGATCTTAGTCCGAACAACATTTGTGACTATACCACGTTTCTGGTTTTTCACCAGCAGGAATCTCCTGTTTTTTTTAATACCAGTTTCACAAACTTGTAGTGGATTCCCTGGGGACAGAAATAGAATCTCCAAAGGGTTTTGCATGTTCTTATCTACTGTATGTCACCTAGAAGATGATACAGTTTGCATGCAGGTTACGTTTTTTATGTCTAATACTGTGTCTACAGAGCTGTGTGTGGGAGAGAATTGTTGCCAAAGAATACACTGACGTGTTATAATTTAGCACAACTAATTTAGCAAAGTTATAACAGGAGGGTAAAACTTTAGCCCATAGGAGTTTGTTTTTTGTTGTTGTTAGACTTTATAATGAAGAGATACACCCACTAGAATAATTGTGTAGTATTTTTTCTTCTCTGTCTAAACTAAATGAAATAGTCAAACAAATATACAAAAATCTTAAATTAGGGCAAAGGTTTTGTTTTTCTTCAAGGGCATGCATGTTTTCATTATGCCATAAGTGTGCGTGCATCCTGATGCCAGAGAGTTTTCCCCAGAAATACCAGAGGGGTGGTCCATCCCAGTGCCATGATCCTTGTGGTATAAAGCACAGAATTGCCCTTCCTTCTGTTCCTTCTCACTGTCTCTGGTTGGAGCATTTGTATTTCCTGTGTATAGAAAACATATCATCTCCTCATTTATACCTGGTGGTAGGGTATTTTCATCACTTGCCATTAAAAAATCTTTATTTCAGATTTTAATTCTTAGTCATTTTTTTCTAATCAGTCTTCGATTTTTAGTTCGCCCTTTAATAATTTAGCAATTTAGAACATAAGAATAGCAATATTGGTTCTGACTGATGGTCCATTTAGCCTATATCCCCCCTTCCAACAGTGGCCAGTGCCAGATGCTTTTGAGGGAATGAGAAGAATAGGGCAATTATTGAGTGATCCATCCACTGCCAATCAGTTCCAGTTTCTGGCAGTGAAATCAACATTATTTATCATTTTTAAGATATAAAAACATTTTTTAGTTCCAGTTGGCATTTCCTGTGCTGTTAATAGCATATAAATTATTAGATTCAAGAAAATGGTTTTTATAGTGCCAATTGCTTTTTTCCCATAAAAATTTAGAATAGCATGCTGTTTGGGGTTTTTAAGATTATACATAATTAACTAAATTGCTATAATAATTGCAACCTTTGCAGAGGTCTTGGCAATGGGAAGACATCATGTACAATCACTAATTAAGTTTAAAAGTGAGAATTTCTTCCCACTTTTAGAACTGCATGAAAAATGGAGAGATGGCTTCTTTTTTAATTAAAAATAGAGGGCAATTTTTAATACGTTAATCAGTTTTTTGCAATGCTGACTCTTATGCCTGGATACATTCCAGTCAGCTAGACTCTGAGAAATTTTACATCTGACTTTTGAAGGTTATGTTTTCTTTACTTAATCTTTTTTTTTTAAATAAGGAGAACTGATCTTTGGGAATAGGGGAATGTGAAATTCTGTTAATTAATTTCTTTAGGCCTCATAGTTCCTTCAAGTGGGGAAAAAAAAGTAGTCTACATTTCTGCATCTTAGTTTCTATTGGTGCATCTATACGCAAAATAAGATATGGTATTTGTACTATGAAAATTGCGCATCTTATTTCAATATAGCATATTTCAAAATTTGGTGCATCAACAGAGAGCCAAATTTCAAAATAACACGCTAGTTCAAGATGTTGCTTAACCCTCGTGGAATGAGGATTACAGGGATGCTGAAATAGGTCTCAAATGCACTATCTCAAAATAGTGGGCATGTTCAAAAGACGTGGGGTATTCTGAAATAGCCCCTCTATGTAGACATACTCTTTCTGTCTGTTTCTCACAGTTGTGACTGGATAGCTTCTTTTGGAGTTGACTATTATATTATATTATATTATTGACTGTTTAATATGCTGGTCAGTGTAGCTCTATGTGTCAGAAGGCTTGGCTGGAGAACAATATGAAATGCTATCTTCTCCATAAGAGTGTTTTATCTCCTTAGTGCACTGAAATCTTTCCAGCATGGGTGTGAGGGTTCAGACTCAAAACCTATATATTCCTATCCCCAACAGACTTCTGGGCTGATGCTCTCAAAACACACTACGCACTATTTTTTTTAATTGTATCCTTTGGTATATATGGTTGTGACTATTTTCTTCCACTATTTGATCTGAGGAAGTGGTTCTGGCCCATGAAAGCTCATCATCTAATAAACCATCTTGTTAGTCTTTAAAGTGCTACATAATCCTGTATTTTGTTTCAGCTACACACTATTTGATACTTTTCTCTCTCTTCCTCTCCCCTCCACCCTCACCACAAGAAGTGCAAGTAGGGTGGCATGGTGCAATACAACATACCAGCAAAATATTTTTAGCTGGTATGGCTAACCAGAAAAATTGGTGTGACTGTAACACCTCCAGCCCTTTCATGCAGGGTCTTAACCATATGTAGAGTAGCCCCACTGGAGCATGGGCTGGGAGACAGGGATGAGGATGGTATAGTGGTGCCAAGGAATTGCTGGTGTTCTGCTTTTTTCCCTGCTGTGGTTCCCAGGAGAGGCCTGAACTCCAGGAATGGCATCAGAAAAGGAGCAGAAAGTGGGGCCACGCCCATACTGGCATCTCCTCCAGGCACAGCTGTATCACCTAGCTCTGTCCTCCAGTGGGCTGCTATACAGACCTCGGCCAGGTGACGCACCATCGAAGGCCTGGGGTGCAAGAACAATAACATAGGAGCTGTTGGCGAGGAGCCACCCAGAAGCCCTGTGTTCTGCTCCTTTTGCCCCAGTGGTTCTAAAGTTTCTGGCACAGTGTAAAGACGACTGAGACTTCCCCCCCCCCCCCACCCCCTTCCAGGTAAACTGGGCAGAGGGCAGGGAGAGAATATGGGGGCCCCAGGCTGTGGGTGAGGCAGTGAGGATCATGGAGGATTACCTATGGAGGTCACCTGCTCCATGTAAACTGCTGCCAGTCCTCTTTCTCTTCCTTGCACATTATTTGGAAGAAATAGACTCCACTTGCACCACTGCCTCCCCCATAGAGATGCTTATTATAACTTTTTTTTAAAATTCTTCAAGATAAGGATTTTTTTTCAGTTTACATTATTCTGTTCTGCAGCATTTTTTCCCAAAGAGACTATATATTTCTGAGAACCTGTAAACTGATGAGCCTAGATTCTAATGCAATAAAAACATTACATGAGAAAAATAACCTATAAAAGAGACCTTATATAAAAATCAATGGGTGAGATTCCCAGAAAGCACTACATGAATTTCAATGGGACTTGTACTTCTAAATTACATAGGCACTTTTAATCATCCCATTCAAAGTTTAAAAAAGTGGATTTTTATGACAAAGAAATTGGATACAAAAAGAAAATCATTACAAGAGACAAACTTAGGTCTCTAAGGTGGGAGAAAGGAATGCATGATATAATATATAATTTGAGAAATGGTATGTAGGTGTGTAATTAAGGACTGTGTCATAATGCATATGCATGAGGGAACCAAATATATACAATCTTAAATTGTTAATATCCTGATATTTTGGTTTTTTAACTGTGGGACTTTAGGAATTGGTAACATAGGGCCAGAGCCTCAACTCATGTAAATTGCCGTAAAGTCAAAGGAGCTACACTAGTTTACATCAGCTGAAAATCTGACATAGTCTTTTTCTGTGGCATATAAATCAGAAGTAAAGAATTGACTGATATTACTTACCAAAATCCAGCATGCCATACAACAATGTTAATATTATTTCTTGAAGCTGGAGATGTATGCAGTTATGTGAAACTTTTTTCCAAAAATGTCCATTCCTCTGAAATGTCACCTCTCTCTCTCTCTTTTTCTCTGTGTGTGTGAATTCTGAACGAATAATTTCGCTTAAAATGTATCATTCATCTCTTGGTTTTGCAATGAGACAAATTTCTGCTGCAAAATAGTATCTTTCTAGAGAAAATTTTTCGAAAGCTCAACTAATTTTGCATTTACTACAAAAGATAAATTTTCGCATTTCACAATTTGTTATAAAATGTCTCTCAGTACTTCTTAGGACCTATATTTGCATAACTTGGTAGCATTTCCCAGAACAACCAAGAGAAGTATCCAGATTACAAGTATGCAAATATGCCTCAGGTGATACATGATCAAGGTTCATCACCGACTTTGGTTTGTGGGTTTGATCATTAGCTTCTCTGTCCCAGAATGGGTACTAACAAGGAGTGTGACATGAACATAGATTCATGCCCCTCAGAATAATCACTCAGCTCTGTATACCGTTTTTCTATATGATATTTGTATTGTTGCTGTGGACTCTCCAAGGCTTTTCCCATATTGATTTAACGTCTAAGAGTAACCAGTTTTGCTGGAATTGAAGCCCATTTGGTTTAGATTTATTAAACTAACACTGACAACATGCTGAAATCTCCACATGAAATGTAGAGTCATAATTAAAGACATTGCCTGAAACCAAAACATCCAAGGGAGCTTTTTTATTTTTCAGAAGTGAGAAAGTTATTGAATTATACATAGTAGGCTATCAATTGCTTCTCCTATACTCCCTTTTTAAGAGAATTAATTGTTCTTGTGTATATAAATGTAAAGCTTGTATCATTCTCTGCTGAAGTCTCGCAGCATACTGATAACACATGGTTAGCTGGTTATCCACCACCATCCACAAATCTTTTCCCAAGCCATTGCTTCCAATGATAGAGTACCCCATCCTATAAATATGGCATACATTAATTGTTCCAAGCTGTACATTTGTTAAAATACATATTGTTTGCTCTTCTACTCACCAAGCAATCTAGGTCATTCTGTATAAGTGATTTGTCCTCTTCATTAACAATCCCCCAATTTTTATGTTACCTGGAAACTGGTAGTGATGATTTTATGATTTCTTCCAGGTCATTGATAAAACATTAAATAGCTTAAGGCTAAGAACTGGTTTTTGTAGGACCCCACTAGAAAGCATTTGTTCAGTGATTCTCTGTATTACAGTTACTTTTGGAGACCTATCGATTAACCCGCTTGTAATCCATTTAATGTGTGCTCTGTGAATTTTATACTATTCTAGCTTTTTTAAATCAAAATAGAGTCGGGATTTGTGAGATACATGTTTAACAAGAAGAATGCCTTGACCTTTCTGGTTTTATTTCTATATTTATTAAATTATTTTCTTTTTAAAATGTATTTACAGAGGTTACTAGGTTTCCCTTCAACTGAGGCTGAATAAATGAGAAAATACCTCTCTAATTACTTTACACAATAGTATTTATGTACTATCCATGCAAATAATAGGCTGCTCTTACAAGTACCTGCACTGAATTATCCCATATCAATAACAATCTGATAACATTTTTAAAAAATGCTTTTTCTATACCTGCTAGCAGTTGGTAAAAATAATTTTATATACAAAGCTACTACGAAATCATATAAGGAAGGTGTTTCCACCAGAATTCTAAAACGTATTCGATCTGGTATTGAACTCATGGTAAAGACATAGCTATTGAATATTTTAAACTTCTACAGTATTCGGTTGAATTTCCTATAACAGTGTTTCTGAAAGTGTTCTGTAGGCCCACTTTTGGAAAGATACTAGTGGGCCCCTGCTGCTTTGTTTACCTAATGAGTCTGTAGTCATGGAGTCTGGTGGCGCCCATTGGCTCCAGTTTCCATTTCCAGCCAAGGGGAGTCACAGGAAGCAACAGCCCTACCCACACCACTTCCTGCGGCTCCCCTTGACTGGAACAGCAAACCAGAGCCAATGGGAGAAGCAAGACTTCATAGCTAGGGGCCTTTTAGATAAACAAAGCAGCGCAGGCCTGCTAACGGCTTTCCCAAAATGGGCCAGTGGAACACTTTGAGAAACTACTATAAGATCATTTATGACTCAAGTATGTGTTTTGACATATCTACCACTCTATGAAGTACAACTGCTATAAGAAAAATTGCATCTCTAATTGCCAATTGATCATTTTCTTTTTCCCTACTACATCTTTGATTTTCAAAGCATATCTATATATTATTCCCTGGCTAAATTGTTGTTGAAATAAAATGTTTTAAGATAAAATATAAGCGGTCAGTTCTTTATGTTAATAAATTATTTGTATCAATCTTTAGGATTCCGATACATAAATATTGTTTCATCATTATGATAAAGACAGACTGTGCCATTCTAACCCAAGAATGATTAACACTATATTTTATTTCATTCTGGAAAGTCCACACTTTTTTTGAACAGTGGCACAAGCAATCCTGAGAGCTGAATTCAACTTCAACTTCATGTAAATTATTATATATAGTTTATATCAATCTATCATAATGATATAGAATGTTTCATATCCAAATTCCAAAACACTTTTCACACTTTGTCGTAAGGAATCTCCACTCACCACAGAAGTTCAGCCAGCTACACAGCAGACCATGACCATGACAGATATTAGCAGTTCACCAAAGAGAGGTTACTAACTTGTAAGAGGAGGTGAATAAAATAGTATCCATTTGAAATTGTAGGATGAATTTATGTAGGTATAACATGATTGCCCAGATAAGAACCTGACAAGGACATTTGGGTTAACACCTCTTTCTCTTGGAAAACTGAAGTGACTGAATGTTTTATGTTCTGAAAGGCCCCTCACAGAACTCTGTACCCACTTAACTTTATGCTCTGCAGTCTGTTCACTCCAACAGTAGTAATTGGGAAAAGACCCATCTGTTGAATGGCTAGATCCTCTTTCTGCTGCACCTGAGTTTTCATTAAAAAGTTCCTATACAGGTCCAACCCAGCTTAACTTGAGTGATCCAGTGAGATCACAATTTTAATTTTCACCATTAGCCATGGAGAGTAATTTATATTGCAAATACATCATATATAGCAGGGGTTCTCAAACTTGTGATACTGCGATCCCCCTCTCAGTTGCTCGCGACCCCCCTCTAATTTGTTTGCGATCCCCCTCTAAGTTGCCCGGGGGGTCAGGACCCACAGTTTGAGAAACGCTGATCTATAGATATAGATAAGAAAAAAAACCTCGTTTTGCTATGTTGGTTATAGACAGATAAGAAATGACACACACACATTCACATTGGTGAGAAATTACACAAATTCTCCTCTTGGGGTCAATGGGACTACTTGTCTAACTACAACCCACTGCTTATCCGGCAATTTTGTGTTTGCAAACAGTTCATTCCCGCTTAAACCACTTCCTCAGCTTGCTTGACCCTATGCTGAAATCATTGCCTTTAGTCAGTTATATCTGAAATCTTTCAATTTCTACAGATATCACAAATATAATTTCACCCTGAAAATCAAGTTTGTTTTGAGAGAGAAAGAAACAGAAATTTTATTAGTATCACTTATCCTAAGTAAAAAAGACTTGTTAAAGTGGAATTAAGGTTGAGAGTAAAAACTTCCTGCAAGACCATTGTAATTAATAAATGTTAAACAGGAAATTTAATTTCTATGTTAAACTTACAAGAACCCCAAATATTTGCAAGTATGGAAAATCAGTTAAACTATCTTCCCTACCTTAAATCTGTATTTTCAGCTATGCTAACTGTCTGTCTTTCTGTCTGTGTTCCTTTTATAGTTAACCTATAAGGGGTGTTATTTTCAGACCAAGAAGTTAATAGGACTTTCAGAATTCCACAACCTAATGTCTATGGCAGTGGTTCCCAAACTTTTTGGCATCATGCTCCCTTTTTGATTTTTGAGAACTCCCTTCCCCCCCGCAAAAAAATAGCAGCAAAGCTTGTTGGGGGGGGGGGGGAAGGTTGCCCATTTAAGAGCAGAGCAGGCATTTTGAGGTCTGCCTGGGACACTCCATCCTCCCCCTGCCCAAGCCAGCCTGAGCTGCATGGACCAGGCTCTTTCTTGGGTGTGGGGGGGAGATTGATGGGGGGAGAGAGATTGATGGGGAGAAGGCTGGGTTGCCTCGTGCCCAGTTTGGGAATCTATGGTCTATGGTATTACATTTTGAGTGCTCACTATGCTTTTACAGCTTTTAGGGGAAATATCAAAACTATACCTCACAAAGAACTGATTTGAAGTAATCTCAATAAATACATTAGCTCTGTATCTGCCACTTGAATAATTGATTTGAGCATATAGAAGTGGGGACTGATCCTTCAAGATGCTGTGCATATCACTCATGCTGTATTGAATCAATCCCTAGTATGAACTAGGACATGATTACCTTCAGCATACTACTTTTAATAACTTGTAAAGTGAAATTTTTTTCTTCAGTGCTATGTATATAATGGGGGAAAGGCTGCAGTTAGCAAAAATAATGTGTGACTATGAGTGCAGCATTCCAGATTTTCCTAGTCATTGATGAGATGAATCTCCTTGGTATAAACGAGGAAACTAGGTTGAGTATCTCAAAGCAGAGTAGAGGGATGCATGTTTCCTTTACCTTGACTAGATGAATTCAGTTTTAATTGCAGTTCACTCTGTTCAAAAATTATGATTGAAGGGAAAACGAGTGTTAGTCAGTCTAGCTCTAGTGGCCACCACCTTTTAAATAGCTTTTTAAACAGCTTATTTGATTTAACTTCAGTTTTGGGGAGAAAGTGTCCTATTTGCATTTTGAAGCCTCCATCAGGATTTGTTTATATTTTGAGTTCTGCCTCTATAAGAAGAAAAGAATAGGAACTGACTTTTTTTTAAATGAAGGTTTAAGTCTCCTAAGGTCATTTGGTGGCGTATTATAAGCTCATTGGAGCTGATGAGCCATTCTGAGATAGCAATTTAACATCTCAATAACTTCTAAAATTAGGTTGTAATGAACTAATCTAGGTCTTGTGTGCTAGACCTTTACTCAATAAATTATGATTTATTGCTTACTCTTCCTCCTTCCCCGAAAAGTAGAAATTACACTTAAAATATTTTTTAGACTTTGGTGAATCTGTTTTAGGATTTCATAATTCAGGAATCCCCTCTTCCAAATACTTTGAAAGTTGATAGAAATATTCTAACTTGGCCCCAGATTTAATTTTACAATTTTTATGCCAATATTCTTTTGTGGATTTTTTTGTGGGGGATGGTGCTCAGAACTTGTCCTATACTGGAAACAGAACTGAATTATGGATTGACTGCTGTAACTCCACAATAACAAATAAGAATTCAATAAAATACTGGCAAATGGATTTATGATTAAATGATCTTTCATAAATATACCATTGGACAAAAATCAGCTCTCATAGTAATTAAATAGGCTTGGTCCAAAAAGGGCAACCAGAATTTACAACTATTAGCTCTTTTTTGTGGTAAGAGCATTGCTTGAGCAAGAAATCCTTTAGGAAGCCAGTAGTTCTCTGAAAGACCAAGTGATGATTTAAGTTACCTTTCTTCCTTTACCTTTTGTTTCCTCCAGCAGTTTAATGACCAGCTCTTGTTCATCTGACACCGATCAGGAGGAAATCCAGCTTGCGTTGCAGGCAGCTAAAATTGCTACTAGAGAAAAGATCAGATCCCGATTTCATGGTAGCAATGACCTTATTCACCGACTTTTTGTCTGCATCTCAGGTATGAGAGCACTCTTTGTTTGTTTGGCATGAATATGAATTTTATAAGGGGTGTGCGCAAAAATATAGGATGTAATCCTGACTAGATCTGATATTGTAATTTAGGGCCTTGTGCTACAAACTGCTCTAGCAGTGGTAGATGTTTGCCTGCACAGAGCAGCTTTGCAGGACTGATGGCGGGGGAGACTTTTGAAATCTGCAGTCAAGGAGGAGTTTGGTTATGTACGTGCTTCATCCTCATAGAGCTTCCTCTTCCCAGTGCTGTCCAAGACCGCAATGGAAAAATATCTCTAAGGGGGTGTTGGTAGCCGTAGTCATTGTGTAGTAACTTGTATCTTATGACTTATCATAACTTTTTCTAACTCTGTAACAATGTATTTTATATTTAAAGAATATTGGAATATTAAGACAAAAGCACACTAAAGTTATTACATATCTGACTGCAAGTAGTACAGAGACAAAAAGTCTTGAGTATTATTGTAATTTAATCTACATATTTTTAAAAAATACAATTTTCAACTGTGATCTTAATTTTATTACCAAGTTGAACTATTTTTGAACATGAAATCAGTAGTGGTGGTGTTTAAATAATAATAGCTTTACCCATTTCTGCCACATTCTAGGTGTGGCTGATCAGCTGCAGACAAACTATGCCAGTGATTTGCGAAGCATCTTAAAGACCTTATTTGAAGTTATGGCAACGAAACCTGAAACAGAGGATAAGGAAAAGCAAAAGAAAGGTGAATATAATGAAGTAGATTTTCTCTATTGTACTTTTCAGTTCCACAAAACAGTCTTTAAAATATTTAGTAGGAGATCTGCTTCTGTTCTTGTGAAACAACCCTCAACTGTTCTAGAGTGATATTATATGGTCATTTAACCCTTGGTAAAATGAGATCATAGAAATGTATGTAAATGGGATGTAGTCTTTGGAAAATGTACAAACATGTTAGTGTGCCTTGCAGCAAAAGCCAAAAGTCTCCAGGGTGTGTCTTCCCATTTTCTTACTGATGTGAGTTAAGGAATAGTGTTTCTTTTCTGTGTGGTTGTAATAGGATATGAACAGGGGTTTGCACCTGATTATTCATGATGTTTTTATGACATTTTGTTTCTTCATGTCCTATGTTAGATAATACATCTTCTAGTCACATATGCTACCAAAGCAGTGCAGATATTTTAACTTAAAAATAAGATAATCATGTGTAAAAATAACAAACTGTGAAATGATGAAACAATTTGTTAAAAAACAAAAGAATTCTGGCTCCACTTGTAGAAATGGCCTATAAATCAGGGAATGCCACAAATATATACAAACTGGGAAAACACCCAATTTTGAAACACTATTGAATTAAGCAGACAAGTGGCTAGAACGGGAACAGGACCCAGCAAGAAAGTCAAATGTTATCAGGCATTCCTCAGGAACCATTTTGATGCTCTTTTTTCTAGGGAAGGAGTAAGATCTGTTGAATGTGTGGATTGTTTTCTCCCTTCCTCCCTTCCCCCCCCCCCCCCCACTGTCCAAATTAAGGTAATTCTTTATTTCCTTTTAAAATAGCCAAGTTGTCCCAACAAGATATTAAATGGTTATATAAGTCCCTCATTACAGATTGCTATCTAGACCTCCTGAGTGTCTGAAATCAAGCAGGGTTCTTGGGTTTTCCCTTTGATTTTCTCTCATAATCTTCATTTTTCCTTTCTCCTTATTTTGTTAAATATTTTTTTAAGGACTTTTTATTAAGGAGCTTACTTCTTAACCCACACGCCATAAATTAGAGATGTTTCTGATAAATGAAGCTTACCAAGACCAGGCTGATTTTGTTGGGGATCATCACCCCACAGATAACATAGTCGGTATTGCGAGTGTGGATGTGAATGGTAGCTCCTGCAGACATTCTCGTGCTAGCAGTACTCTCTCTATATAGCTCACTAAGGCTACGTCCAGACTGCAGGCTTCTTTTGGAAGAAGCTTTTCTGGAAGAGATCTTCCGGAAAAACTTCTTTAGAAAGAGAGCGTCCACACAGCAAAAGCGCATTAAAAAAGCATTGTGCTTTTTTGAAAGATAGCATCCACATTGATTGGACACTATCTCACATTTAAGTTGTGATTACTATGGTCGGTGTTTCCATTAGGGCACCTGTGTTCTTTCCTGGAGGCCTCCTCTTAATTAAAAAAAAAACAAAAAAAACCCTCTTCCCCGTTTCTGAAAGAGCTCTTTCAGAAAAAGGCTTCTTCCTCGTACAAAGAGGTTTACTGCCATCAGAAAAACCCTTACGTTCTTTCAACTTTCTGTTGAAAAAACACAATTGCAGTGTGGACATAAGTGTAGTTTTTCCAGAAAAATGGCCATTTTTACAGAAAAACTCTGCAGTGTAGACATACCCTAAAATAGAAGTGAGGCTGAGAGCTGCAGGCTTCAGCATGGGCAACACAAACCCATCGTACCATATCTGGGTATCTATGTGCTTGTTCAGCTGGTGTTGAAGCCCACATCATGTCATCCTCATTTCTATTCTGAGGCCAAGTCTATACTATGGGAGAAAGTTGAACTATGATATGCAACTCCAGCTATATGAATAGCATAGCTGGAGTCGACGTGCCTTAGCTCGACTTATTGCAGCATCCCCACTGTGGGAGATGGATGGGAGAAATTCTCCCGTCGACTTCCCTTACACCTTATGACCTGGTGGAGTACTGGAGTCTACAGGGGCACAATCAGCATTCGATTTAGCATGTCCTTATTACAACCATGAAATCAAACCTCAGAAAATCAATCTCTGGAGTGTCAATCTCTCAATAAGTGGAGACAAGCCTGGATATGTGTACATGAGCTACAAATCATACACACATCTGCAAGGAAGATGTACCCAAAGTATGGCTGGGACCTCCCAAAATCTTTGTTACAGTGTGAGTGGAAGACTATACAAAGATATGTTGTTAAAGTTCAATAGAGAAGTCTTAACTTTACATTTTATTAAAATTTTACATACAAATGAAAGTATATGAAATGAAGTTTATTTTGTTTCATGTTTTCCAGTTAATCAGGGTTTAAGGAATGCAGCACTGGAAGATTGTGCTTTATGCCAAGAAACCATATCTTCTTCAGAACTTGCAGCAAAGGCAAGAGATGGAGACTTTGAAGGTATTTCAATATTTCTGAGAATTCAAATAAGGGCATGCCGTTGGGAGTAGTGGGATACTGCATCACAAATTCACCCAATTTTGGCTTTATCAATTTTCACCTTTATTTATACAGTTTCAGGAAGAATTACTGTCACTTATAGTGTCTGAGCATACATTATGCCTGACAAATGATAACAGAAAAGAGGAAATTGGTAAAGGGCTCAAGTTATCACATTTCAAAGCTCCAGGGAAGTCTTACATATTCCATGATGGTTGTCTCCTCCTTTGATCTTTTGATCTGTTCCTTCAGGCTATTCCTTCAGGTTCTGGTCCATTGTTTCTCTGATTTGAGTCTTGTTGACTTGGATCTTTTCTGTATTACGACGTTACAGATTACTTTACGTTTCTTCAATTGACATAATAATTACAATCAGTTTGTCTAGTCACATCAAGCCTTTGGATTTTGGGTTACTAGATTGGTTAGATGGACCTTTGAGCAAAGCCCACAGGTAAGTGCTGAATGTGCGGGACTGGGAGATGGGTTGGAAATGAGGGGGACTATGGCCTATAATGGCAAGGAGAAAGGAGGGTCAGGGCACAACAGGGAGGCAAGATCAAATGAGTATCTTAGATGCCTATATACAAATGCAAGAAGTATGGGTAATAAGCAGGAAGAACTGGAATTGCTAACCAATAAATACAACTATGATATCATTGGTATTACAGAAACCTGGTGGGATGGGACGCATGATTGGAATATTGGTATGGAAGGGTACGACTTGCTCAGGAAGGAAAGAAAGGGAAAAAAGGGAGGAGGGGTTGTCTTGTATATTAAAAATGTACACACTTGGACTGAAGTGGAGATGAACGTAGGAGATAGCTGTGTAGAGAGTCTCTGGGTTAAGCTAAAAGGGGTAAAAAACGAGGGTGATATCATGCTAGGAGTCTACTACAGGCCACCTAGCCAGGTGGAAGAGGTGGATGAGGCCTTTTTTAAACAATTAACAAAACTATCCAAAGCCCAAGATTTGGTGGTGATGGGGGACTTCAACTATCCAGACATATGTTGGGAAACTAACACAGCGGGGCACAGGCTATCCAATAAGTTTCTGGACTGCATTGGAGACAACTTTCTGTTTCAGAAGGTTGAAAAAGCTACCAGAGGAGAAGCTGTTCTGGATTTGGTTTTAACAAATAGGGAGGAACTAGTTGAGAACTTGAAAGTCGAAGACAGTATAGGGGACAGTGATCACGAAATAATAGAGTTCATGATCTTAAGGAAAGGAAGAAGGGAGACCAGCACAATTGAGGTAATGGATTTCAGGAAGGCAGATTTTGATAAGCTCAGAGAACTTGTAGGTAAGATCCCATGGGAAGCAAGACTGAAGGGAAAAACAACTGAGGAGAGTTGGAAGTATTTCAAAGGGACGTTGTTAAGGGCCCAAAAGCAAACAATTCCGCTGTGTAGGAAAGATAGAAAATATGGCAAAAGACCAGCTTGGCTTAACAAGGAGATCTTGCACGATCTCAAAATAAAAAAGTAATCATATAAAAAATGGTAACTAGGACAAATAACAAAGGATGAATATAGGCAAGCAACACAGGAATGCAGGGTCAAGATTAGAAAGGCAAAGGCACAAAATGAGATCAAACTAGCTACAGGCATAAAAGGAAACAAGAAGACCTTTTATAAATACATTAAAAGCAAGAGGAAGACCAAGGACAGGGTAGGCCCACTGCTTAGTGAGGAGGGAGAAGCAGTAACAGGAAACTTGGAAATGGCAGAGATGCTCAATGACTTCTTTGTTTCGGTCTTCACCGAGAAGTCTGGAGGTGTGCCTAACGTAGTGAATACAAGCAGAGAGAGGGTAAGTTTAGAAGATAGGATATACAAAGAACAAGTTAAAAATCATTTAGGAAAGTTAGATGTCAGCAAGTCACCAGGTTCTGATGAAATGCATCCCAGGATACTCAAGGAGCTGATAGAGGGGGTATCTGAGCCTTTAGCTATGATTTTTGAAAAATCATGGCAGACAGGGGAGATTCCAGAAGACTGGAAAAGGGCAAATATTGTGCCCATCTATAAAAAGGGGAATAAGAACAACCCAGGAAACTACAGACCGGTCAGTTTAACGTCTGTCCCAGGGAAGATAATGGAGCAGGTAATTAAGGAAATCATATGCAAATATTTGGAAGGTAATAAAGTGATAGGGAATAGCCAGCATGGGTTTGTGAAGAACAAGTCATGCCAAACTAATCTGATAGCTTTCTTTGATAGGATAACGAGCCTTGTGGATAAGGGAGAAGCGGTGGATGTCATATACCTAGACTTTAGTAAGGCATTTGATACAGTCTTGCATGATATTCTTATTGATAAACTAGGCAAATATAACTTAGATAGGGCCACGATAAGGTGGGTGAATAATTGACTGGATAACCGTAGTCAGAGTTGTTGTTAACGGTGCTAAATCCTGCTGGAAAGGGATAACAAGTGGAGTTCCGCAAGGGTCTGTTTTGGGACCCGTACTGTTAAATATCTTCATCAATGATGTAGATATTGGGATAGAGAGTACGCTTATTAAGTTTGCAGATGATACCAAACTGGGTGGGGTTGCAACTTCTTTGGAGGATAGGGACATAATTCAAAATGACCTTAGCAAGTTAGAGAAATGGTCAGAGGTAAACAGGATGAGGTTTAATAAAGAGAAATGCAAAGTGCTCCACTTAGGAAGGAACAATCAGTTCCATACATACAAGATGAGAAGCGACTGTCTAGGAAGGAGCATGGCGGAAAGGGATCTAGGGGTCATAGTGGACCACAAGTTGAATATGAGTCAACAGTGTGATGCTGTTGCAAAAAAAGCAAATATGATTGTAGGTTGTATCAACAGGTGTGTTGTAAGCAAAACTCGTGAAGTCATTCTGCCGCTCTACTCTGCACTGGTTAGGCCTCAGCTGGAGTACTGTGTCCAGTTCTGGGCGCCACATTTCAAGAAAGATGTGGAGAAATTGGAAAGGGTACAGAGAAGAGCGACAAGAATGATTAAAGGTTTAGAGAACATGACCTATGAAGCCAGGCTTCATGACCTGGGCTTGTTTAGTTTGGAAAAAAGAAGATTAAGGGGGGACATGATAGCGGTTTTCAAATATCTAAAAGGGTGTCACAAGGAGGAAGGAGAAAATTTGTTCCTCTTGGTTTCTGAGGACAGGACAAGGAGTAATGGGCTTAAAGTGCAGCAAGGGAGGTTTAGACTGGACATTAGGAAAAAATTCCTAACTGTCAGGGTGGTCAAATATTGGAATAAATTGCCAAGGGAGGTGGTGGACTCTCCCTCTCTGGAGATATTTAAGAACAGGTTAGATAGACATCTGTCAGGGATGGTGTAGACGGAGCTTGGTCCTGCCTTGAGGGCGGGGGGCTGGACTCGATGACCTCTCGAGGTCCCTTCCAGTCCTATTATTCTATGATTCTATGATCTCACCCAGTATGGCTGTTCTTATGTACCCCTTAATCTATTCAAGGAGCATTATAGAAAACACAATGATCCTTTTCTGCCAACATTACTTACCTTCTTTAAATATGGGTTTTCAAACGCCTTTTTCTCTCAAGGCCAGTTTACTTGTGAATCATAATTAAAAACCTACTTCATTAGATATTTTCATATAAATGCATTTTGTTAAACACTGTCTCAACTTGGGAGCCTTGATGTTTAGTTGCTTTTAATAACACCCCAACAACACCGACTAAGGTAATAAAGCTGCTGCTTAAGATTAATAGAAAACTGATTAAAAGTTTGGCTTTTCTCTGAAGAGTGACTAGACATGGCATCATGGGATTCCATGGGGTCATGATTCTGGATGGAATATGTTCTGTCTTTTTTAAAATAATTGACAGCCCTGAAAAACTCTCCCTGAGATCTGAAAGTTTCATATTTACACCATATATATCTCTGTGTCAGTACAGATTACTGTATTTGTACTATAGTTAGTGAATACATAATTAAATGGTATGTTAGGTTATATGGCATGTATACCAATTTAATGCATTAGTAATAACAGGAACATCACAAATAATTTATATAGGTCATTCCAAATGAACACTGTACCTCATACTTATGCATTTTTACAAAGTTTTTCAGAAGTGTTCTAGAACTGTTTGAGAATTTTATGTAAAATGTTAGTGATACTCTTTTTGTATCCCGAAATATATAAAGCCAGTGTAAGTCTTAGCATCAGAAATCAAGCTGTACTGCCTAGGAGGGAAAGAAATTATAAATAATACATCTTAGGTAATTTTAGAGGTTTCTAAAATAATTTATAATTTAAAGTCTTATCTTGTAGGGCTACATGAAAGTGCTGCATCCCACTGGGAGAATGCCAATATCTTATTCTCAGTGATATTCAATTAATAGGAAGTTCTCAGTTTTCAAAAGTATCATTTAGGGTTTTTTTTGTTTGTTTGTTTTTGGTTATAACTTCAGACCCCTTGAAATGCCCTAAGAAAATCAAGCCTTTTTAAGATCTCTCAAACTGAACTAAAATGTAAGCTTCCTCTCTGAAAATGTAAGCCCTATTTCTATACTATTAGAAATGGGACCAAGTCACAAAGTTCAGATCAGAATTTAAGCATCCAGGAGTTTCCTATCCCCAGTTTTGGTATATAAAGACAAGTATGGAACCACACATTGTTTTAGTGCGTATCTGAACTTGGGTTGCTTGGGTCCTTAGCTGAAATAATTTTTGTTTTTCTTCATGTAAATCAGTATTCTGGGGTGGGGCTCTCTGTGGGGGAAGGCAGGCTGTGGGTTTGGAGCAGGGGGATTACTTAAGCGGTCTTGTGGCAGGCAAGATTGCAGAGCCCCAGCCCTGCTGGCCATTCTCTTAGGAATGATTTTTTTGAGATCTTTAGTGATTTGCTGTGTGACCTTTACTATTCTGTTGCATTTTCAGCATCTGTTTAAAGAGGTTACTAATTCTTACATCCTGCTTCACAGAGGCATTGTGAGGATTAATTACTTAATGTTTGTAAATAATACTTTTGAACACACAGAACCACATAAGGGTTGGGCATATACATAAGTCTTCAAATATCACTGGGGGTGTGTCTAGATTACATGGCTCCATTGACGGAGACATGTAGATTAGTTTACTCGACAAAGGGAAATGAAGCTGCGATTTAAATAATCGCGGCTTCGTTTAAATCAAAATGTCCGCCGTGCTGTGCCGATCAGCTGTTTGTCGGCATAGCGCGGCAGTCTAGACGCCAGAACCCAGAATCCTTTGTCGGCAGATCCTTTATGCCTCATGAAATGTTTTACAAGGCATAAAGGATCTGCCGACAAAGGGTTCTGGGGTTGGCAGATCTCCGTCTAGACTGCCGCGCTGTGCCAACAAACAGCTGATTGGCACAGCACGATGGCCATTTTGATTAAAATGAAGCAGCGATTATTTAAATTGCCGCTTCATTTCCCTTTGTCGAGTAAACTAATCTACATGGCTCCATCAATGGAGCCATGTAGTCTAGACGTACCCCGGGGTGGATGTCCTAGAAAACCCTAAGACAGAGAGTTAAACCTTAATCGTTGAAGCCAATTGGCTAGTGTTGAGCATGAGACCCCAACTTCAGACTTTTCTGCTCCAAGATAGTTCTCTAAATCAGGGTCGGTTAGTTGTGTATTGAAATACTCAGTTCTTTCCTGTATATATGCTGTGCATACCATTGCTGTTCTATTCAAAGTGTTTTGAATCCAGGAAAGCTGAGATCTCAGTTTGTATGCCTAGCAGAGACAGGCAGACAATATATATTCATGTAATTTGCATCAGTGAAGTCAAAAAGCTTTAAGAAAAGCACTGAAACAGTAGCAGATATTAGAATAGTGCTGTGTTTGTGCAAACCGTAGTTTTATGCTTATATATACACACTGTGTACTGCTGCTATCCTTTCATTTCAAACTGCAGGCTAAAGGATTTCAAATATAATCTCCTCATTTGAACAGCAGTACTAATCCCTCTAACCAAGCGTAATGTAGAAATATTTAAGCCTCTGGTAGGGAACAGTGATGTTGGGGCTGATAAAGTAAGGAATTACTCAATAATTTAAAGTTTCTATTGTGCCACAATTGAGAATGTGGCAAAAGGAGCAATAAAGAGCACTCGGGTGATCCCATATAAAAACAAAGCCTATAATAAAATACATGATGGATTCAAATGATAACATACTAGAATGCAATGGATTATTCTTTCCCCTATGGCAAGGATGGAAAACCTCAGGCTTGTCTGGATCCAGACCCCAAGACTCAGGACCCCCAGCAGGACTGGGGCACATAAAATGTACTGGGCTTGGCCCCCCCTAAGTTATGGTCATTTTTTTTGTGTGCAGCCCCTGACTGATTTTTATTTATATTGATTACATGACTAGTCAATAAGGACTGCTATGCTCATGCTGGCTCCAGGAGCCACCTGCACTGCAGCTCTGCATTTTAAATGTAGTAAGAGCCCCCAGGCCAAAATGAGCTAATGCTAGCTAGAGGCATGAAGAAAAGCAAGAAAACTTCCTATAAATATATTAGAAGGAAGAGGAAGACCAAGGGGTAGGCCTACTGCTCAGTGACGAGGGAGAAACAGTAACAAGAAACTTGGAAATGGGAGAGGTGCTTAATGACATCTTTTTCAGTAGTATTTCAGTCTTCACCAAGAAGTCTCATGATGAAGGAATGCCTAACATAGTGAACACTAGTGGGAATGGGGTAGGTTTAGAAATTAAAGTGAAAAAAAGAACAAGTTAAAAATTACTTAGAAAAGTTAGATGTCTGCAAGTCACCAGGGCCTGATGAAGTGCATCCTAGAATACTCAAGGAGCTGATAGAGGAGGTATTGGACCCTTTAGCTATCATCTTTGAAAAATCACGGAAGTTAAGTATGATTCTAGAAGACTGGAAAAGGGTAAATATAGTGCCCATCTATAGAAAGGGAAATAGGAACAATCCAGGAAACTAGAGACCAGTCAGTTTAACTTCTGTGTCAGGGAAGATAATGGAGCAAGTAATTAAGGAATCCATCTGCAAACATCTGGAAGATAATAAGGTGATAGGTAACAGCATGGACTTGTAAAGAATAAATCTGATAGCTTTCTTTGATAGGATATCAAGCCTTGTGGTTAAGGGAGATGTGAAGGACACGGTACACCTAGGCTTTAGTAAGGCATTTGACATGCTCTTGCATGACCTTCTTATCAATAAACTAGGCGAATACAACCTAGATGGGGCTACTGTAAAGTGGGTGAATAACTGGCAGGATAACCATTCTGAGAGAGTAGTTAACAGTTCACAGTCATGCTGGAAGGGCATAACAAGTTGGGTTCCACAGAAGTCTGTTTTGAGATACGTTCTGTTCAATAATTTCATCAACAATTTAATGATGACATAGAGAGTACGATTATTAAGTTTGCAGATCCCACCAAGCTGGGAGGGGTTGCAACTGCTTTGGAGGATAGGGTCAAAATTCAAAATGATCTGGGCAAACTAGAGAAATGGTCTGAGGTAAACAGGATAAAGTTTAATAAGGACAAATGCAAAGTACTCCACTTAGGAAGGAACAATCTGTTTCACACATGCAGAATGGGAAGTGATTATCTAGGAAGGAGTACTGCTGAAAGGGATTTAGGGGTCATAGTGGATCACATGTTATACATGAGTCAACAGTGTGACACTGTTGCAAAAAAAGCAAACATGATTCTGGGATGCATCAGTAGGAGTGTTGTGAACAAGACACGAGAAGTCATTTTTCCACTCTACTCTTCACTGATTAGGCTTCAATTGGAGTATTGTATCTAGTTCTGGTCACCATGTTTCAAGAAGGATGTGGAGAAATTGGAGAAGGTCTGGAGATGAACAACAAAAATGATTAAAGGTCCAGAACACATGACCTATAAGGGAAGACTGAAAGAACTGGGCTTGTTTAGTTTACAAAAGAGAAGGCTGGGAGAGGACATGATAGCACTTTTCAGGTATCTAAAATAGTGTCACAAGGAGGAGGGAGAAAAATTGTTCTTGGCCTCTGAGGATAGGACAAGAGACAATGGGCTTAAATTGCAGCAAGGGAGGTTTAGGTTGAACATTAGGAAAAACTTCCTAACTGTCAGGGTGATTGAACACTGGAATAAATTGCCTGGGGACACGGGTTGTGGAATCTCCATCACTGGAGATATTTAAGAGCAGGTTAGACAGACACCTGTCAGGGATGATCTAGACTGTGCTCGATCCTGCTGTGAAGGCAGGGGACTGGGCTCGATGACCTCTTGAGATCCCTTCCAGTTCTAGGATTCTATGATTCTGTACATTTAAAATGCAGAGGCAGAGCGTCCTGGAACAGCCCGAGCCAGGACTGCTTGGTCCCAGCTCACATTGAGTCCAGCAGTCCCTGTTCGCAATAGCCAGACCTGTCTGCTGTGGACAAGGGCTGCTGCCGGAGCAACCTCTGTTCGCTGTGAAGAGGACTAGCTCCTGGCCGCAGCCAGTCCTGTCCTCTGAAACAGCCCCTGTTCATGGCGACTAAGGCTGGCTGCAGATAGCTCCCTGCTGGGACCCCCGGGGACAGAGGCTGTAGCTGGAGCAGCCTCCCCTATTCCCCCCAGCTGCCTCTCATAGAGGCAGCGAGAAGACAGGCAACACCATGGAGATGGTGCTGGGGGAAGAGGGGATGGCTTTTAAGCCAGCCCCCCACCCCAACACCAACTCCTGTTTTCCACAGTCCTTGCTGCCTCTCATAGAGGCAGCATGGCAGGGCAGGGAGCAAGTAGTCAATACTCTAGTTAACTACTCACTTACATCCCTGTTACAAACATGGGCAAGAAAGTCAGGAGCTTGAGCAAAAGTACAGCTTTTGGGGTAAGATGATACATAGTGAATTTACTTTGTCAAGAACAGTATACGCTTTCCTTCTTTGAAAGGATTGGATTGAGGGGCGGGAGGGAAGCAATGAATGTGATATCATTTGATTTTAGGAAGGCTTTTGACACTTGGCATTCTCAGAAACAAAGTAGGGAAATTTGGTTTAGATAAAATTGTTATAAGGTGAGAGCACAACTGGTTGAATGATCATACTCAAAGGGTAATTATCAATGGTTTGCTATCGGCCTGGGTGAGGGTATCCAGTGGCATCCTACAGGACTCAGTACTGGTTCCAGTACTGTTTGATATTCTGATTAATGAATTGAATAATGGACTTTAGAATATATTTATAAAATTTGCAGATGACACCAGGCTGAGGAAAGGGGCGTTGCAATCACTTTGGGAGACAGGATTAGAATGCAAAACAATATTGATAAATTAGACAATTGGCCTCATGAAAGAGATGGCATTTAATGAAGACAAATTCAAAATACTGCACTTAGAAAAATCAAGGGCACAGCAACAAAACGAGGAGTAATTGGCTAGTGTGCAGTACTGCAGAAAAATATTTTGGGTTATAGTAGATCACAAATTGAATAAGTCAGCGATGTGGTGCATCTGTAAAAAAAAGGTAATATAATTCTGGAGTGTATTAATAGGCATGTCCCATGTAAATACATGAGGCAATTGTCCTACTTTACTTGGCATTGCTTACGTTTCAGCTGGGGTTCCTTGTCCAGTTCAAGAGAACACACTTTGGAGAAGATATGCATAAACTGGAGAGAGTTCTGAGGAGATCAACAAAAATGATAAATGTAGATAACCTGGCCTGTGAGGAAAGGTTAAAAAACTGGATATGTTTAATCTTGAGAAAAGGAGACCAAAGGGGTAATATAACAGTCTTTCAATATGTTAAGGGCTGTTATAAAGAAGACAGTGATCAATTGTTCTCCAGGTCCAGGGGTAGAATAAAAAGTAATGGGCTTCATCTGCAGCACGGAATATTTAAGTTAAATATCAGGAAAATCTTTCCAACTAAAAGAGTGGCTAAATTCTGGAATAGACTTTCAAGAGAGATTGTGGAATCCCCATAATTGGAGGTTTTTAAGAACAGGTTGGACAAACATCTGTCAGGTGGTTTAAGTTTAACTGGTCCTCCTTCAGTGTGAGAAGTTGGAGTAGATGACTTCTGGAGATCTCTTTCAGCTCTCTGTTTTTGTGATATTATGAATTCTGTCTGGAGTAAATACAGGAGCACAAATTGGGAATTGAGGGCAGCATTTTGTATGTGTCTTAGGGGCCCTCTACAGTTAGATGCTATAGGTCCCTGAAACTCTGGTACCTGTTTCATCCTCTGCTACTTCTAGAGTTAGACCTCCTTCTCCACATTAAATACTTGATTATATGAGAGGTTTGTGATTATTATTTTTGATCATTCACAAGAAAAGCATATTCCATGCCACAAAAGAGCATAAAATGTATCCTGTGATATTGATGATAGAAATGTGCTAGAGATTAGAATGGTATTTCTAATCTCCTCCTCATTTGTACTTTAATCAGGATTTAAACAGCTAGTATTTTGGGAGTCTGATCCAGCTTCAAGTGGAGTTAATGTAAAAAGAACGCTGCTGTGTCATAGGGACACATCCTTTGCTAGTGTAAATCAGTGCAGCTCCATTGACTTCGTTGGCTGCATCTGACTCAGTCACCCTGCCTGAGTGGCTGCAGTTTCCCCAGTTCATCAAAAGCAATGGGACTGTCTCACAAAATAGGAAACGAAGAGAAGTATATCCTGTGCCTCTACTGGAAAAAGAGGACATTAAAATGTCTGGACAGGCTGAGTGGGAAAGCCATAGGGTCTCGTTTAATTAAATATGGGCGTGTTGGGGTCTAAAATCCATCCTTTCTGGTCAAGATTAAAGAAAAATGGTTTAAGCAAAGAAAGTATTTTTCTGATCATTTTAGATGGACTTGTCAGGGTCACAGGTTCTACAGTGATGCCATCATGCAAATAGACAGCCAGTGTTCAAGTAGATCTCTAAGCAAGTCCATTAAGAGTTGAAGAAAGAAAGCTGGTTCCCAAAATCAAGCTCAACACATTCTGATAATCAGTATTTTTGGGGAGAGATTGTATTCATAATTTGTTCACTTACTGGACTTTCTCCAGTTGGTAAAGAGCCTTGGTAATGACACCAGTCATTCTAGCCTTGCATTCTCTGGCCTACACACACACAAAATAACTAGATTGAAAAATGCTGCCAGCCTTACACTAGGGCATTTAAATGGCCCTACTGAAGATCCTTGCTGCCCAGATTACAGGAAGAGTGGTGCCAGCATTAGTTCATGGTGTAAAGACTGAAGATTTTTTGACTGTTTGGGAGAGGAGGCATAGGATCAAGTATGGGGCTACTGGAAAAAGTTCTAATGCTTTCAAACACTCCCTTCTAGGTTTAGGTGGTCTTAGTTCAACCTGCATTTGGAGTTAAAGCATCCTGGCTTCTACCACACAAGAACTATACACACAACCTCCCACCCCCAGCAACTCAGGCCCACATCTCTACAGATAGAGGAGGGTTATTCACGGCAATAAGGTATTCAGAGTGGTCATTGCCATTAATTATGTAGATTTTCCTCTCCAATATGCTGGGTGATTTTAAATGGTTAAATGTTTCTGCTGTTCCAGAAACATGCAGCAGTTTGCACCACAAACTACAGTATAGTGTAGATTCCCACATCTCTGTCCCCTTGCAGTGAATTCATCCTGAAGGCCATTGTTGGGATTGCACCAGTCAATGATACTCTTTTCTGAGACATATTGCTACACTTACATTCACTTTTTTTTAACAAAATGATGTTTCCACATAAAGAAAACAGATTTACAGCAAATGAGCATATCTATAACTCCTAGCCCCTGCTCTCATCAAAGAGCACAAATACCTATCACACTGAAAAAGTTCACCAGACTACCTAACGGGAGAAATCTCCTAATATTTCTAATTCCCACATACTATCTTAGACGGCACTCCCTTGCAAATGGTGCCCAAACATACAAGATTACTTTCAGTCTGTAAAAATGGATAAATAGATCTAAAATTCCACTGGTGGCTCTAGCCCCAGCTCAGATTATGTTCATGAGCCTCATACTGACTTTTTCTAAAAATCCACCATATGAATTGGATCATAAATATGATTTTTTATGATGAGCCACCTGACATTGGTAAGGATAGACAAGTTAGAAATTGAGTGACCCTGTGAAGGCGAAACACAATAATATCTGGATTAATTGGTGTCTCACTACAAAAATCTTTTCAAATGCACAGATAAGATTGAGATATATTTGATAGAAAAAAGTATCCTTGCACATTAGGAAAATGTTATACAGCATTAAGAAAAATTATACATGATATTAGTTAGTAAAAATCTCAATTCCAGTTCTAGCATGACCTTAACTTTGCATAGACAATCACTATGCTCTTAAATAAACGTACACAGAAAATAATACTAGATATGCACGTGTAAACACTTTTTTCATAAAGCACTCAATCCACATTTGACCTCTCAGTTTTTGTCCTCAAATGAAACCTGCATCATGCCTTCAAAAGGTAAGACAGGGAACTTAAATTCATTACTCTGCTAGATACTAAAAATCACTGACTCAACAGAGATTGGTTTTATGACTCAGAACAATTTGTAACACACCTCACTGCCTGCTAACCCTTAATTGCCAATTCATTTTAAGTGCTTTCCTACAGCACCTGTGAACCCTTTTTCACTTAACAATCTGTCCCAATTTGTATTTAGCTCAAACACTGGTTACCTTCCCCAGATCTGAGGATAAGCTCTGTGAAGTTTCCACCACCAGAGCTGGCCCAATAAAAGATATTACTTTACCTATTTCACCTTACTCTTCACTAGAGTTTTTATAGCAAGCTCTTTTATTGCTTTTCTTCACTAGGAATTTTTAAATCTGTAATTCCCAATAAATGCAGGTCTCCTGGAAGTTGTAGTGTAAATACTTGAGTCTGACTTGGGTATTTTTAGTACTGTGATATCTAACCTTAGGCAACTTATCAAGTTTTGTCTGTCCTACTGTTTCCGCTGGTGCTCCCCGGTGGAGGCTTACCCATTGGGAATTATGGATCAGAGTAGACAAGGTTATTGAGTTATAGGCAGACAAAGAGAAAGTTAGTCATCTCTGGCATAAAAATAAGTATGAGATTTCAAGTCAAAAGGCTTTCTGGGGGGAAAATAGAAGTGCCATGCAGTTATTTATGCTGTTTAAAGATAGATTTATCATAACCTTTCAGATACAACTTTTATTTCAACATAACATGTTTGCTGTCAATTTCCAGAGTAATCATGTGAAAGCATCTGTTTATACTATGTAACAGTACACTAATTTTTTCCTTCTGATCCCAGTCCCATTCCTATAATGCCACCTTGCTCACTGGCACCTAGTCATAACTCCAAGCATAGTGTAGTCATGAATGCTAGTATAAATAGCTGTTTATGCCATGTGCTTGCATCTGTTTGTGACACATAACATAATTTCTTCTTGTTTCCATCCATTTTGCCTACTCATAACTCCATGATGCTCTTTAACATGCAGAGTTAACCCTATCCAGTATTTCTCAGCCCAGGTTTTAAACCCTAATTGCCATAGCCATGGGAAACCATATATTAGAGTGTTTGCAAAGTGTAATATCTAACAATTGTTAAACCATAATTAGCTGTCAAACTGAGGTGAGTGGATTAATTTTCCTGTTGTTCTCTAAGGACACATCTACACTGCAGGACAAAAGTTGAATTAAGATACGCAACTTCAGTTACATCAATTGTGTAGTTGAAGTCAAAATAGCTTAATTCAGCTTTTGGCGCTGTCCATGCAGCAGGAAGTGAAAGGAAGAACACTCTTCCTTTGACTTCCCTTACTCCTCATAAAATGAGGGTTATAGGAGTTGGAATAAGAAGTTCTCCAGCTCGACATTATTTTGAAATAATGGCTTGCTGTGTAGACACACATTTTGTTATTTCAAAATAAAGTTAGTGTTGGAACATAAGCTTTTGTGGGCAAAGACTTATGAAGTGGGTCTTTGCCCATGAAAGCTTATGCTCCAACACGTCTGTTAGTCTATAAGGTGCCACAGGACTCCTCGCCGCTTTTGCAGATTCAGAGTAACACGGCTACCCCTCTGATACTTAAAATAAAGTTAGTTATTCTGAAGTAATGTGGCTGTGTAGAAGTACCCTAAATATTATAGCTGCTCTGGTCTCTCTAATGATGACCAATGGCATTTTGTAAATGAAGTCAGTTCAATTATTGCAAAACTCTTCCTTACTTAGCCACTCTACTTGTGTCATGAGACAGCGCTCCACATATTACCTGTTAAGTATCCCGATTTCAGGTGCCATCTCCCGACTTCTAGAGTGGCTGCTTGAATCTCTGGTTTTACAGATAGTAAGCTGAACTGCCCAGCAGATAGGGCCTGAAATCTTGCCTTTGGCAAGATCAAGAGTTTCCTCCACAAAGCTGCTGGTCTGTATTGCAGAGAGCCCAACAACAGGGGGAACAGCATATTGCCATCCACAGCAGGGGGAAGACAGGAAACCCTCTGCAGTCAGCCAGGAAGGGGGCTATATTATAGATCCCAGGACTAAGCTAGACTTCTTAGAGGGTTGGGGGAAAAGAGGAGTAGGAAACCACAGCTCCTCCAGAACTTGGGGGGAAAGTGTCTACTGCATCAGGGGAGCCAGAGAAAGGAGAAACAAGACAGGGGAAACTTGAGTGGAAAAGAGGGAAGGCAGTCAAGGAATCTTAAGGGATGATAGAGAGAGGGAGAGAGGTGGTAAATCTTTGTCTATGTCTAAACTGCAGAGCTTTTCCAGGATACTTCCGGTAACCCAGAAAAGCTCTGCTGTGTCCAAAAAACGTGTCTGCTTTTTTGGAACAGTTTCTGAAAAAGCAGACGTGTTCTTTCGGCATCGCTGTATTCCTCTTGGTGACAGTATAGATGGGCCAAATTTCAGAAAGCCTCTTTCGGGAAAAAAAGTGGAAAAAGATACTCAAATTGTGGTTCATAATTTGCGTACCTTTTTCCGACTTTTCCCTGCAGTGTAGACATAGCCAAAGAAGGGATTTGATGGATCTGGTCCTGTGGTTTATGTAAACAAGGCAACATATAATGATCAAATGTACAAAGAGTGCAGATTCTCTAGGACAGCTGTGGGGAATTTTTTTGGGGTTGGGGGCCACTGGCCCACAGAAAAATCAGTCCGGGACAACACCTGTAACCCACACACCTGGGCTATGTCTACACTCGCAGCTTCTTGTGCAAGAAACATGCAAATGAGGCTAAGCATGGACTATCTCTGAGCCTCATTTGCATACCTAATGAGCCGCCATTTTTGCAGAAGAGGCTCTTGCACCAGAAGGAGCTGTCTACACTGCCCCATCTTGCGCAAGAAAAACCCTCTTGCGCAATGCCACTACACTGATTATTTTCAGGAATAACGTCATTGTGCAAGAGGGTTTTTCTTGCGCAAGAAGGGGCAAGGTAGACAGCTCCTTCTGGCGCAAGAGCCTTTTCTGCAAAAATGGCGGATCATTAGGTATGCAAATAAGGCTCAGCAATATTCCACGCTTAGCCTCATTTGCGTATTTCTTGTGCAATAAGCCGCGAGTGTAGACATAGCCCTAGTGTGGTTCACTGTCCCATGCAGTGGCACCTAGACCACAACAACAGATAAAATCAAGAGACCTCTACACTACACTTAGCATGGGCTAAGAGCCAGCTGACTTTTAGCTTAAAAGGTAGAGGCTCCTGTACTAAGCTTCAGAGGTCCCAGGTTCAAATCTGCCTGATGGCAGTTGCGTGCACACACAAAAACTCTCACTGATGTGGCCCCTGAATATGACACTTCCCACATTCCCCTCCCACACCAGAACCTGGGGGCCCAATCTAGTAGATTTTGTGCTCTCTAGTCCTCTGGTTGGGCAGCAGGAGGGATGGAGCACCAGCATGGGCTTCCCAAAGCTGGGGGGTGTTCCTGAGCCTCGGGAGCCAGATCCAGTCAAGTCAGAGGCCAGATCTGCCCTCTGTGCCTCAGGTTCCCCACTCCTGCAAAGAAAAGGAGAAAATAAACATACGACTGATGTACATTTGTTTAATGCTCTATTGCAGTGGTTTTCAATCTTTTTTCATTTGTGGGCCACTACAAAATTTGTAATGGAGATGCAGACCCCTTTGGAAATCTTAAACATGGTCGGTGGACCCCAGGAGTCCATGAATCACAGCCTTTCCAGGACCCCTTAAACATAGTCTGTGGATCCCAGGGATCCCCAGCTTGAACACCACTGCACTACAGGAAGTTGCTCAGATACTACAATGATGAGCACTGCATAAAATCCTACACAGAGGCGTACAGATAGTTCGGAATGGCTTGCTAGTTCAAACTATCTAGCCCGTAGCACGCTATGTAGCCACGCAGCACGGGGTTCAAACAAGCCGGCATTTAAAAATGGCGCCGGCCGGTTTATGCAAATAAAGCCCGGGAAATTCAAATCCCGGGCTTCATTTGCACGTTTGGTATGCATACATTACCCCGCTAGTTCGAACTAGCGGGGTAGTGTAGACATACCCTGAGTTGCTAGCGCATGCTGAAGTTCATGCCATCATGTCTACAGGCGACCCTCACATTTACAACCTAATTGGTTCCCAGAAAACCGTTGTAAGTCAAGCCATCGTAAGTCGAACCCTTATTTCCCGTAGGCGCAATGTTATAAATGGCGGTTCCGTTCCTGGAAACCCATTTCATACCCTAAAAATACCAAAACTGACTACGGACATGGAGGAAAACTAAATAGTTCAAATAATGCACAAAAATAACTAAAAAGTGAAGACGGATGTGGCAGAGATGCGCTCAGGTCAAGCAGCAGCTGCAGACTGGTGAGTCTGACTGACCTTGTGCGTTTTCTGTTTTGGGATGACGTGTGGCGTCTGTGTTGTATGCTGTCATAAATACGAGCTGCGGATGTAAATTGGGGTTTTTTAGGAGCTATCTTGAATTTTAAAAATGGCTGTAAATCCGGGGGGTGTAAGTCAGGCGGTTGTTAAGTCGGGAGTCGCCTGTACATTACTGTTATTATAAGATTACGGCTAGCAGGGGTATGCCTATGATGCTACAATCACACCTTCTCTTACAGTGTAAACATATCTTTACTGAGAAAGGGAAGGAATATTTAGGTCTAATTGCTTTGGATGACTTTTTTAGCACCAAAGATAATAATTAAAGGGCTTATATAAAAATGACGGAAGGGAAGTGTTATGGACAAAAGGGCTCATTTTAAGGTAGGAATTGAAGGGAGGGGAAAAGGTAATGGTACTTTCCAAATTTAGCAAGCATTGCTGATGCCCCCAGAGCTCTGTAGTTGTCATGCCTATAGTCATAGCCATCCTATCTATAGGATGGTTTCAGGTGGTCATCCCGTTTCCCATGTCTTGGGGGGTCCCTCAATGGCCATCTCAACAGTCCTATGGATGGGCCCCCTGGGACTCAGGGTGGCATGAGGGATTACTAGGGGGAAATGTTCCTCCTCATCTTTTCCATCTTCTCCCCCTCTTATTTTAGCCCACTTTCTCCTTTATTTCTGATGCTTCTTATTTTTTCCCCTCCATCCCTCCCTCCTCACGACTTTGATGTCTGTGCTGTGGCCTTCTCTGCCTGTCATCTGTTCTTCAGCAGATTTCTTTTGACTCTCATGCTCAATAGAGCAATGGGACAGTTGGTCCTGAGAGCAAGGTTCTCTTCTATTCTGTTTGCAGAACTCTAAAGCACTGGTAGACAGTGCCTTAGAGATTAAGGATATGTTTCAATTTCCTGCTGCATGCTGAGCTAATGGAGCAGTGCGGCTCAGGAGTAGGACCATAAAATAAAAGCCTGTTGGTGCTGATGCATCGTTAACACCCTGCTTCCAGCAGTGTCTTCAGAGTAATGCTTGGAATTTAATTTACAAAGCTTGCTGTACTTCCCATCATATTATATTTTTATCCTCTCATGAGACCTCTCTTAAATAATCTTTCAAAACTTTCTTCTAGGAAACTCAATGTTTAGTATATACAGTAATTTCCAAAAGCCAGCTTCCAAGACTGTGTGAGACAGGGGCTGAAGATCCTGGGAAAGGAATCCTGGTTGTGAATTGCATTGTCTTTGATGCCTTTCTGGTTTAAAATATGGCTAAATGATTAAAGACTCAGTGCAACCCAGCAAAGCACTTAAGCATGCTTACCTTTAGGAAAGTGTCTACTGATCTCAAAGTTAAGCCTGTGCTTTTGTACCCCATAAGATGATTTTTCAGCCACAAATTTATCTGCAGGAATGGACACAGGATCGGAAACCGTGATTCTCCACCACTGTAGTCCTGAGCAATAATTTATCTCTTGTTCATTTTTAACATCTGCAAACTGACTGATTTACCAGCTGTACAGGGATAGAGTGACTGACGATAATAAATGGTTATAGCATTTGAACATGTTCTGTGTGTACTAAGTGTTGTTTCAGGGATGTGCTGCCGTGCAACTGATATTAGAGAACTGGTACATGTAAGATGGGAAGTAAAAGCCAGAATCAGTAGGAAAGTGTACTAGACTCACAGCTGCTCTTGAACTGTTCTAACAATTGCCAGGTCACTGGTTACAAAAGGGGGTACCCTTTAGGCTATCTCACAATGTACTGTACTTTGATAAAAAGAATGAATGAGGCTACACTAAGATTTATAAAGTCACTTTGGGGGAAGAGACAATTACTATATTTAATTTTGAAAACCCATGTATAGAAAGGTTTTACATTCCTTCTGTATCTTGAGTACCAGTGGGACAGAATTTTCCATCTAATATTGTCATTCTACATGTCATGGAGGAAACAAAGGTAAACACCACCTAATTTTCAGAGATTATCTGGCAGTAAGATTCTTGTGTAGCCAGAAACACTGGATTATAAAATATCGGTATGCATATGAAATCAGGGCATATGTATTCCAATACTTTTCATCCAAGGTATTGAATCCAATACCTCTTTTAGGAACTTGCTTCATGGCAATTTAATTTCCTTTTTTCTTTCAGTGTGTTTACACCCACCACATTCATGATTCTGCCTTTACACTTGCATTTTGTTTTCAGAGGATTCTTCCGAAAGCATGTCCTTTGTCAAATCAATCTTCATGTTTTGAATAATTAAAAAATTGCATTCTTTTCTCTACTATTTTAATTCCCAAAATATATCTAGTTGTTCCTTTCAAAGTATAAGATAAATAGAAAACTTTTTGAATTTTGAATCTGCCCTGACATGGTTTTTTTTTTTTTCTAATTTGGTTAATCTTTTATTTATTGAACTGTGCATATGATTTATTTGTAATTTACAATAATTATTTTAATTTTGTAAATTAAAATATTTTTTTCACATTAGTCTATGTTGGATTTGACATTTTTATTCATGTAATTAAGTCTCCTGTCTTTGTTCTACCCTGCTAACCCTTCCTGCAACTCACTTGCTATTTGACCTATGTATTAAATGCATCATATGTTTATTTCTGTGTTCCTTGAGATGGGGAATCTTGCCTCTTTTCTACTGATAAAGCATCAGACATATGCCATGCACCTTCTGATAACCAAGAGAATAGAGGGACTCTGAGAACTTGTGTAAATATTTCCAGGAGTTTACCTTTCATTATGTCCAGAGATTCCTTCTAGGGCAGCACTTAATTTGCCCTTGATAAGATTTTTATTAATTTAATTATTAATGGGCTACATAACATTGATACTTATAATTCCAGTCTCTCCAGGGAGATGTGAGTCTGCCACTAGCAGAAACATGTAGGCAGAAGTAGGCCTAATGTCTTCTGCTTTTCATTGGGCAGCTCATTTCACTGCTTTGCTTTTGTGGAAGATTACAGAGGTCACTGAAAGAAAAACAAGAGCCATATTATTAAGCAACATTTAAAATTCTTTCTCTGTTAACATTGGTTGTACCCTTAATGTTGCTCACTGTTTGAGTTGAGGTGTTTGGGTCAGGGATCATAGCTTGTTAGTACAGACGGTGGTTATTAAAAGCCAGGGGAGGCTAAGCCTCTTCTGGTGCAGCTGTTCCCCCCAGACTCTGAGTTTTGGTAGTGTGCACAGGGGAAGTTGTCTTATTATTATGTGCCATGCAGGTTCCAAGGTGGCTGAGGAGATAGTGTCTGCTACTCAGCTTCATCTCCAGAGAGATTACTGATGAACCGAGGAAGCTGAATATCAGATATTACCACCTCAACTTCCCCAGAATTGGCACGTCTCACGTAAAATGTTCAGTTTATTTGGGAAGAGCTGCTTGGGAGGGAGGGAGTGTCTCAGAAGGAGAGGTGTGACACATCTGGTGGCTTGCCTGTGGCTCCTCCCACAATAGGAAGAGTTGGAGGGGCTCAGAGTTCTGGCTGACCTGGGGCTCCTCTCACTGTAGGGCTACAGTAGCAGAGGGGGAATAGGCCGTTGAGTAGACAGGGTGTGGCTGGGAGGCTAACCTCCCCAAAGGGGGATCCACCTGCTGCCCATGATCTTTAGCGAGGTGAAGGCTCTATTTAAATGCCCCAATCTTTGGATTGACTGGAGCCTCTGAGACTGTGGTCCTTGTGCAAGCAAACTTATACTGAGAGCAATGAGGGTGGCCCTTCGTTGATTCTCTGGAGATGTACAGTATGTGGAAGTTGTGTTTTATTTAACCAAATTGAGGAAAAGGTGGGTTGCCTTGCCAGTAATGAAGTCTGGCAGACTAGTGAATAGAACGGTACTGTAGGTTTCTTCTCCTGTTACATTGCTAAATACTTATCTCTATAAGTCCATCTATGTATCTAACATTCCTGCCTTTTATATTTTCCTACCATACTCATTTTCAGCTCCATAGAATACTCTCTATTTCTTGTGTTAAATGGCTATACAGTAGGTTCTATCTTCTATGAAATGACTATAGAGGTGGCTGTATGTCAGTGGAGGAAGAGGTGATCCCTCTAATTAGCCTTTTCTCAGCCTTACTTGAATGAATGTTTGCAAAGCACTTTGAGATACTACTTAGAAAGATGCTATTGTTACGTTCATTTAATATCTTGATCCTTCTGTTCCCTGGAGGCCCCCAAGTATCAATTTTTTGGTTGTTCCAATATAAAATATGCTTAGTGTTGTTGTGTTTTTTGATAGATCCTCCTGATTGGGTACCAGATGAAGTCTGCAGCTACTGCACTGCGTGTAAAGCTCCTTTCACAGTAATTCGCAGGAAACACCATTGTAGGAGCTGTGGCAAGGTAATGACTCAGTAAAAACAACTGGTCTCCTGTCTGCTGAAAAGAAGAGCAGATTCGTGCACACTGCAGGAATTCACACTGCAGAGCAATCATGCTCTCATCAGCATAACAGACTTGAGACCAAGATTTTGTGAAGAGATTAGTGATTTTAGTTGCCTACATTTGTGGGTGCCCAATTTGACACATGAAAAAAGCCTGATTTTCGAAAAATGAGGAGCACTTATCCTCTCAAAATCAGCCCCTTTTAAGGGGTCTCAAGATGGGTACTCAGAATCAATACTAGGTTTTGAAAATCTTAACCTGAAGCTTTAACAATTTCCAGCAGCCCACACTGAGGGAATGGCAAATGTTCTAGCTTTGGGCACTCTGTGTTACTATGTCCTTGATTCTGCATGTATTTACAAGGCATACAGCATTGTGTACAAACTGCTCAAAGTGAGTGGAGGGTTGTGGGGGAAGATTAAGCACTAATCAGACTGTGATCCTGTGCACTGAACAAGTAATGAGTCTCCAGTTCCTTCTGCCCTTTCCCTCTTTCTTGTAAGTGCACAGGATAAACGAGATGAGCTAGAGAATAGGTGTTTCCAAGGAAACATGCATTTAGTACTTTCTTACGAGGTTACACCTAAGTTGCAATTTTAAAGATGCTTCAAGAGTCCAATTTTTGGAGTCCAACCAAAGTCTCAGGTATGCAAGCAGGCCCATTGATTTTAATAGCACTGTTCATGTAAGTAAAGAGTACACACATTACAGAGGCTATGTATGGCTAAGATGCAATTTATTGTGGTTACTGCCTGATGATGGCTTTTAGCTAAAATGCACTAGAAAGTGCCGTCTCAGACCACCTCTTCATTGCAAGGGACAGCCTTGCAAGTATCCCACCCTCAGCTTCCCCATCTCAGGATTCATCAGGAGTGCATGTAGGCTAATATCCATGTCACCAGATAATTTATTAATGTGGGCATCCGAAATCTCAAAGAGGATTTAAAAGACTCTGGCCTCAGTACTTTCTGTGACGCTGTGCTCTTGATTAGTCTCAGTCATTCCTCAGACTGGAAGACTCTTAGCACCCCTCTTCCCCAGAACTGCCTACTAGAGTGCAAAAGTAGCAATAACACAAACCGTGTCCACCCACCTATAAAAAGTCTCATATCCCTTGTTGGTCTTTCCTCACTCCCTGCTACCTTACAGGACAGTGGCTTCAGGGGTGTACCCCCAGGCCTTCCTCTTGCTCCAAAGTCTCCTCTTCTCACTACCCAGGCCTCCTGGTTTCTGTTCTATCTCCTTCCCAAAGAGTGCTTACAGAGCTTTCTCCTCTCCTCCCTGTCTCTCTCAGGGAGTGAGAGCTCCTTGTCTGCTCTTTCTGTCCCCTTCCTGCTGACTCTCAGCTCAGGCCTCCCTCCACCAGGACGCAGATGCTGTCTCTTAAACCCAACTGGGGGTTGGCTGACCAGGCACAGGTCTACTGGCCTCTTCCTTCTTCCAGGGCCTGGGATAGTGTTGTTTCCTAGTTCTAACACCTCACAGAGGAAGGGCCATGTACACAATTTTCTCTCTTCTTTTTTAAGAAAATAAATATAATCACATCAAATGCAAAAAAAAAAAAGTAAAGTGGAATCAATCTCTCTTGTATTTTTCAGATCTTCTGCTCTCGCTGTTCTTCTCACTCTGCTCCATTACCTCGCTATGGTCAGATGAAGCCTGTCCGTGTTTGCACACACTGTTATATGTTCCATGTCACTCCTTTCTACAGTGACAAAGCTGGTGTCTGACATAATAAACTAGTGTTGTACCTACTGGAGTCTTATATGGACTGATGTTACATTTGATCTAAGCCAAGAATTAACTTGAAAGAAAGGCCTTGTGTGAGCATATGGGCATTGATATCCATTATTATAAATTTTGTACAGGCAGTTTTTATTGCATTTTATTAAGCTGCTGAAGGGAAGCATGAAGTGTCTGTAGCTGTTAGGCTACAGTACAGTCTTCCATAAACTTATAATGTTAAAGTTACGATGCCATATGCAGAATAAAACTCACTTCGTGGAAAGAAATAGGGGTCAGAGAACCGAACAAACATTGGTACGTTGCTACTTATTTTTACATACCTGGTTAACTCTAACTTACTCATCACAGTAAATCATTTTCAAATCTAAAGACGCTTCTATGTGTGAAGGTCAGCTCTTTTCCTTCTATTGTTATTTAGCTTTTCCATTACTGGATATAAGCTATCTAAGCTAACATTAACTGAGGCAAAATATTTCAAACTTACATTCAGGATCCATGTAGGCAAAATTCTCTTTGAACCAAATAGGAAGAACTGAAATTTCCAGAGTAATAAATTTCAGTTACCTTTTATTTATTCATCACAGCAATAACTCAGTATCTTCTAAACATGAATTCTTACATCTTTAAATTCTATATAATTTCTGGTGTTTGAAGTTGTTTCCAGGAAGCATTGTCAAACCAATGTGTGATTATAAAATATAATTTATAAGAGACTTTGGTTTGCAATATCAATAATAAAATAATAATTAAAAAGCAGTTCCATTAATTCAACAAATTAATGAATTGCTGTTTAAAAAACCCAACATATTTTTGGAAAAATTAAATATTATAAGTGTCACGTGTTACAGAACTTATTCCAAGATGTGTTTTTTAAATTTTAACTGATTTTCTAACAGCAAACATTAAACGATGCTTTATATTTTTATTCAAAAGTTCTGAAATATTGACCTAGCCTATGAAGTTTCTTATTGTCCATAATTGGCTGAATAATTTTATAAATATTTCATTCTCTTACTTTTAAATCACCCATGCTAATGCTTCAGGAGACATTTACATTTATTTTAAACACCGTGGACTGATTTTGGTTCTCCTGGAATTGGAAAAAAATCACATAGATTAATGCAATGATCTTGCACAAAGAGCTGTGTGAATACTAGATTTTCAAAGGTGTTTCGGCATGGTCTGAGTCCACCACATTAAAAGAACAATGCAGGGGCTCTGAGGTTAGAGAGGAAATTACAGCAAGAATTTTTTGCGGTATCCCATTTGGTGACTTGCAGTATTACACGGTGTTTCAAGTCGACTGATAGAGGATAACGAAGTTGTTTGTGCTAATTTGCTCAAGAAGTGTCCTCATTTAAAATGATAAAGCAAAAACATGTCAGTGTTGGAGTGTGCATGTACATTTCCTTTGCTTTGTTGTTTTATATCCAATGCAAATGAGCCATAGAGGGGTTTAACAGCTTGTTAAAATTGCTGCCGTTTGAATCATATTAAACAGCTTCACTAGTTTAAGTGAAATGCACAAGTCTTAGGAAGCTTGCTCTGGATAAATTCAGCTTTGGTATGTTCCCCTCGTTTTGTTTATACATGCTTTTTGCAAAGTCACTTTCTCATAATCCTCAGATTGAACTATCACCTTCACCAGAGTTTAGCTGGGCTCAGGGTGGGTAGCTTAGATGTGAGGTGGGTCATATGGTACAAGCAGTGATACTTATTCAGGCTTAAATCTCAGGCTTCACATTGCAATGATGATTGCAGTTTTATTTTTTGAGAAATAACAAATCTAATGCTTCTTTTATAGGACAAAAAAATAAAATACAACTAACTTCAATTGTGAAATAAATATGCACAAAAGTTGCTTCTGTGAAAAAATCTTATTTAATGGACTGAATATTATTTATTCAAGCTTGTTTTTATTTTGTAAATGCTGTAATTCAGAATCATTTCCATAAATATGATATTTAAGGATCTCAGACACTATAGTTTCTTATGTAAATACAAACTCCTATTTCTCTTACTGAAAAGCACAATGACTATATCAATACTAAAATGCATTTGCCTCAAGGAAGACTTTCGTCTGTAATCTCTTCAGATAATTAAAATGTCAAGACTTTTTACTTCCATGTGCTGGATTCTTGTTTCATTTATCGGTCTGTTTACATACAATGACAGTTATCCTATTAAAGAAATCTATGTAAGTCCATTTATCCTGTACCCAATGTACAGGTTACAAAGACGAAACAAAAGTTTTAAACTTTTAGGGAAAATTTACCACTGTGCAGAGAGAAAGCAAAATGTCTATTTAATATTCAGGTCTTAAATGGGACATGGGTCCTTGTGCTGGTGTTCTGTATGGGGCTGGATCTATGTCCTTATGTGCAATGGTTTCTTCACTAGGTCAGCCAGTGTCAGACTGAAATAATCAATTTCATGAATGACTCAAATCTGCTGTAAGAATAATCTTCCCTGGATTTACCTGAAGTGTTCTTTATACATATACAGCCATAGATATGGCTGATACAAGGACCAGTGCATCATGTCAGTATCAGGTGAAAGTTGTGGAGTGCAATACATCCTGTGAAACAGGTTTAAAATCATCTGAAAAATATGTTCGGTCAACCCTTTTACTCAATAAAAGCATATTGGGGTCATATAGCCATAGGGTTGCAGCTCCTCAGTAGTATAATAGTAGTAAAAGTTGAACAGAGATGCTAAAATTAGCAACTAATTTTTCTATCTCTGGGTAACATCATACTTTCAGTGGGGTTACTGTACAGAATACTGAGGGCCAAATAATGTTCCTACTGACTTAAAGGAAGTTATGTATAACTGAAGGCAGAATTTGGTCCTAAAAGAACATGTCCATGGCATCCACAGTGGTTCACCATATATCTAGGGCAGAAAACAGAGCAGTCTTGTTTTTTTTCCCACAACCATGGTCTGTTTCTTCTTGTTTGCTAGCTCAGTTCAAGGTGGTCAGGGCAGGGTGAAATTGGAAGTGAACAAAAGTAGCATTGTCTTTGATGGTCATAATTCACATGGTCATGGACCTCTCCTAAGAAGTAGAGTACATCCATAACAAGGCTGGTTTCTAAGGAAGCCAAATAAAATTATAAAATAATCCTCTCTCCATGTTTATATTAATGATTCATTGCTTCCTGATCTTGCTCATACAGTTGGTAAAGTGTGGTGGGATATTAAGGGCTCCATCTTGTAAATAAAGAAATAGGAATAAAAACTATACTTTGATTTCAGTGAGCATCTCTTAGCCAAGACTCAAAACACTTGAAAAACAATGAACTGGCCTCCCTACAGCCCCATGAAGAGGGGGAGATCAAATGAATGGCAAGGAGAATGATTTTGCATGTTGTCTAAACAGAATGGGGAGGAGGGACAGAGAGAGAGAGAAGACTGTTTTAGGAGAATAAAACAATAGCCTGAATGGAAGATTTTGCTGTGGGGAAAAGTCAAATATAGTTCTTCCACAATCTTCCCCGGGAGCAGGAGGAAAACACCAGCACTCTCAGTATCTTGTCCCCAGCTGAACTCGCTGTCAGATTAAACTAACTGGAAGATGCTGCGTTTGCATCTTCGGTTACCTTGGCAATCCTCTGATATCATCTCTTCACCAAGGGCCAGGGCTGCAGCTCTCCATTCCATTGCAGGCAGGCAAAGAGACGTCTATGCTTTCTGCTTCATTATTGCTTAAATGTCTTTATTTCTAATTGGGAGGGGTTATGCTGCATGTCAGATATGTATTTGTAGATAGGAGTGAATGTTGTTCCTCGCTGGTAATGTTTTGCTGAAATATGTTTTTTATTATGAGAAAATCTCCTCTCTGAGTCCTCCAATCTCTTCCATTTTCACTCATTTATTTTTCCCCTCCCCCATCATACACTTCTCTGAGTTTCTTCCACATAGAAACTGGGCAGAATAGGATGAATCCTCTGCTAGAGCTTATTAAATACTACAGTTCACACCACCCTACGCAATATTAAAAAGTAGTTTAAGGAGCTTGCTTTTCTATCACTTCTGTACAGTGCACCTGCCAAACTCAGAGGTGCTGGATGATTCTGAATCTTCAGTTTGTTAGTGCATGCTGCTAATTCTAGACCAGTGTTTCTCAACCAGTGGTACGAGTACCCTTAGGGGTATTTGAGAGAGAGGGTTGCCAGGTGTCCGGTATTGAATCAGACAGTGTGGTATTTTCACCTCCTAAAATATCCGGTATTTTCTGAAAATCCTTAACTCGAAATAAGCTACACAAATTGAGCTACGTCAATTTGCATAGTTTATTTTGAAATAGGGAGCGTCTACACGGCACTTATTTCAAAATAGAGCACTCTTCCTCTGAATTCCCTGACTTCGTGTATAATGAGGATTACAGGAATCAGAGTAAGACGTCCTCCAGCTTGACAGTATTTTGACATTATTTCGAAATAACTGCCTGCTATGTAGATGCGGACTAAGTTATTTCGAAATAATGCTAGCTATTTCAAAATGAGGTTGCTGTGTAGATGAACCCTAGGTGAGTGCCAACATTGAATGTATCACCTCCAGTAGCAGATATGGTTTTTAATTTTTTCCTGAATATTTGGTATTTGTTTTTCTTTCTCATTGGGGCAAAAACAAGACCTTCTAAATGTTGTCATGAAAAAACCAGAGACAGCATCCCATTCCTGAATAGCTAATCACTGGGCAATTCAGGTAGGTCAGTGTGGTTTGTGTCCATCTGCCTCTTTCTCCTCACCCTACCATTCCATCTTAGCTGTGAGACTGATAACATTCCCACTACGTTTTGAACTGGCATTTTCCAATCACCACCACCTCTTCCCCAAAACTGTTACAAAATTCTATTGTTAAGCAACTTTCTTATTAGTTATTCTGAAAAGCCCCTTTGAAATACATAAATAATGTAAATCATTTTCTTTGGTGCATCTGTGAAAAGCTAATGGGTAGTACTGAGGATATGCAAATTTTTCTTGTACAAGTTCATAAATACATTTAAAATAAATCATCTTTGGAAGTTCCTGAGTCTCCCAGCTTGGTAGATGAAGAAGGAAAAAACAGAGAAACTAAATTGTTCAAATGTCCACCTTGTCAATCACTGACATGTTTGGTTTCATTTTGAGATTTTGGGTTCTTGTAACTGCTGCAAAGAATAACATTAATGTATCATCTTCTCAGGAAGCTCTCTCTTTATCAGGGAATAAAAATGAAAAGTTTCAGCTGAGGATTTTAGACCATGGCTTTTTAAGAGTAAAAAACTTATATAATTTTAAATAATAGTGCATAGTGTTCCTGGAGAAACCTTCTGCATTCACCATACAAACCAATCAAACAAGGGAATTTAAGTCATTTTTCCCAAATTTTTGATACCACTTGGGAAACCCTACTACATGGCCAATCTTCTAAACTATTTCACAGCACCTTACTCCAGGGGTATTTGAAGTCATGCTTTCCAAACAAAGTTATCATTTATTCTTAAAGCCAGGCCTCTGCTCAGCAACATTGGACAAGCTAGCTGTACCAGTGGTACTAAAAGATGGCCTTCTTGCTCACTGCATTCTCAAAAGCCACTATATTTTTCTCAAACTTTGATCAGCATTGAGCTTCAAATCTTAAAAAAATATACAGGATTCCAATTCTCATGAACTTTTACAGTACAAGTTTGATCAAAATGGGTGCACAGCAAAGACACAGCAGCATAAGGAAGAATGCAGTGTAAAATGCTAAGGAAACAGTTTTCTTTTAATTTGTATCCCTCAGTGCACTACTCTAGCAAACACAGAGCCCTCAAAACATAAGTAGAATCTGGCAATAAACCAAAACAGTTCTTAACTCCTGGGAACACCATATGTTCTTTAAAATATGATACAATATTCTTGGCAGGAAAGTCAAATGATTAAGACCCTTACATTACCAATACACCAGTCCATCACTTGTTTTTCCATGAGGCTGTATCATGAACTTTATGTCAGGTGCTTGAACAATTTTATAAACATTCCACAGGAGACTTCAAGGAAAGTAAATGAGATTACAAATTAAGGAACCATTCGGACAATCCTGCAATAAACAAGTAGTTTATTTGGCAAGTAGTTGTTTCCAGTGGTAAATAGCAAATTTTGGCATCAGCCATGCCTTGATAGGGCACTTGAAAACTCCCAAGTACTATATGCCAGACAGTCTTCTATTGATGCAGTGGTGTGGTAGTTGTGTTAGTCCAAGGATATTGAAGAGCTAAGGTGCGTAAGGTAATATCTTTTACTGGACCAACTTCTGCAGACCTGAGGAAGAGCTCTGAGTAGCTCAAAAGCTTCTTTCTCTCACCAGAAGAAGTTGGTCCAATAAAAGACATTACTTCATCCAGCTGGTGTCTCAAATGCCAATCAGCATTTTATTACTCTGTAATGTCACTCTGATACCCCCTACTTTCTGTATTATTTACAGTAGGAGCGAGTGTGTTGACAACTGATTTAGAATTAATTATTTTCCCAGATATATTAAGCTTTGTTTAACATTCTATATTTCCTATATATTGACATGAATCACCATCTTGTGGATATTTGAGTTATTTATGACAATATCAGTTAAAAATGGCCTGAAGAAGAGCTCTAGGTAAGCTTGAAAGCTTTTCTCTCTCACCAACAGAAGTTGGGCCAATAAAATATATTACTTCACTCAGTCTGTCTCTCTCAATTAACAAATTTGTAAATTGAAAGTTATCAATTTTTCTATTTCTTGTTACAACAAAACTGAGCAGAAAGCAAAGGAAGAAAAACTTCACCCAGTGGTTCCTTCATCAGGCATTACAGCGTGAAAGAGTTATGCACACAGTCCTACAGGAACTAACTATCTCCCGAGAGAGGTAAGTTATCACCGTGCTATTGATAAGGATATGGAGAGAGAAGTGAAATGACTTGTCCAAGATCACACAATTGTTGATACACGCACAGGCTTGTGTTGCAGGAATTGCTAGCTCCCAGCACCTAGCCCTGTGCCTTAGCTCACAAGACATTTCCAACATCTGAAAAGATTAAATTCTTAGTGGACTGAGAGTCTTGGACCTGTCATAGTCCCCAGGCTACAATATCTTTATCTGCTCTGGGTCGCCTTTGGAATGTTAGAATCAGAGCCTGTCTTTGCTGAACTTTCCTAGTATAACTAAATATGTAGATGTTATCATGAGCTTTCGTGGGCATAACCCACTTCTTCAGATGACTGGAGTGGAGTATTAAAAGTTCAGATCCAAGAATAAATAAAGGAAGGACTGGACTTTTAATACTCCAGTCATCTGAAGAAGTGGGTTTTGCCCACGAAAGCTCAGGATCCCATCTACATGTTCTGTTGGTCTTTAAGGTGCTACTAGATTATCATTGTTTTTTAAGTTTTTCTAGTTACAGACTAGCTCGGCTACTCCTCTGAAGCTTTCCTTGTATAAGCAACAAGTAGTCCTGTGGCACCTTATAGACTAACAGATGTATTGGAGCATAAGCTTTCGTGGGCAAAGACCCACTTTGTCAGATGCATGTAGTGGACTTGTCGCTTTTGCAGATCCAAACTAACACTGCTACCCCTCGGAAGCTTCCCTTGTATACTTGCTCATCTTATCTTCTCAGCTCCCCTCACACCATAATGTTGGACCCTTTGGCTATTCAAAGCCATGTTACCGTTGTCTTAGTGCAAGAATCCAAAAGAAGAAAAATATCACATATTTAAACTATGCTAAATATATTTCCCCAGCTCTCTTTTCCTTGAATCTTGAAATCCTGCCAGACTGGACAGGATGGCCTTAGATCTAATGCTGTCACTTGGGAGCCTGCAGGCAGCTCTCTTCTCAGCTTCTGCACCAGTTCCTTGCTCTTTATCCTCTTTCTGATACTCTCTTGACCTCAATAATTGGCACCCTGCCTTCCCTGGACACTGACAACTATGGTGCCACGTATCATGCCAGAAGCCACGTGGGTGGGAGATGATTTTTTCCCAGCTTGACTATAGGGGGGAGTCTGTCTAGAAAATTGCACAGCTGCCCATTTCAGCTGCTGCAGCTGGTTGTATAAAGTGTAATCCTGCTCTTGCTGTGACTGTTCCACTGGAGCCAATGATGAGTGAATCACCCAGGGCAATGCAAAGAGATTCAGATGTTCTTGCTACTCTCCCCACTCCCTGCAGCATTCCCTGGGTACCCTCCCCAGCCTTAGCTCTCCCAGCTGGACGAGTTCTTCATTTGATATGTAGCTATTCTATGCTAAGATGGCTTAGGTCATGTTTCAGGGATAGGTGCAAGGCCCTCATAACAGCACATAAGATTATAGCCCTAATATGGCTTCTGGTTACTGCTCAATTTGTTCGAGAAGCCTTGGAACTGCAGTACTTAGAAGGAGAACTCTGCCATCTCTGAGGCTGCTTCTCCACAATGATGCTACCGTATTCCCCACTCTGCTTCTAGTACTGCTCAGATGAGAGTTTTGATAACATTTAAAGGCTGAATGAGTCATCTGGAGACTTAGACACATCACAGAGCTGCAGAGCCATCTATTAGAAGGATTGCTTGGCTGGTCGGGATCAGAGTTGAAGTAGCAGCTATGATTTCATATTCTGAATTCACTAGGAGAAAATACAGCAGAGAGCAGAAATACCTATTCTGTCAGCACTCACCAGCTCCCCTTGAAGCCCGGCCTGTTCCGGAGCATCTCATCCTGCTCTATATGGTTTGTGAAGCCTGCGTACTGAAATGGCTGGTGCTTCCCTATAAATAGCTTTTGTGGGTTGTAAAAGCCTATCACCAAAGGTACTTTCAGTGCCAGTTGAGAGAGCGACAGGTCTGGTCTGACACCTTGTGGTCAGATCAAGGGACTGCCCAAACTCCTGGGACAGACCTTTCTGACTCACATTTGAAAGACTTAGAGAGCCTTGTAATTTTACAATCTTATTTTTGTTTCCTGTTTTAATGTGCTTGATGTGACACATAGGCTACTGTTTCAAAACAAGTAGGAAACAAACTGTTCAGGAGCTGCTTGGGAATGAGTAGCATTGTAACCCCTGGAAGCTAGGTTAGCTCTGGCATGGTGAGTGACGTGAAAGCAATATGTGCCTGTTAGCACATTGCAGAATCCAATAATCCCTCATCAGGATTCACTCAGTTGTGAATCAAAATATAACTGGAATGAACCTAGCGTAGGGGCCTGATCAGTGAAGATATTTAGGTGAAAAGTTTCTACAGACAATGTCATTTCATTGGCTTTATTCCTACTTGAGCATCCATTGGCTTGAGTATAAGCAGCATTGTCAAAAGTGCCTGGCTGATTTAGCTTCCAATAGGATTCAGGATCTTAAGCAACCTAGATGTTTTGATCCTTTTTACCCACAATTTTGTATTATGTGAAATTTTGTGTCTTGTGTAAGATTGATGCTTCCGGATCACAATGGCCAATTTACCCACAGGACAAGTAGACCCCAGCAGCATACCCAATAGGCCTCAATCCATAACTGGAGAGACTAGCTGTAGTTTAGTTCATTCCTCATGACCACCGAGTCTTTGGCTTCCTGAAGATTGATGAGAAAAGTTGCAATTAGCAGCTATGCCATTGATCAGCCACATCGGAGGATAGCTGTCAGTCACTACTGGACCCTAACCTCCATTAATTTATCTAGTTCTTTCTTGAATCCTGTTAAAATCCTGGTCTTCACAACCTCCTCTGGCAAGGAGTTCCACAGGTTGACTATGTGCTCTGTGAAGAAAAACTTCTTTTTTTGTTTTAAACCTGCTACCTATTAATTTTGTCTAGTGACCCCTAGTTCTTATATTGTGGGAATAAGTAACTAACTTTTCCTTATTCACTTTCTCCATACCAATCATTATTTTATAGACCTCTATCATATCCCCCTCTTAGTCTCCTCTTTTCTAAGTTGAAAAGCAGCGGCGGATTTGGGGCAGGGCAAATTGGTCTATTCGTATGGAGGAAGCCAATACTGCTGCAACTTGTTTTTTGGAATGAAACTGCTTCAAAGACTTGCAGGACTTCCATCATCTTAATCACCAGCAGATCCCTCCCAACAGCTTGATCATCCAGGTATTGCTATTGGAAGACGGGTTCATCTTACAGTAACCAACAGGGAACTGATGGTAAACAACCCCCTCCTGGACCATCCCCAAGCAATAAGCACACAACCAAAAAGAGTATCTTGCTGTATCAATGTCTGACCCCTGCAGTAGCATTGTTGTCCCTCCTGCTCTTTGTCTGAGGCATACATAAGCTAGTTTCCGAAGGGCTGCAGTACTTTAGGTGCAGTACTTTAGGGTGAAGGGTTTTGAGGCCTATCATATGCAGACGAATGGGAGGAGGTATCAGACTGGATAATTTGATGGTCCTTTTTGTCCTTAATCTCTCCAGGTGGTGGTGCACTGCTTTGTGTGCCTTGCTTTTAGAACACATGTATAACCCTCTAATATGTAAGGGTCATCATCAGGCCCGTAAGTACTTGGCACTCACCTAAACAGCTCCTATGAAAACTTGCAGGCCAATCTACGTCATGGGCATTCACTTGCACACACGTATAACTAGGTAGGGGGAACAAATATTTGGTCCCAATGCTCCCAGAAAGGGGGAGGGGCAGCACTGCCAAAATCATATCCAACAACTACAAAAGGAAGGATTTAGCTAGTGTGTCATATAATTTCACCTCTGGAGCATCTAGTTCAAATTCTAGGTTAGATCATGGGTATTTAGTGATTAAAATACATTATAAGGGTATGGGAGAACAGTATGGCTTTGATCAAAACTAAGTTCTCTTTACTGGTTACAGTATTACGAAGAGAGACCTATGTCACTGTCATACATAACGTTTAGGATTAAGTGGACAAGCATCTACTAGAACCATAAATATGAGCGGATCAGAGACAGGAGGGCAAGGCTATAGTACAGGGATGGCAATAAGTAGCCATGGGCCGGATGCGGTTTGCCCCTGCCTGGCCACCAGACACTTTAATTCACTGAGCGTCCACAGGTACAGATGTTCCCAGCTCCCATTGGGTTTAAGTCTAGAAAAGAGGAGACGGGGTGGGGGAAGGGGAATAACAGCTTTCAAGTACCTAATAGGTTAGAAACAGCAGGGAGAAAAATTATTCTCCTTAACCTTTGATGATAGGACAAGAAGCAATGGGCTTAAATTGCAGCAAGGGAGGTATAGGTTGGACATTAGGAAAAACTTCCTAACTGTCAGGGTGGTTAAATACTGGAATAAATTGCCTAGGGAGGTTGTGGAATCTCTGTCGTTGGAGATTTTTAAGAGCAGGTTAGACAAACCTCTGTCAGGGATGATCCAAAGGATTTTAGATAGTGCTGGTCCTCTCAAAGTTCCTTCCATTTCTATGATTCTATGTCAGAACATGTCAGTATTAGAGCTGAATGGGTCTAGTATTTATTTAATTTTCTTTCTTGATATAGGAATTTTGTACAAAGTTTCTGGTGTCAGATATTTCTAAATTACCTGCAAAAACGCTAGCGTTTTTCAGTTGCTTAAATAGCCCCAGGTATCATGATTAATATTGTGCCACCCAAAACCCTCAATCTGAAATTGTGCTTCTGTGGGCAGGCATAGAACATGGCACTCCTCCCTATTGGCCTAACTGGAACACCCCATGCTGTAGTGGTGGGCCCTAGGGCAGCTAGCCTGACACCTCCTCCACTCCGCCCCCCCGTTGGCAGGCCTGGTCATGCCATGGTACATACATAGCCTACGCCAATAGTATGTGCCTTGTCAATTTTACGTAGTCGTCTTTTTGTTTCTTGCAAGAATAAAGTTCTAATTTCTGATGCAGTAAGATCAGATTTTGGAGTGGGCATGCTCAAATTTACTTTGATTTAAAGTATTTCCCTAAGGTTTTTCCACATATAAATGAAATGCTAATTAAACTATTTTAATCTACTTATCTCCATTCAAGATCTGGCAGGTGCAAAATGGAGATGGATCAAACTTATTCTCTCCATGATTTATGCCTGGAGCTGCCTTAAAGCAAACATCTAGCTTTGAATGTGCATTCAGCACAACTTGTGTTACTAAGGAAGTGAAGCAGATTCCTAAATTATGAACAGTACATCAATTATTTATTGCTGAAATGCATCACCCAGGCTTTACCCATCAAACTGCAGGGGAGCAGCAAAGGATAGGTGAGAAGCCCTGCCTGCAGCCTGGGAAAGTGTGTGGGTGTTTCTCATTTGCATAAGTTTAAACCATGTGTTGGGTCAGTATGGAAAGCTTGGTATTAGTGAAGATGGGGTCACACAGAAACAGTTCATTTAACACACTACCCTTGGCTCTTGAAGGAAACTTACTTCTCAAGCTTTTAGCTGCTTAGCATGGAAATTGCATTGGATTTTGCTTGTCCTCATTTTAAAGTTTCTAAGGCTAGGTCTACATTACAAAGAAAAATCGGAAAAAGATATGCAAATTGTGAACCACAATTTGGTATCTTTTCCCACTTTACTTTCAAAAGAGGCTTTTCTGAAATTTGGCCTGGCTACACAGGGCCAATTTTCAGAAAAACCTCCTCCTTCCTTCTTCCTCATACAATGAAGATTACAAGGATGGTGAAAGAATGCGTCTGCTTTTTCGGAAATCGTTCCAAAAAAGCAGACACATTCTTTGTATGTGGCATAGCTTTTCCAGGATACCTCCCTATCTACTCCACCCACTGCCTCCTTCCCTATCCCTCTTCAGGGACCCATCTCAACAGACTGTGCTTCTTCAAGGAATAGAACATCTTCTCCAGCTCGGCACAACAGAACACATACCAACACAAGACAGGGGAAAGGGATTTTATTCCTACTACTTGCTCACAAAAAAAAAAAGCGGAGGATGGAGACCGATCCTAGGTTTATGCAGTCTCAATTGATTTATCCGCATACAATCTTTCAAAATGGCGTCTGTCACCACAATCATTCCAGCCTTAGTGAAGAGAGACTAGCTGTCCACCCTCAGTCTATGGGACGCATACTTCCAGCACACAGACGCTTCCTATGATTTGCAGTTCACCACTACCACTTTCAAGTCCCCTCTGGACTTTCTACAGCAACAAGAGGTTTTTTTCCAAGGTCTTAGTGGTGGCCACAGCACACCTCCACTGAAGGGGAGTCATTATCTTCCCATACCTGGATGACTGCCTACTGAAGGGGGTCTTTGTTTCAGGATGCACACTGGGTGGTTACAACCACCAGGGAATTATTTAGCTAACTGGGACTGAATTCAATCTTCAAAAATGCTCTTTGGCCCCAACACAAACCCTCGAATTCATAGGGGTCAAGCTTGACTGCACAACGGCAATTGAGTCACTGCCACTCGCCAGAGCTGCAGTGCTCATGGACTTGATAGAACAGGCACAACACAGTCCACAGATCTCAGCAAAGCTCTGTCTCCAGCTCCTGGGACACATGGCATCAGTTACATTCAAAGTACCCCAGGCTTGCCTACACATGAGACCATTACAAGCCTGGCTTTGTATTACATACAAGTCCCAGGTTCACCAAATAAGCAAGTGCCTGTTCATGCCAAACATAGTGAAAGAATCCCTAACCTAGTGGCTGGAGGTAGACAACACCTGCAAGGGAGTTCCTTTTCACCCCCTACCTCTGTCAGTCACAATAACCATGGATACATCACTATTAGGGTAGAAAGCGCATATTGGCCAACAAGTCGTCCAAAGCTGATGGAAACCAGAGGAGTCCAAACTCCACATCAACCTCTTGGACTTCCAAGTGATTCACAACAGCTGCCAACATTTTGCCAGCCTTATCCACGACAAGTCAGTACACATACTTACAGACAACCTGACAACCATGTTCTACATCAATTTCCTGGGCAGAACCTGCTCTTTCCCACTATGTTGAGAAGCAGTCCACTTCTGGAAATGGTGCATTTCACACAATATTCCCCTCAGAGCATCCTGTCTCCCAGGAAGGGAGACTGCCCTGGCAGACAATCTCAGCAGACTGTTTACCCTAAATCACAAATGGGAAATCAACCCAAGCATGTTGAGACCAGTGTTCAAACGATGGGGATACCTCACTATTCACCTCTTTGCAAACAACAATACCAAATGCAGCAAGTACTGTACCAGAGCAGGTCTAGGTCCCCAATCTCTGGGTAACACATTCATGATAAAGTGGGATGGAACGTTGATGTATGCCTTCCCACAACTGCCCTTGCTCCACAAGGGGATTCTGAAAATAAAACAGGACAGAGCCAGGATCATACTGGTAGCTCCAAACTAGGCCAGACAGACATGATTCCTTTTCCTACTTCAGATGATCCAAGTCCTTCCGTGGTGCTTCCCTCCAGTTTCCACTCACCTCACTCAGGACAGGGGCAGGCTTTGTCATCCCAATATCCAGAACCTTAACCTATAAGAATGGCTCATCACTGGCTGACCTCTCTAGAATCAAGGTGTTCAGATGCTGTACAAGAAATCCAATTCAATTCTCAAGGCCATCTACAAGAAAGATGTACATTCATAAGTGGCACAGGTTCACCCTCTGGTGCGAATCACATAACTTCTCACCTACAATAGCAGATCTTCTGGAAATTTTACAATATCTATTATCAGGGCTCGCTGAGCCTCAGCGTTCCATGCATATCCGGCATTCCGTGCATGTGCAGATCACCGGAACCCGGCTCTTCTGGGTTGTAATCTACTCACCACGGGCAAGTAGATTACAAAGATTGTTGAGCCCTGCCTATTATCTCTCAGTTAGAGCTTGCCCTCAGTTCTATAAGTGTGCAACTTGCCTTGATTACAGTACAGGCAGTCCCCGAGTTACGTGGATCCGACTTATGTCGGATCCGCACTTACTAACGGGGCTCTCTCCCTGGTCTCCAGCAGACCAGGGAGAGGAAGCAAAGCGGCGGAACACGCGGGCAGCCCAGACACGTCTGGGCTGCCCGCTGCCCGCGTGTTCCGCCGCTTTGCTCCCCGTACTCCTGGTCTGTAGACCAGGGGGACGGAGAGCAAAGCAGAGCAAAGCCGCGGAGCCCGAGGGCAGCAGGACAGCCACGGCGTATCTGGGCTGTCCCGCTGCCCCCGTGCTCCGCGGCTTTGCTCCGGGCGCCTATGGTACAGCAGCTGAGTGAGTGAACTGGAAGAGTGAGTGAACTGGAAGCCCTGATGATTGTTCCTCCTTATACCATATTCTACAAGGATAAAATTGTCCTCCACCCACACCCTAAATTCTTTCCCTAGATACTCACCTCAGTTTATTGCAACAAGCCCATATACCTATTTGTCTTCTTCCCCAAGTCGCACTCTGACAACAAGGAAACCATGTTTCACACACACTGGATCTCTGCAGAGCATTTGTCTTCTACTTACAAAAGACAAAATCATTCAGTAAGTCTACCAGATTTTTTTATAGTTGTTGCAGAGAGATTACAAAACATGCCCATCTCCAAACAGAGGTTATCCAAATTGGCAGAGGATTGTATCTGCCTCTCATACTTAACTGTGACCTCCTCCCCATCTCCAGCATGTATAAGGACACATTCTACTAGAACAATAGTGGCTTCCACTTAATTTCTCAAAAATGTACCCATCAGCGACATTTGCAGAGCTGCTACATGGGCTTTGGCTCACATATTTACACGACATTACGCCATCAACTCTTATTCAGCTATGGATACGCAATTCAGACATACCGTATCCATACAGACTTACCAGAGCTCCCTCCACCAGGCAAGCACACTGCTTCATAATCACCTAACGTGGCACACCCACAGGGACACTCCTTGAAGAAGAAAAGAGGGTTACTCACCTTGTGCTGTAACTGAGATTCATCAAGATGGTTGTCCCTATGGGTGCTCCACCATCCTTCCTTTCTCCCTGCTCTGTAACACCTCCAATTCTGGGCAGACAGGAACTGAGGGGTCAGTCGGCTGCACATGCTGGCTGCCCGCATGCACAGCTGACTGAGGGCACTGCTGTCTCCAATTTCCGACTAAAGATGCAACGGTGCCAAAAACACCTAAGGTGGAGCACTCACAGGGACAGCCATCTCGAAGAACCTCAGTTATTGCACAAGGTGAATAACCCTCTCGTCATGTCAACTCTGTTATGACCTCTGATCATGTACCAGAGACACTACAATTGTCCCTCCTGAGACAAATTGGACTGGTAAAGGATGAAGAAAATATTTTAGAATTATATTATAGAAAAAAAATTTCTTTAAAACAAGTGACAGCAGAACTATCCCAATCCACTGCCATGGTAGACACCAAAAGCTTTGATTAAAGACAGGACCATTTCCTACTCATAGGATGGAAAGAATTAGCCAGGTTTGGTTCCTGGAACTAAGTGAGCAATTTAAGTCTCTGAATTTAGTACACGCAAGCTACCACTCCTAAAAAAATCTTCTAAAAATCTTCCAATTTGAAATATGTCAATTGAGTCAGCACAAGGCAAATTTGCCACTTTTAGACTTAAACATACTACAAGTGGGAGGGAGAGATCAGGGAAAATTCTCATATACAGATTAAAAGTGAGAGGCAATTGCATCACTTAAATCAGAACAAGGGCAGGTTATTACTAGTCAAATACAGGTCAGTCCATGGGTGGTGGGTGAAGCTGCAGCATGTGGATACTCCACTCTGCTCCTTCCCAGTGCCCATCCCAAGGCCTCTTCTCACTGTTTTCCTCCTCGCCCTCCTCTCATTACTTCCCTTTTCTGCTCACCCCTTCCAGCCAAATCCCTAAAACCAAATGTAGCAAATAATATTCGGGGGGGGGGGGGGATGGGAGGGGAGAGGAGAACTAAAACAACCTTCTACAGTTTCTTTCTAAAGACAAATGGAACATGTTTTCCACTGCATGCCAGATTGTGAAGACCGGCCATGCAGAAGGTACCAATTATAAGCACTAAATATAGGAATAAAAAAATCCGTCACAGGGTTTTTGATATACACTGAAGCAGAGATTTCTTTGCAAACACTTTGGAGTGAGGGCAAATCAGCTGTCCTGCTGAATACAATATTAAACAGTGTTGAATATACGATACAGCTCCTCTCTGTTTTACATTTTCTTCATCAGTATTTCTAAGATGATTTTATCTTTTAAATGTACATGTGATGGGTGGGGGAGGGAGATGGGTGATACCCGCAGTCCTGCTGGGCATCCTCAGACTGCAGCCCAGGTATAAAAGCCTGGAGAGAGGCTCAATCTGGGCTGGCTGCTGACAAGGAAGGAGGTACTGCCAGAGCTCGTGCAGGTGAACCAACCGACAGAGGGACCAGACCTGGAAACTGGCCAGTGAGACATCGGCGCTACAGAGGATCTTGAGGAAGGACTCAGGAGAGTCCTGCGGAGTATGGTAGGAAGTAGCCCCGGGTGTGAGATCATTTCCCAAGGAGCTCAGCGTGTTGCGATGGAATTCTTCGCTGAGTGAGCAGAGGCTACCCTCTCCACCTCAATCCCCCAATCCATGGAGCCTGCACCCTCTGTACACTGACTTCGGCTACTAGGCCGCACTGCCTCAGGAAGAAGGGCGTTTATTAGTGACTTCAGTTACCAGGCTGCACTGTCCCAGTGAGAAGGGTGTTCATTAGTGATGCCAGCTCTTATGCCACATTGCCCCAGCAAGAAGAACGTTTATTAGTGACTTCAGCTACTAGGCCACGCTGCCCCAGTGAAAGGGTATTGAACACTGACTACTGGAGTTAGGCCCTATGGCCACAATGAGAGGGCCAGGAGTTTCTACTTGGAGAGAGATTGCTGGATGTGTGGGGTTGGGGCATAATTTCAAGACCCCTGAGGACTTGACTACTCCCCCCGGAGGTTGTGAGTGGACACCCCCGTGACAGTACTCTTAAGCCTTCATTAAGTAATCATTCCAGATTACTACATATTTATTTTAAAATAATGTCTTTGTTTCAGTGCTTTAATCGATCAGACTAGTTTAGTGTGTTCATAACAATGTATATTGCTTATAGAAAAAGAGAATACTAAGTTATTTTGTGTGATCTCCATAAGAATAGATGTGTTTATGAAATTTCACCATATGTTTATGTTAAAAAATAGGTTTTCAAAGATTTTAGGAAAAACAAAGGATTTTATATCTTACTAAGGTACTGGTTTTGATGAAAGTTTCTCTAAAAACTAATTAATCAAATAGTCAATTAAAGTAAGGAAAATGAATTTGTTCCATTATATGAAAGAAAAAGGGTGTTGTCCCTTTTGGGGTAATTTCAGAATCCAAACCTGAATCCAGTTCCAAATATTGAAAATGTCCCCTGCTAGTACCCAAACTAATGGTGTAGTGTAAAGACCAAAACTAAAATGTCGATTTCAATAATCCAAAGTACATGCTGTTGTGCATGAAAGATGCATTTGAGAATTATAGCAGAAAAATATTCTTAACAATTAATTAAAATGCACGTCTATTAGCTGCTATTCAGTTTTGGAAGGAAAAATCTTTCTTTAAAGCGCATAAAGCAGAATAGCCATCCCTGCTTCCTATACACCTTTCAATGGAGTGGAGTCACCACAGTGGTGCCTAAAGAGAAACTCTCTACTATAATCTTAATTAGAAAAAAGCTGTATCATGCAGATTACAGCAGAAGATTAGACTTGTGTAATGAGCCTGGGGGTCTTGTCCTTCTTCCAATTCCAGGAGAACGGGGAAGGGCAGAAGAAGACACAGGAACCTGGGACTGACAGAGACCATGGAACTCGGAAGTGCTCTAACTCTGGGGACAGTGGAGAGAGCTCAGCACTCCAGGTCAGCCAGATTTACACAGTGGAGAGATCAGTAAGGAAATCAAGAGCCCATCCTTTGTAAATCCTGAGATGGAGCGAGTAGCAGCCCAATGCAGAGCCAGAGAGAGCACAACTGTGCATGCAGCCTGAGCAGCAGTCCAGAGTCAGAAGAACAGTTGGAGCTGAAACAGCATCAGAGAAGGACTGGTGTTCATGTGCACTGGTCAAGGGAGAGTTGGGCCTCTTTCCCAAAAGCAATTAGTTAGATATTAAGAGCAAGACCCAGAGGGGGACATGGCCTGCCAGAAGAGCCAGACCCAAAGGTGGAGAATATTATCTGTTGCCTGCAGTCCCCTAGCATTAGCAGTGTTTAGGGTTGCCAGATGGTTTCAACAAAAATACCGGACACACTTGACATTACAGGCAGTCCCTGGGTTACGTACAAGATAGGGACTGTAGGTTTGTTCTTAAGTTGAATTTGTATGTAAGTCGGAACTGGTACATATTGTAGGGGAAACTCTAGCCAAACATTTTTTTTAGTTTTGGATAGCATAGGGAAAGGTTAACTCCCCTCTAATGTTTGTTTTGCTGTCTGTTCCCCTGTTCAGAAGATTTCACATCTATTTCTGTCCCTGTGACAAACTCAGGACTAAAGGAGTAACTCATCAAATACCAAACAGCTCTGCACCATGCTTTGAGCTAATAGCTTTATTTCCACACACCACCCAGGGTTCTAGGAGGAGGGTCCTTTTTTTGCTAACACAATGAGGCCAGCACTTTGTTTGTTTTGGTGGAGTCTTTGTTTGCCCAGGGAGCCCAGCATGTATAGGGGGAGAGGCTGCTTTTGTCTGCTGTTCGGCAGCCTGTTGCTCAGGGGAGGGGGCAGCCTGTTGCTGGCAGGGGGGAGGGGGGAGGCGTGCAGGATGCGAGGCCGCGGGGGGAGGGGGGGGGCAGCGGGCGTGGGGAGGCACTTTTCCTCTGCCCGGCAGCTCTGCGGGATCCCTGTCCCTGTGGCCAGCTGCTGCAGGCAGAGGTCAGTTGGAGCCAGCCGAAGAGGAGGAGGAGGTGGATTCTAGGACCCAAGTGAGCGAGCCCCGGGGACGCTGCTGCGCTCCGCTCCGGGAGCCCGGCATGTATAGAGGGGAGGAGGGGCAGAGAGGCTGCTTTTGTCTGTTCGGCAGCCTGTTGCTCAGGGGAGGGGGGGCAGCGGGCGTGGGGAGGCACTTTTCCTCTGCCCGGCAGCTCTGCGGGACCCCAGTCGGAGCCGACCCGAGGAGGAGGAGGATCCTAGGACCCAGGTGAGCGAGCCCCGGGAATGCTGCTGCGCATGTGCGGGAGTTGCCTCACCCCGTTCGTATCTAGGGATCCGACGTAAGTCGGATCCACGTAAGTCGGGGACTGCCTGTACATCACAATGTACATTACATCTTATTTCGAAAATACTAGACATTTATATTTTCTCATTTATATTTTTCCAATTTGTTTCCCAAAGTAGAAAGCTCAAATACTGGACTGTCCGATTCAAAACCGGACACCTGACAACCCTAGCAGTGTCACTACAGCATGGCTTGCTCCTGGAAGAAGACACAAGGCCCATATATATATTGTAACAGTAAACCAGTAACCAGGCTCTAAAGTGACTGGGAGTGCTCTTTATTTACACCAGAACTGTTTATTTGGAAATTAAATTGCATTTATTTTAAGTGACTTGCATATAGTTTAAGTGATTATGGATTAAAAGGGCAACAAGTGAGTTAGGAGTGTCCTGGAGTAAAGGCATCCTTGTCCCTGCCTAGAGTTACCCAAAGAGAAACTGGGGTAAACACCCAGGAAGTCTTGGCTCAATTATCTTTGTATCAGGCAAGTCCTGTTTGCATGGGAGCAGGAGGGAAAATAAAGGCGGATGGGTACTGGGGTGAAGAAATTGGAGTGAGAACTCAGAGCCTTTAATCGCTCAGTCCAGCAAGGGTACTATGTAGCTAGAGAAATTTCCCTATCACAGTTGGACAAACCCTCTCCTTGCACTTGGAAAATATATAGCCTGGTCATAAAGAGAAGACTTCTTGCTGTAGCATCAGATTTCTCATAGAGGCAGAAAAACTGTAGCTGCTGAGTTAGGGAGAAGGAGGCCCAAAACTTCCTTCCCCCAGAATGAATCTGTGAAAAGTCATGCTAAATGTATTTGGAAAATAGGCTCTGTTCCGGGGGGCAAACAGAAACGGTCCAACTCTTGTATCCTACTCATCAATGAATGCAGGGCTAGACTTCAATATCCTTACTCATGGTGGTCAGTATCTCACTCCATGAATATTCACAATGACATTTGTTATGACATATGAGAACATGAAGTTATGACATTCATTTGTTATGACATGCTAGAACATGAAGAGAACACGAAGTGTCCACTTTACTCATAGTAAATCATGGAGCTCTAGTGGTAGGATTTCCATTCTTACGGATTTCAGTCATCCCTGTCTTTTCCCCACATAGTTGTGTGGAGTTGGAGACAACAATGCATAGTATTCTCTTAGGGTACATTTAGGCTACAAGCTTCTTTCAAAAGAGGCTTTTTCGAAAGAGCTCTTTCGAAAAAGCCTCTTTTGAAAGAGATCGTCTAGACAGCCATAAGGGTTTCAAAAAAGTGATCCACTTTTTCGAAAGGCAGCACACAGGCAATCTGGATGCTCTCTTTCAAAAAAACACTGTTTGCATTCAAGAACGCCTTTTTTTGAAAGAGCTCTTTAGAAAAAAGGCGTTCTTCCTGATGAAAGTAGGTTTACCAATTTTGAAAAAACCTGCTGTGTTCTTTCAATTTAATTTTGAAAGAACACGACGGCAGTCTAGATACAGGTGAAGTTTTTTTAAAAAAAGGCCACTATAAAAAAACAAACTCAGTACTCTGGATACACACTGTATGTCTGTCATGGATCCTGTTATGAATTATGGAGAAGAAGGCTGGTCTTGTGGATTAAACCACAGGACTGAGAGACAACAGAATGGAATTTCTTTTTCCTTTTGCCCCAGGCTTCTTTCTGACCTTGGGAAAGTCGTAGCCCTTGCCTTCCTATAGTTCCCCTTGAATTGATACAGAAAAGCATTTAAGTGCTAATATAAACCATACACACACACACCCCAAAAAGAGGGAGAGATAAGACTTGTTTCCACCCAGTGCTTGTGCGGTGACCAAAGACTTTGATGGGAACTGGGTGCACTTAAGGCTAGATTCACACGGGGTACCTAATAGCTACTAAAAGTGCCTACTTTAGTAGGCACCAGTATTCACAAACCTATCACTCAGGGGCTGCCTAGTAAGGGGCTGCCTAACCTTATTGGCTTCTAAATTTCCTAAATACCTAAATTAACATACCCCCCACCACAGGCACCTATATTTCTGCTGGTGAATGTGCGTAAAGTTACCTAAGCTCTGATGACATCAAGCTTCTTGGTGTCTAAAAGCAGTAGGGTCCTCTGCCTGTCTCCCCAGCAGGCTTGATCCAGCAGGTCACAGTATGTTAGTATGGCACTCACTGACAGAGTGGGAGACAAGTTCCTGTTCTGAATTGGGTAGAGGGGAATTTCCCAATCCTGGGTAAGTGCTCTAACCACTGGGAAACCAAGGTGAGACACCACCTCCATATTTTAGCTAAGTTATTCGCTAACTTAGGTGGCTCCTCATTTGTGCTGGCTTCTGTGAATCCTTTTTACATAGCTCTCCTCATGCATAACTCTCCTCGTGCATTGGATAGTGAGACTGGTTGCTATCTCAAGACTGTAAGTAGGCATTACGTTGCCTAAAAGTTAGGTTGCGGTGCTTAGAGTTGCCACTCCTAAATCCCTCCTGTGACTCTAACCCTTTCAGGATTGGACCCTCTCTTTTTATTGCCTAAATGATTTTTTAAAATTTTAAACCATCCACAACCCAGTAGTAACAATCCAATGTTGGATGTTCCCATTGCCTGCAGCAACATTTCCTTTCCAAATAGAGTCAGAATCTCTGTTTGGGAGATCCACTTAGCAGACTGTTCCTTGGTGATTTATAGCATTCCGTTAACTCTTAAAATGGCTTGGTTTTCTTCCAGAAATTATCCAGAACTGGAGAGCACGCGTTAAGACACTGAAGAGAAATTGAAAACAGCTAAGGAATTAGTGTCTGAAATCTGGCTAGTGTTAACATGGTAATCACTTTTGTTCATAGCTTTGTAATTAATGGTGCATTGTGTTAGAGATGAAGCTCCTAGATTTATTGCTAAATCAAAACTGAGATGATGAGCCTTCTTGCAAGAGTTAACCCCAGTGGCAAATTCATCCAAGTCAGAGTGATAAGTTGCGCCCACATTGAATGCCATAAACAATGTCTCAAAGGCAAGATTCTTCTGATGTTCAAGAACTTTGAGTTAACCTGTTGGAACTGAAAATGGCTGTAAACCACAGATAGGAAAATAGTGGCTTCAGCCACAGGGTTGGTTTTGACTCACACCTCGAGCAGATATCTAGGGATAGGAAGTGAGTAAATGACAGTCCTGGACATGTGACTGTAACAAAGGACATAATGTGCTGTCTGAGAAGTTTTTTTTAAAAGATCAGCTGGAAAAGTTTCAGAGAAGCAAACACTACAACTAAGAAGAGACTACAACTAAATGTCTGAATACAGAACTGTTCGGCTGTAGCTCTACAGTTACTGTGCTACATGAGGTCTAGGCTGGATGCTGTTTTCCCGGTTTAGGATGGCAGAAGATCCATTTCTCTCTCAACAAGGAATCAGTGCAAGTCCAACATTTCCTGACCTGTTAGATGCTGTGACACATCCATAGTAACAAACTGTCTCCAAGTCAAATTCATTGGATAAACCAGAGTTCAGCAGCTATGCTTTCTGCCCTCTGTGTCTCCCCTCAGAAAACAAAAAACAACCTAGGGCATTTGAAATAAATACTTACCCGTTTCTCGTGACACCCTGTATTTTACAATGTCTTGGATAACAGAGTGGATATCTACTTCTACAGCAGAGATCTGCAACTCGTATGATACATCCTCCTTTAGGGGCAAAGAGGGAAGGTGTGACAGGGGCCAGCCTAGACTCCAGGAGGAGAGGGGAGCATAAACCCCTGCTCTGCCCACAGCTCTGCCCCACTTCTACCCCCAGCTGTGGCCCAAGCCCTGGTCATCTTACCCCGACCGTATTCCCCCTTCTCAGTGCCCTGGTTCCACAGACAGGGGTGTGGAGGGTGTGAGGAAGAAAGGCTCTTTCGAAAGAGGAGGCTTTTCTGAAATTTGGCCCACTGTAGACAGGTCAAATTTTGGAAAGCCTCTTCTGAAAAAACTATCGGAAAAAGGTATGTAAGTTGCGGAGTGCAATTTGTGTACCTTTTTGCGGGAGATCAGTATAGTCCAGACATAGCCCCTATCATTTCACAAGTTTATTTTCACAACATTCTTGGGAGGTAGAGAAGTATTTTATCCTCAGAGGAAGAACTGAAGTACAGAAGAACTAAATGACTCATCCAAGGTCACACAGGAAGCCCAAGGTAGAGCAGGGAAGTGAATGCATGTCTCCCTAGTCATAGGCTAGGACTCTAACTACATCCCAGTCTTCTCTTGGCTCTATTAGACTTACTCAGTGCTGCTGCTTTGTCTTCAGTTGTGTTACAGAGAGCAGCAGATTTTGATTCATTCTCGTCTGCTTGGATTTAACACCTGTCACACACTGAAAAAGACCTGATCCTGCCCTAGTCAAGAGAAAGAAAAGAAATGTAGAGATCTCAAGTTTATAACCTACAAAGCTGAGGTTTGGGGTCAGTGAACAGCAATCTTTTCCTTTTATTTGGATTCAATGAACAGTCATCATATTATCTTGTAGTGATGTCCTCTTGTCAAGCTTCTGTACAGAGCTGCAGTTAAACTCTAAAGGGCACGTTGTTTGAATTTACTCTAGCGTAACTCTGATAGTAACTAGTATAGAGAATTTTACAATGTTTCATGGAATATAGCTTAATTGTACTTTTGGAATACAGATATTTAATGCAAGAAAAGTTATACATCAGAATCTAAATGGCATGATTTCTAATACAGATGATTAGCTTACTTGTTTCACACTTCTCAGTGCCTGTTCAATTAAACTGAGCAAGTACCAACAACATAATCTAATTCTGTTTACAGAAGAACCAGGCTAAGCAAATCTTCAACCACATCAGGATTATTCCACCTTAATGAAAATGATTTTGGGTATATTAACAATATTCATTAGAGCATCACAATTTGTAGAATTACCTGTAGAATAACCAAACTAAGATAGGTATAGATGGTGGGTTGAAAATAAAGAGGAGACAGTAGGCCAAGAGAATTGTATTAAGGTTACTAATACAACATTAGGATAAAAGGGGGGAAATAAAACACAAACACTACAGTGTCCAGTGATTGATTTCCAGAGCGTGAAGCTCAGTTCCAAACCAAATAAAACTTTCCCATGGCTCCATGAAACCACAACAAATATCCCAACAAAGAAACCTATTTCCAACTTAAACTCTAGGTACTGATGAGAATTTGGCAACGAGGCCCAGGACCTACAACTCACTGGCTAATTCGAAGCCTTAGAGGAGAAAACTTCGGAGAGTCCAGCAAACGATGTTCATCTTTGCTAGCAGAGAAGCCTTTGAGGAAGATGGTCACTTGGTTACAGGATTCACTACAGGCAAATTGGGTTCCCTATTAGATAATGTTACTGGTGTTCTAGCCTGGCTTTTCCATTCCTCAGTCTCCTCTCAAGAATGCTGGTGTCCTTCAAGGATCTGTCTGAACAGCTCAAAGGCCTGTATCACAAACACTGTCTCTCAGATGGACGGCAACACGCAGGCTCTGAGTAACACCTTGTATATTTCTTTGGCGGGAAAAGTTCTGAGGTAATAGAATGTTGGGTGCTGGCTTTGGCAGGAAAACACAGTTCCATCTGGCCAGTGCTAGTGTGAACCAAGTGTCCTGGTTGTTTACAGGCAAGATGATAAAATGGAGTCCAAGGTCTAAGTTCACAGACTCCATATTGGATCCACCGAAAACAGTGATTTATTTTAGAATCACTTACATATTATTAATTCTACAATTGATTAAACCATAACATAATGTTAAACACGTATTAAATCTTTATACCTATCAATGGCATGCAGAGGCTGAAGGACTTTGATGCTTTAAAGTTCAATCCTTTCCTCTGCTAATGTTCTGATAAAGGTTTTAACACTTTGTTTGTTTGTTTGTTTTTTTTCCAAGAAGGAAAAGATAATAAGGAGGAGATTATGCAAGGAAAAGGGCACATCTTCCCTTTTTTCTTCTGTGCACCTGTCTTCTTAGCTATTCCTTCTCCCTCCCTGCTCTCATTTTGCCCTTCTGTATTTTCTTCTCTTGCATCTGTATCTCCTCAAACTGTAGGGCAGAAAGTCTCACATTTTTCCCTGCAAAGATGTTGTTTAAGACAAACAAACAAACCAAAACCCCACAACCCTCACACAAAACAAATGAAGATCCTGCTACTGAGGTTTAGAAAGATAATTGCACAGACTCATCTCCAAGCCCAGAATAACTCTGCTCAGAATCTAGGTGAGTGTACAAAGTGAAGGAAAACCTAAGTACATTTAAACCAAACTATATAGGAGGAATTTCGTCATTACCTTGGTAGGACTATGCAGGGAGGAGCTATGGGAAGAAAGTCTAAAAAATCTAGGACAGTGGCATTTGATGTATCATGGACTGCTGCCATCTCTCACAATTACTGGGCAACAATTTAAGTAAATTATTCCAAGAGCAGTACTTATGTAATATCAACCTCTCACTGCAGGTCAAATGGAATTAAGTGCAAGGATGGTGACTACAGGTAGGTGGCATGAAGAGACAGATGGTGATATTGAAGTCAAAGGTTTGTTCTCAAGGAAAATAATGAGTTTAAAAAGTCAACAGATTTTAAGAAACCCAGAGAACTGGTAGATAAGGTTCCACTCCTATGGGAAGAAAATCAGGGGCACGGGCTGGGCAGGGGAAGTGGGGCACATGGAGAGCTGGAGGGGGTTAGATGCTCCTGTTCCTCTGCAGTCTCCCATTCCCCTTTGATCTGTACCAGTGCAACTGCCATTGGCTGCCCTCTTGTGATGTGTGGGGTCCCATGTAGCAGCTCTGGGTTCAGTTTCTATCCCTTTAAAGGGACTGGGATCGCGGGGAGAGGAGAGACACGGCGGCAAGAGGTAGCAGTAGAGCATGCCTGCCACATCGGCCAGTGCAGCAGCAACTTCCCACGAGTGGAGCCGCTCAGCGCTGCACTGACCCAGTCCGTGTTGGCGCGTGCGCAGGGGTATGTGTGAAAGTTGAAAATCCCATGACAGACAGACAAGAACGGTGGCAGTTTAATAGAAAGATTGTCTAATGAGTTACATGTACAAAGGGATAGAAAAGAAGAGAGAGGTTCTGGAAATACATTAGTGCCATGTTTCTCAAACTGTGGGTCCAGGCCCCAGGGGGGTCGCGAGCAACTTAGAGTGGGGTTGCAACAACTTAGAGGGAGGGTCGTGGTATTATAAAGTTTGAGAACCCCTGCAGTAGTCCATGAGAAAAATGAAGGAAAGTTTAGGTCCTCTACTAAATCATGAAGGAGAGCTAATAATGGATGACATCAAGAAGGCTGAAATGTTTAATGTCTACTTTTCTTCAGTCTTCACTAAAAGATAAATTGTGACCAGATGCTTAACACAAAGCCAAAATAGGGAAATTGTAGATGTAGAGGTGTAAGAGATTGGGCTGAATCTGTAATGACCCTTTGACACGCTTTGGAAGCTGCTTTTTTTTAATAAATCCCTGACTGTAGCTTCATGGGCCTAGCACCATGTAGTAAGTGGCATAATTTAAGGAGATTTTAGCTTGCTTATTTGTTTTCTACCTCTTTTGCATAAAAGTAGAGTGCAGCATGTGCAATTGCATAATGTGCTGGGCAGTATCCTAGTTATGGTTTCTAGACAGAAGATTTGTTTTGGGAGATACCAGAAATGCTGGTTAATTAAGCTCTCTGGTGAACTGACTGCCAGATAAGAGTTTTTACTGCAGTATGATTCTATGGGTGATTGGATCACCTTAGATTCCCATTAGGGCTTCTCCAAACTGTATTTATCTCTGTTCTATGAAAGCACTCACTGAATTTGATTCCATGTAACCCTTTTGAAGGGTTACATACATTCTTTAACCCTTTAAAAGCATCTTATTGTCACTGAAAAAGATCTGTGATGATAAGTATAGGCACTTCCAGCTGCCTCCTATTCACATTCAGCCAAGCCTAAATTCAAGACCATAAAATGTGGGTATATTCTTCCCATCCCCTACAACTAGAAGAGAGACACCAGGGGATTCTATGGAGACACAGGAGTTTATCTGAATGGTTTGTACTTTTTTCATTGTCTTTTTAAGTTTACAGGCTACAGGGGAAGAGTGAAGCCAGAGACTAATCCAAACTGACACCAGTCTGGCAACCAAGTCAAATACCTTCAGTATACCCTTACATAGTGATTTTTGCTTGCAGTCTTGAATCTCTGGTGAATTGTTCTCACTTGTGCTCATGTAACTTTCCACTACACACAAGCTCTCCCTGCGTGCAAGTTGGTCAGAAATGCCCCATACCAGATGGAATGTTCTTTTTCTGTATGTTGTTTGAACTCAGACCTTCCTCAAGTTTTATAATAGTCCACGGAGAAAGTGTTTCTGGGGTATGCCTAAGCACAACAGATAAGAGACGTGCTGGCAGGATCACAGACTAGCACCTGGGTCTGCAAATTCTGCTATGGCTGATAATCTCACAGTGCCAACTATCTCCAGAGAGCACTGTGGAGAGAAGGTGCTGCAGGATGTGCTGCCCAATGAAACTCAGAGTGACAGTACCCTGCAATCCTCTGATTGGCCACACTGCCTATTTAATCCCACAGGGTGCTCTAGGAAATTGTCTGGGCAGCAGCACAGGCTCCAGACCTCTCCTGGTCTCCAGTTGCAGGCTGACCATGCTGCTTGTCTCTGGACTGTAATCTGTAGTACCTTTGATCTCCAGTCTCTGATACCAACCTGATTTTGAGCCTTACTCTTGCTTATTCAACCTGGCTCTAGCAATTCTGCTTACCTCTGCTCACTGACTATCATCCCTGATGAGCTGAGCCGAGCCCTGAGCTGAGCCACAGCTCAGCTATCACCACCAGGCTAGATTCCTTATGTGCTAGCCCCTCACACCTGCCTTCTCTCCCTGCCTACAATCATTTTTAGTGGCTCTTCCACTCACTCAAATTGCAGCCTTTGGGTCCAATTGTTTATCACAGTCTGGCCCCATTATGTCACTCTGCAAAGCCAGCTATCTGGTTCCCAAGAGATATTTGTTGCGTGGGTGCTACCCTAGATAGCAAAGAAATGACTCAGCTTGTTCTGTGCTAGTCCGTCCCAGTGTGGAGGATGTGCTGAGGGTGTGGTTGAGAGGGGAGCGTGGTTTGAGTGCCACTGTGCTCTGCCTGTTCTCTGCAACCATCAAAGTTACCAGGAGATGCAAAAGTGGCTATCAGGCCTTTTGCACTCTGACAGTAGCTTCACAGGACCAGCACCATGTAGTGAGTGGCATTGTTTAAGGAGTTCTTGTAAAAACACTCTTTTTGCAGATTTATGTTCCAAACCTACTCCCATACAGTGGGCATTTTGCCATTTGACTTCAGTGAGAGCAGATTTGGGCTTTCTAAACACTGAGCTATCCAGTTAGCAGTTCAATGGCTGCAGACTACAGAGAACTGGTAGGTTTTAATTTGCACCTGACAGTGTAACTTTGACAGTGCTTGAGATATTCAGTTTACGCTTTGGTAGCTTGTATACCAGAAGCTACGCTTTGGTAGCTTGTGCAATAGAAAATTGTGTAAGTCCATGTAGTTCTAATGCATGTTGAAAAATACTCTTTGTATATTTTTCCTCATAGCTCTAGAGACCCTGAGAGGCATCAATGTCTGGAAGAATGGACACAAGATGGGAGCTCAAGTCCTAGATCTGTCACATCACATCTCTGCTTCACTTTCCCATTGGTAGAATGAGCTATATTAATGATTAAGAGACAGGGGCAGTTATGAGGATTAGTTAATGTTTGTACACTCCTTTGAACATGCAAAGTACTCTGTATGTGCAAGTATTATTATTGGGTGAATTGGTCTAATAATACCGCCAAAATGCTCATGCTCAGGTTAATCTGTCTTTGTTGACAGGGAGCCGTTTGCTTTGCAATGCATTACATTTAGGAGAAGAAATACATTGATTTGACTATTCCTAGGTAAAAATTATGTTAAGACAAAGTTAGGGCTGAGAGTACATTCCCCTGCAATGTCCAGTCCCTTATAGGGTGAACACTCACAGAAATGCCAAGTCTGATGTCTCTAAAGGAGCAGTATACACAACAGCTTGTATGATTCAACTCAGGGTCAGTACCTAAATTAATATCACAACACTGAGATCTATTTATAGAGAGACTATACTTTACAGGCTAACCTGTCCAAAGAAGTTTACCTCACCACAAATGTCCTGTATAGTGTTTCAGTCAATGTTCCCTTTAATTTTTCCCATCTCTGTGCGGACTAATTGTATGTGCACTAAGGCATGTGTGAATGTGCACCACCAGTGGAACACAAAACCTGACTGTGGGCACTCAGCCAGAAAGCATTTGAATCTCTCCTGGGTGACCATCCATACTCTGTTTACTTGAAACACTTGTTTCTACCAAGAGTGATTGAGATCCTGTTTTCATGAACATAAACATATGCCTGTTTACTTCTTAGGTGCAGGATGACTTCTTAGGTGCAGGATGATGAGGTATATTCTCTCTTGCCCAAATATAGTCCAGCAAGCCTTTGAAGCATATCTCAAAATAAGGTTGTCCTCTCCCTGCTATGTGTTTTTTCTTGTTTACTTCAAATCTCTGTGTTGACTTCTTATGTAAATGTGCCAACATTGTATCATCTTACAATGTTAATTTACATGCCAACAGATAAATCAACATCTTTTGTTTGACAGGAAGCCTGTTTCCTAACTCTGCTGTGATACAAATCTGGTTTCCACTAGTAAATTAGGTCACTGTGTCGATCAGGCATGTGAAAAATCTATACCCAGAGTGATGTAGTAAAACTGACCTATCCCCAGTGTACATAATCCATGGCCTTCGGAAAATTCTCCTATTGACCTAGGTAATCCCCCGTCCTTGAGAGGAAGTATCTATGTGAACCCATCACAGCAGCATCTTCGCTGAAGTGCTAAAGCTTGAATGTAGACAGACTCTAATAACATATTCTCAGTATACATGCATAACTCCTTCCACGGTATGTGTATATACATTTCACAGTGATATTAACAACCAGTATGACCAAGGCTTCCATTTAAGGCCTCACATGCCTTGCTTTGAGTGAACCAGAATGTACATACAACAATCACGATGTTCTCACAACCACTTTACCAGAACAAAGAGGTTTGTGGGTCACCATCAAACACAAGAAATTCAAAATTCACTTTTAATAGTAATCCAAGCACGTTACCCTACAGCAGAGTTTCTGAAAGTGCTCCATGAAACCACTTTGAGAAACACATTAATTGGCCACCCCAGTTTGTTCATTTACTGGCGCCGTGGCCACGGAGCCTCATGGCTCCCATTGGCTCCATTTTGTCCTTTCCTTTCTTTGATACTCCTTCAGAGGCAGTCATTTCCCATTTTCTTTGTGTGCAGCTGATTGCTCCTTCTTAAGTGGAATACTTTGCATTTGTTCTTATTGAATTTTTTCCCTATTTACTTCAGACCATTTTTTCAATTTGCCCAGATAATTTTGAATTATAATCCTATCCCCCAAAGCACTTGCAACCCCTCTCAGCTTGGTATCATTCCAAGTGTACTCTTTATGCCATTATCTAAATCACCGATGAAGACATTGAACATAATCGGACCAACAACTGATCTCGTAGACACGCACTTAATATGATCCTATAGCTTGAAGGAAATAACTAAAAATCCTTCTTTGCAACAGAATGAGGCCTATACACAAATCTTTAGTGCTTTAAAACTATACTAGAATTCTATGTTTGACAATTCTATGTTATTATGTTAGGGTACATCTGCACTAGCCCCCTAGATCAATCTAGGGAGGCTAATGAGGGTGACTGAAATTGCAAATCAAACGTGGGATTTAAATATCCCGCTCTTGATTTGCATGTTCCCGGAGGGTCACCATTTTAGAAATTGACTAGCCCAAAGTAACTGCCAGTGTCTACATGTAGCAATGAAACGGAATTCCGATTTAAAGCCCCTAATTCGAATTAGCTGGTAAACCTCATTGCAGGATGAATACCAACTAATTCAAGTTAGGGCTTTAAATTGGAATCCCGTTTCACTGCCGTGTGAAGACGCGGGCAGTTACTTCGGGCTAGTCAATTTCTAAAATGGCGACCAGGCGGGAATATGCAAATCAAGTGCAGGATATTTAAATCCCGCGCTTGATTTGCAATTTCGTTTGCCCTCATTAGCCTCCCTAGATCAATCTAGGGGGCTAGTGTAGACATGCCCTCAGTGAAATTATAAAGCACTAAAGAAAATCAGACAAACCCTATTTTTATAAGGCTAATTTGAAATTTATTTTAATTCCTAAAGTAGTTAACAGATTTATTTGTACATTTTCAGAAACTTCATTCGGTAGTCAATGAGGAAGTGCTGTAATATTGCTAAGGATTCATCCAACCTTTATAATATAACGAAGAGTTTGAACCCCAATTGTTCATGCAAAAACAATTTGACCTTAACTATTAACTTGCTATTGATGGTTCCATAATACATATGCACACGCTCCAAATCACAGATATGTTGGTTTTCATAACAAACTTGAATCCAATTCTTTGTAGAAAGGATTCCATCACGTGTGTATGTGCGTGCATAAGTGACGAGGAGTCGTAAGTGTGTACATGAAACACCGATAGGGGATCCAACCTTGGACTTCTAAAGCTTAGTGAATGAGCCTCTACTGCGTGAGCTAAAATCTAGCTAAGGCGGCAGTAGACACATTAATCTTTAAATGGCCTTGGTGTCACTAGAGGGGGACAAAGAACCACATCGAGGAGGTGCGTGAGTTTACACACACACTTCTTTCTGTTAAGCAAATCAAAGCACAGTTTGCTCACTGTATACCTTTACAAAGGAGCTGCTTTATTAGTTGGCACTTTTATGTTTCTTTTGAGATCAGCAATCAAATGCATCTGTTCATTAACAGCACCAAAAATTGTGCTTTGATGAGGAAGCTGTGTTGTAATTGGCTAGGGGGTCTGTGTTTTTTGGATTGGTTCAAAAATAGCTTTCTTTTTCAGTAGATCTTGATTGAGTGATGACCTTAAGGTTTAATTTAATTACTGTTTAATTTTAACTCTATTTTAATGTGTGTATAGTAGTAATTAAGAAGAAAACACCCCGTTCAGAACTTAAACATATATCTGATTTTTAATTTAAACCTTAAATCTTAAGTGTGTGTGTGTGTGTGTGTGTGTGTGTTTGTATTTACCATGCAAAAAGCTTACTAGGTATTTTAAAAAAATATATAACCCTGAAACATCAAAAATGGTCTTATGGGTGGCAGAGTAGTTGTTCTGCAAACCAGAAAAACACATTCCTTACATATTACACATTACATATTATTCTCAGGGTTTTTTTACAATTTCCATAGGCCCCCAAGTTTGTGGGTTAAAACTATCTGGTTTAAATTCACAATGTTCCTCCTTCCTTTACAGTTCAGGCCTATTGAAGCATAGGAATTGGTTGGGGGACTGCTGAAAATATATAAAATGCACTGATTAGCTCCTAAAGAACTGAGAGATAAGAACAACCAGACTGGTCAGACCATATGTCCATCTAACCCAGTATCCATTCTTCTGAAAGTTGCCAATACCAGGTGTCCCAAAGGGAATGAATAAAACAGGTAACCATAAAGTGATATATCCTCCATTGTGTATTTGCATCTTCTGGCAGTCAGAGGCTAGAGACAACATCCCTGCCCATCCTGGTTATGGACCTATGCTCCATTAATTTATTTATCTAGTTCTTTTTAAAACCTTATTATAGTCTTGGCCTTCACAACATCCTCTGGAAAAGAAGTCCATAGGTTCACTATGTGTTTTATGAAGAAATACTTCCTTTTGTTTGTTTTAAACCTGCTGCCTATTTATTTACTTGGGTAACCCCTATTTCTTGTGTTATTAGAAGGCATAAATAATGCCTCCTTATTTACTTTCTCCACACTAGTGATGATTTTATAGACCTATGTCATATCCCACCTTAATCATCCCTTTTCCAAGTGGAAAAGCCCTAGTTCTATTAATCTCTCCTTAAATGGCAGCCGTTCCATAACCCTAATTATATTTGTTACCTTTTGCTGAACCTTTCCTAATTCAAAGCAGGGGAAATTGCTTAAAGATTGGGCTACTTAAATCCCAGGACTGGAGATCTTCTACTGTAATGCATACCAAAGCCAGTCACAAAGAGCATTTCTGTTGCTACACTGGCCAGCAAGAAGTCACACAAACAATTCCCTTAGACACTCCAGCTTCTCCTGTGCCACAATCAGTAGCCATCCAAGAGGTTATGAAAACCAATCTCACTGAATCCAAACATGTTATTCTGACCTGAAAGAACCAGCTATGTTCCCAGGTCAATTTATACCTCAGATCTTACCCAAAAGAACACCCTGTGCCAATACTTTAGAATCTACAATCTAAAGGTTTATGGAAGGAAGGAAGGAGTTGAGAGTAAAATTGTTAAAGAAAACCAATTACAAAGTTCTTGGTGAAGGCTTGTAGCAGAGATGGAGTAAACTGCTAGCTTTTATATATGCACAGGCGTGATGACCTGCCCTTTCCTGATTACCCTTTGTGGCCAGTCTACAGTCATGTCTAGTTAAAAAAAAAGTATAATTTAAAATATAATAATAATCCAAATTGTTATGTATTTAAATTAAAATCTTTATATATAAAAGGACAGATGAAAATGTAGGCATGGATATACAGATACTGACAACTGATAAATCCTGATAAAAAAGAAAAAACAAAGTTAAAATATGGAGAAATATGTATACTATAAATATAAATGGAGCTCCAGGATCACTATTTGGCACTGAACATAGCCATCATATCAGTGGTGGCATATAACACTAGTCTACATACGTTTTCCTTTTAGCTTACTCTTATGGACCATGATAATATGCTTTGTTCACTTTCCAAATGAAACTAAAATTTGTGGTCAAATGGGACAATTAAAACATTCAACAGGATATTCCAAATAGAAAATCCCATCTTTTAATGAACTACTATTTGTAAAATCTGTAAAATTAACCCTATTATAAAAACAGGAGATAAAATAGTGTTAAAATATTCCCTTTCACTAAAATATGGGTCCTCCAACATGTCTAAATACTTAAAACTTGGATTTAAATAATGTATTCTTAAATTATCAAAAGTGTGATTGGTAAAAAATGTAAATAAAAATGATAAAACATTCACTTGGTCCTCATCTAACACTTGAGAGTCCTTAATTCCCATATTCAGTTTAATAGGGAGGTCATCTATTTTAGTCTCGTGAGGTATCCATGCACGTAAAAACATTTTATTCATCAGTCCAGTGACCCAAATTAAACCCCTAATATATTTTACACTGTCAGACAGGGCAACCAAACCAACAGCGGGGACATTATTTCTCCCAGTGCCTGTCCAGTATGAAGATAAAAATTCCTTTCCTCCATAATAAAAAAGATGTAACTCTTCTCGGGGGGAAGCTATTTCTTACCAGGGGAGCAGAAATGTTTCAGGTTCCTCTCCCCACACCACATTCCGCCTGGCAACCCAAGTCAACCAATGGCTCTTAATATGAGGAGCAGGCGGTAAGACTTGCCATCCAGAGGCTTTCCTCAATGAGGGGTCCCTGCCAACTTAATGCTGAGCCCTAATGAGAGTGTGAAAGAGTGTTCGGATCTTGTCAGAGATTGCCCCACGTGGTAGGGTTAGACTAACGTCCCCTCTAAGCTGCATGGCAGCACAGCTCCACAGCTGCTTACTTGGCTCCACCTAGTCAGGGGTTCCATGCATGGAGCTGCCTGACTAGGCAGGGCTGACTAAGCAGCTGCAGTGCTGTGCTGCCATGCAGCTTAGTGGGAATACTGCCAGAGATGTCCCTCAGAGAGCCAAAAGTCTCTGGAATACATCCTTTGTCAGGACTGGTCATCAGTCCTTCTGGGCTTAGTTCATAATGAAATGATCTTGAAGTGATGAGCTGGAATGAAGAGAGAAATGAAAAATAGGTTGGAACCCCCAGGACCCTCTTTATACCTTTGCCCATGTGGTGGGAATTCCATTATGCTCCTGTGTGAAATTACCTCCCAAAATGGAGTTTGTCACATGAGCAAGTCACCTGTCCATGCATGACTCAGTCCTTTTCAGGCAAGCAGCCATGGCTTACATCTGGTCTGAACATTCACAGCAAAGTTCCTCAGATATGGATTGGCATCACTTGAGCAGCATTGTCAGTGAAGTACCTGCTATTAATTTGAGTAGTAAGCCTTTCACAATAGGTTGTCCAAGCCTGTAGATATCTCCCAGAAGCAAATGCAAGTATAGAGTCAATACTTATAACCTGAAATATAAAAAATGATACATGCATATGAGCAGTATAAACATAGTCAGCCAATCATAAGCTTTTGATAGACATCTAAGTTGGCCCACTTTGTTCAAGATTTGGTGCAAGCCTATAACGGTGGCTGCAATAATGTTTGCATGTTCATCTCAAAAATCTAATAACATCATAAGGTCAAAAGAGTCAAGGAGAAACTATGCCCTGTTTCCCATTTTGCAAGAGTTTGACAGCAGTGGAAAGTCCCGATTCAATAAGGCATTCAAGTACATTAGTATCTTTAAACAGATGAGAAGCTAAGCTCCCTTTAAGCCCAGAGCTGGCATTCAGCTGCCTATTTAGCACTGTGCAGGCACTCATGGAATCTGCCTGGGAATCTGCTGCAGCCAGGCAAGAGCTCTATGTGTGGCCCATAAGACATTTTGTTGACTGTTGTCCATGTGCAGGGTTGCCAGATTCCACTGGTTTCCGTCTGTGTTGTTTTTTCCTACCAGTATTACTAAAATGACACGCACATAAAGCATGTGAAGTGAGGTGCATGCTGATTGCACACAACATTGATTGTGAGAGCCATACATTCCTTCTGCATCCAATCAAAGCCCGCATATTCTAGGTATGTAAGTACCATTAGCAAAACTACCCTATCTCGGGATACCATCTTGGTTTCGACAATCTTGCAGCCAACTGAGATGGAGAGCCACTCATGCGGCCCCCTCACTAGCCTTGATTGCCCATCCCTGATGTAGAGGCCCTTCAAAACACCTCAAGGGGCAAGGAATCCAAGCACATAATCTTCACTCTGCCCACTGAGGGCACATCTAGGCTGCCCGCGGCTTTCAAAAGACGATATGCAAGTTCAGCATTAATGTGCATATCTTCTTCCAGTCCCATTTTCAGAGGAGTTTTTATTTTTGAAAAAAAAAGGCAGTCTAGATGAGTTTTTTCAGAAAAAAATCACCCCTTTTTCGAAAGAACGCTGTACACCTCATTTTTTAAGGAAGAGAAAGGTTCTTTTGAAAAAGGGTGGGTTTTTTCGAAAGAACCATGTCTAGACTGCTGTTTTTCTGAAAAAAACTTCCGAAAACAGGATCAGAAGAAGTCATGCAAATTCGCGTCGAATTTGCATATCTTCTTTCAAAAGCTGCAAGCAATCTAGCCGTGCCTTGAGTTCCCACTCAACATCTACCAAAGCTAAATTAGTTAGTACGACAGCAGTGGGAGTTCTGCAGATGCTGTGGCTGTAGCATCAGACCTCTCAGAAGCAGCATGACTCTGTGTAAATAGATTGCTTACCTCAGTTCTACAAAAAATATCTGTCTGAAGAGACTGAGGAGAGAAAAATTTCATACAGGTCCCCTCAAGGAGTATCTGTCTCAAAACAAAATTTACATCTATGAAATGACTATTGTGTCATGTTGAAAAGTTTTCTTTATTTGCCTTAGGCTGTGTCCAGACTCCATGCCTCCTTCGACGGAGGCATGTAGATTAGCCACATCGGAAGAGGGAAATGAAGCCGCGATTAAAATAATCGCGGCTTCATTTAAATTTAAATGGCTGCCCCGATCTGCCGATCAGCTGTTTGTCGGCAGATCGGGAGAGTCTGGACGCGATGCCCCGACAAAGAAGCCTTTCTTCATCGACACAGGTAAACCTGGTTTCACGAGGCTTACCTGTGTCGATGAAGAAAGGCTTCTTTGTCGGGGCATCGCGTCCAGACTCTCCCGATCTGCCGACAAACAGCTGATCGGCAGATCGGGGCAGCCATTTAAATTTAAATGAAGCCGCGATTATTTTAATCGCGGCTTCATTTCCCTCTTCCGATGTGGCTAATCTACATGCCTCCGTCGAAGGAGGCATGGAGTCTGGACACAGCCTTAATGTCTTGTTCTTTCTAGTTAGTTTATTCTATATTGTGTATATATTGTCACCCACTTCGATGTGCTTGTCATTAGAAATGAGTCCAAAAGCAACGTTCCAATCCTTCCATGGCTTTTAGGGAAGTTCAGAACCATATGTGAATCTTACAGCTTGGCCTATTTCTGGTAGAAATACTAGGACAGATACTATAGATAGAAATTTGATTTAATAAAAATCTACTATTAAACAACATTGCGCCTGTTTCATGCTCTTGCCAAGTTTTAAAATATGCAGGCCATAATATAAACAGACTCCAGTTATTACCTGCAGGTAATATGACTTCAGCTGCAATATTTGTCTATAAAAGTACACATTTAATAAGCTCCACTAACAAATTTGTTACCAGTTTCCTTTCACTGGCACTGAACTTAAGGTAACCGAGGTGCCTGGAATGTTACATTTTGCTTTCACTAACAAGCTAAAATTGATTGCTACAGATTGTATCACAATCAGCTTCCTTGGCATTCTAAGAACATTAAAGAGTTTTCCCAATCTCTTCCCTGAATGACCCTAGTGAGATTTAGTCTCATGAATTTTGTGCCCTGTTTTCTTGAGGTTGTTAGAGACTATTTTTGGGTAAAGTTGAATCTTTTCTCTGTATATATCAAGTTAGACTCATTATGAATGCCTGCAAGACCTCTTCCTTTGATTTAGATACAGTGACCGTGATCTTTCAATGTACAGTGTTGTTTGACATTAACATGAATTCAGCAATTGTTATAATCTGAAAAGTTTGAAACATAACATGTAACTCTGCAGTACCAAATGAATCCCTTTTAACCTTGGGTCTGTAATATGCAGTGACATTTATCTCAACTCTCTAGCTCTCTTGTGTTTTGGCTGACTTAAAAAAAACCCAAACCTTAAGATCTGTATCTTCATCTGCAGATTATTTTCACTATAAAATAACAGTGCCTCTGGAAACAGCTGCACTCTGAAGTCAATGAATCTTATGAACCATCACCTCCTACATCCCAACTGTAACTCTGCTGTTTTTGCAATGATTAAGTAACACCATGAACTCAAACACAAATGCCTCTTGCTCAGTAGCACAAAGACATCAAAGCTCTCTTTCCTTAAGTTCAAACTTGGGCTAAGAAAACTGTTAAATAAACTATGCTAAATATTAATCTGGCATGGAGAACTTTGAATGGCTTGTTGCCTCAGTTCAAGGATTCCCTTATGAGCACATCTTAATGGTACAAATGAATTATTCTTGAAGGAAAAATCCAATATCTTTCCCCACTGTCATGGTTCTGGCTCCCCATTTAGTCGGCATTCTTATTTACCAATTTATGTTTAACTTTTATTATTTAATTTTTATAAAGTTAAATTTTGTAAAAGCTTTGTAACACCTCCAGGATTAGCTAGTAAAGTTAAGATGCCAGGAGATGTTGGTTGCCATCCAAAGTGTGTCTATATTAGCTTTGCAATTTTGAATGAAATATTTGAATTAATTTTAGTGCAATTTTTAATTTTTTTTAAATGTGGATTTTTTGTTATCTTGTAAGTAGCTTATTATGAGAGCCAAAAGAAATGTTTTAAATATTCTTGGCTTAGCTTTGTTACACGAATTTCTGAATTTTTAAATGGCTTTACATTTTTGAATTTTTAAATTTTCGGTTATGAGTAGAGGATATATTTAAGTGTTTTACATTTGTAAACTGCAATTTTTATATTTAAGCTTAAAATACTTTTTATAGACAAGATAATTTTGTCTTAGGCCTTCATATTTCTATATTGTAGCCATGTTTAGTTGCGCTTATTTATTATTTGAGTGATTTTATTATTATAATTAAGTTTTTGATAAACAGTTTTAGTTACTATTTTATTAGATTTTCATAGAATCATAGAATACTATAACTGAAAGGGACCTTGAGAGATTATCAGGTTGGGTCCTCTGCCCTCATGGCAGGACCAAGCACAGTTTCTATATCATCCCTGATAGATGTGTATCTAGCCTGCTCTTAAATATCTCTAGTGATGGAGATTTCACAACCTTCCCAGGCAATTTATTCTAGTGTATAACCACCCTGACTGTCAGGAAGATTTTCCTAATATCCAACCTAAACCTCCCTTGCTGCAGTTTAAGTCCATTGCTTCTTGTCCTATAACCAGTGGCCAAAAACAATTTTCCCGCCTCTCCCCTGTGACACCATTTTAAATACCTGAAAACCATTATCATGGCCCCTCTCAGTCGTTTCCAAACTAAACAAGCACAATTCCTTCAGCCTTGACTTGACTCAGATCATGTGTTCTAGACCTTTAATCATTCTTGTTGCTCTTCTCTGGACCTTCTCCAATTTCTCCACATCTTTCTGGAAACGTGGTACCTAAAACTAGATACAATAATGTACTCCAAGTGAGGCCTAATCAGTGCAGAGTAGAACGGAAGAATCACTTCTTGTGTCTTGCTCACAACACTCTTATAAATGCATCCCAGAATCATGTTTACTTTTTTTGCAACAGTGTCTCACTGTTGACTCATATTTAGCTTGTGATCCACTATGACCCCTAGATCCCTTTCTGCAGTACTCCTTCCTAGACAGTCACTTCCCATTCTTTATGCGTGAAACTGATTGTTCCTTCCTGAGTACTTTGCATTTGTCCTTATTAAACTTCATCCTATTTACTTCAGACCATTTTTCCAGTTTGTCCAGATAATTTTGAATTTTGACCCTATCCTCTAAAGCAGTTGCAACCCCTCCCAGCTTGGTGGTATCTGCAAACTTAATAATCGTACTCTCTATTCCATCATCTAAATCATTGATGAAGACATTGAACAGAACTGGTTCCAAAACAGACCCCTTCAGAACCCCATTTGTTATGCCCTTCCAGCATGACTGTGAACTGTTGTTAACTACTCTCTGAGAATGGTTATCCAGCCATTTATGCACCTACCTTTTAGTAGCCCCATCTAAGGTGTATTTGCCTAGTTTATTGGTAAGATCATACAAGACCGTGTCAAATGCCTTACTAAATTTACCAGATTTACCACGTCCACCACTTCTCCCTTTTCCACAAGATTTGTTATCCTATCAAAGAAAGTTATCAGGTTGATTTGACGTGATTTGTTCTTTACAAATCCATGCTGGCTGTTCCCTATCACCTTATTATCTTCCAGATGTTTGCAGATGGATTCCTTAATTACCTACTCCATTATCTTTCTTGGCACAGAAGTTAAACTAGCTGGTCTGTAGTTTCCTGGGTTGTTCTTATTTCCCTTTTTATAGATGGGCATTATATTTGCTCTTTTCCAGTCTTCTGGAATCTCTCCGGACTTCCATGATTTTTCAAAGATGATCGCTAAAGGCTCAGATACCTCCTCTATCAGCTCCTTGAGTATTTTAGGATGCATTTTGTCAGGTCCTTGTTCTTTTTTTCCATTTTTCATTTAGTTTTTTTATTTATCATTTGTTTAATTCCTTTGTTTGTGTTTAGATTACACTTTATATTAACATTATGTTCTCTCTGACGTTTTAGGAATAGTTTCTATTTAGTCTGTTTCTTCCTCTACAACTCTGATTTGTTATACAGATGTGCTTTAAATTATTTTAGTTGCATTTTTATAGTTAAACAATTTAAATAGTTTGTTTTTCTATTTGCAGCAGTTAGCACCATGGATTATTTACAGACACATTTATTGGGAACAGCCAGTTTCCTTCAGAAGGCGTGTCAAGGCTTCTTGGGTGGAAAAAACATAGTGGTGGCAGTTGTCACTATTTGATCTTCCCTTTGCATAATTTGTGTGATTATTAAGGCTTTTAAAAGTCATGACTATGTTATATTGCCATAATTGGATTTTATTCTTAAACCAAGCATTGTTAACATTTTAATGTTTTAATGCTATTATTTTTACTACTTCTGTTTAGCTTTTTCAAGCTCTACAGTGTTAATTTGTGCAAAAGCTCATTTTAACTGCATATCCTTTTTACAAATAATACTTACTTCAGTTTTTTATTGTTTCATAAGACATTTCCCAAGACTTTACTAGCCACTAAATTCTGTAACTTCATTATTTTATTTTTCATAGCAATACATTTCTGAGCCAACTTTTTCTCAGAGGCTCTCAGCTTATCTTTTTATGGTTTTTTGCACTTATTTCGTAGCATAGTTCATTTTGACTGAAAAGGTATACTTACTTAATACAATCCTTGAAGGATGGCTGCTTTTCACTTCAGATTTATGCAAACAGATAACTGACATTCTGTTCCTGCTGACATTTTAGGACTCTCATTTTACATTTAGTCTGTTTTCTCCTCTACAGCTCTGATTTGCTTTTTATATTCATTCCTCCAGGTGGCACATTTCATCTATAAACTTAGCAGCAAAAATAATCTTTGTAAAACTGCTACTATAATTTGGTCTTTTTTGTTTGTTTGTTTGTTTGTTTGTTTGTAATTGAGATACAAGAGACTAGATACTGTATTTTTTCCAAGGCAACCATTGGGTCCAATTTTTTGAAAATTTCAGTGGCATTCAACAGAGCTTTGCTAATCTCTGCCAATAATTTATTTATTTATGGCATTTGACAGACTTCTGCCATGCTCTGCTGAGTATTCTTTTTTTTAAAATCTAATTCTCTCAAGTTCCTTTACTATCTTCAGTTTCCTTCTTTCACTTCTCCGGGGAATCCATACCGTCCACCTTTCGATTTACCCCACTTCTCCAGCTTGTCACGAACTTCCACATGTTGAGACCCTTTATCCCTCCCAAAGCTATTTCTTTTAATGCCAGGTTGGAACCCTCACACTAAGGGGGTATATGCATTACCTGCTTCAAACGAGGGGTTACAAGTCACAGCACCGCTACATTGGAGTTCCCTTGAGATCTTTTCCACTAGGTTCCAAAAAACTCAGTTCAATTCCAGTCTTGTGATTTAGATTTCTTTATTTGGCCTACAGCAAAGCTATGATGAGTTAATCAAACTCAAGCATAGGGGCTGGTTATCCAAAGTTACACAGCAAAACTCTTCCTTTATATATATTTACATGTTACATGGCATTCACTATACATTGCACTACATGTTTTGGGACTGGCTTGTTTCTGTTGTGGGAACCAGGAGAGCACACACTGTCAATGCACAACTTACTCTTTACCTTATCGTATGTTCCAGGCTTAGCATAGCTATTGTTATCTTGTCCATTGTAAACGGTTCCATTGGTGTTCCCCCTCATCTTTAATTAGAACAGGCATTCTTTTTCCATTTACCTCCCTAATCCTGTCTGCCAAGAAATAACGCCTTTCCCATGTCCAATTACTTATGGCAAGTTGGGCCTACATTTGTGGCCATTACTAAATTGATGCAGTTCATTTGCTGTAGTGGTAGCTTGTCCAGTTTTCATCAGCTTTGCATTAATAAAACAACAGTTGCACTGATGCCCTCCAGTGAAATCATTTCAAAGGTCCTTCCTGAGAAACATCTGCAAGGCTGGCCCAAGCATTTCTCCCACTTTCTTCCTTTGTTTTGTCCCCCGGCATCCCACTAGACTAGTCCCCTCACACAGTTCCAAGGTGTCTGGTTGAATTATCTGTACAGTCCTTAAGGATGGAAACTTGCATAATTTATACCAATATAGGGTCATAAATGCCTATATAGGGTCATACACACCTATACAAATTCTTAATTATCCTTAAAGGGATATGGCAATATCTTAATTTCCTTATTTGTCCTCATTTCAGTTCCCTCTGGTATGTCTCTCACTTATGTACATGCATCCATGCCTATTTAACAGGAGACACAGGCAGAGGGAGGGGAGAGCAAAACATTGTGACCTGATCTTGCAGGTGGCACCAATTTCAGGATGGTGTTTGAGAACCTTTGCAGGGTAGATCATCAGCATTTATGCCAACTATACCCTTTCTGTAAAACATCTGGTACCAGCTTCTTCATTTCAGTCTGGTCTGCTGGTTTCCAAATGACAGCTGCTGCTTCATTCACTTACTGCCTACAACTGCCACTGGCTATGTCCCAATAGATGAATATATCCCTGTACTCTGCTGGACATGGCATTCTAGTACTCAAGAGTTCTGTGATGAAGACAGCATACATCCCTAAAGAGTTGAAGTAGAGAAGAGCTGAAGTGAGATGTCTCCCAAATATTATGTTAAATATAATGATGACTTTTTTGTGGGGGCATGTTCATGGCAGCTATGGGCTAGTATTAGTTTGAGGAAACAGTACAGGTTGAACCTCTCAAGTCTAGCATTCTCTGGTCTGGCAACATCTGTGATCCGGCATGACTTTAGTTAGCCAGATGTCCACTTAGCATGCCTGTGGCCAAGTTTCCTGAGGTCCCCTAAAGTTTATTTATAGCCACCAGTCCTGACTCTCAGTGTTCTGTGTTGTTATTTAGTTCTAATTTACCTCTAAATGTCTTTCCAGAGCCCAGTAAGCAGTGCAAGTGTTGGTAATGCAGCTAGAACAATATTAACCTCCTGTGGTTTGGCAAATTTGCTGGTTTGGCACCAGTCAGATCCCAAGGGTGTAGGACTAGAGAGGTTCAACCTATATTGGTATATTTGCTCTTGTTCAGTCTGTACAATGTGCAACATGTCATGCAGCTCAGCATCTACAGCCCCAACCCAGCCACTCAGAGTTTTAAATAAGGAAGTTTAGCTAATTTGTAAGAATATAGCCAATTGTTTGGACTAAGATAGAAAGGAAAAAAACCATTTTTGCCTGGAAATCATGCATTAGCTATATTCAGGGCTGTGCAAGCAAAGGAAAAACTATGTAAACAGAGCAAATAAAATATCTTCTAAATCATAAATGTGCTCAGAAGTAGAGTTACAGCCAGCCTTTGCATTGTATGTGAACAGCTGCATGCACCATAGCTTCCAACTTTCCACAGAAACTTGGATCCAGCCATAGATTATCTTTGTTTTATAAATTTTTTAATTGTGCTATAATAATTTTCTGTATGTGAGAATACTAGCAAGCCAAGTTGTAAAGGCAGTCCTCGATATGGTATTTTAACTGCTTTTGAATTAAGATATACAACTTGCAATACAGTGAAGACTTTCCATACAAACATAAACAAACTCCCACTGAGCTTGCTACTCCAGTGAGATTTGCCTGAGCTTCCCAGGCATGTGTGAACTGTAAAGCAGATACATGTTCTTGCAGACAGAAGTGGTGGTGGTGTTTTTTTCCCCTCAAAACCATCCATTTGTGCACGTACTGTCAGTCAGTAAAAAATAAAATGTGAAGTCATAAAAAATCTACAAGTCCAGGGTTTTATGGTGCAAAGTTCAGAATACTTCATCCAAATAGGAACTGATCTTGTGCTGTTATGTGTGAATATATTAACTTCTCAGTGTTGTGACTTTGACACTTTGGCCAATTGGATTCTATTCAGGTCATGGCAAACTGTTCATGGAATGTGGTTTCTGTGAGTGGCTCATCTGCTCCTTCAGTTGCTCTCTCCTTAGTATTGACAAGATCAGGTGCAAAAGTGACAGCAAAGTCCAGCGGGCAGTCTTAGAAAAGCTGGTTGGATCAATTAGCGTGCCGGGTTTGCACATGGCAGGTATTTCGGTTTGTGTATAGAGCCTTCCTCCTCAACTGGTTATCCAACAATATGATGAAGCCAGGAGGAAATAGTTTCTTTTCTTTGATACTTACAGATGTATGACTGTCTTCCTAATTTCAGTTTAAATCATTTATCCACAGGGCTGCCAGAATTATCACCGGCCCACACTGCTTTGTCTATTTTAACCATTCCCCTGTTCTCTTACAGCAGTCTGCTCTCTTCTGTGCTGCTCAAATGCATGAAAGTCTCTCTTTCATCTCACCTCTTTGTGTGATATAGTTTATATGAAGAACTTAGCACTCAAATGATACATGCCAGATTGATGCCAGAAACCACCATCAGCTGTATTGCCACAGATTGACTATTGTTGTTGTTTAACTATTTCGGTGATGTAAATATGTTATAAAAAAAAAAGACCCAGTCCTTGCTTCAAAGACTTGACAACCTCAATATGTGCCATGGTGAGTGAAAGCAACCAACAATGGGGAGGGAAATGAGAAAGCAAGGACTAGGGTTGTAAGATTAAGGAACATAATCAACAATCATACTAGATCAGATCAAAGGTCCAACTAGCCCATTATCTTGTCTTCTGACAGTGGCTGAGCCCAGGTGTCCCATAAGGAATTAATAGAACAGGTAATCAGCAAGTGATCCATCTCCTGCTTCCCATTCCCAGCTTTGGGAAAAGTCAGGCTAGGGACATAATTCCTATCCATCCAGCCTAATAGCCAATAATGGACCTGTCCTTCATTTATTTATCTAGTTCTTTTTTCAACTCTGTTAAAGTCGTGGTCTTCACAATGTCCCCTGGTAATGGGGTTCCACAGGTTGACTGTGCATTGCACGAAGAAATGCATCCTTTTGTTGGTTTTAAACCTGCTACCAATTCATTTCATATGGTCACCTCTAGTTTTTGTATTATGGAAATAAATAAATAACTTTCCTTACTTACTTTCTTCTCACTAGTCCTAATTTTATAGACCTCTATGATATCCCCCCTTAGTCTCCTCTTCTTGAAACTGAACAGTCCTAATCTTTTTAATCTTTCTTCATTTGGCACTGTCATGATTATGAGGGTTAGCCAGCAGCCTGGGGATTAAGGGGTTAACCATTAAGGGGTTAGCCAGGTGGAGTGACCAGTAGGAATGTAAGTGGGACTTTCAAACTGGGACAAAGGAATTTGGGTTTTTTCTTTTCTCTCTCTCTCTCTCTCTCTCTGAGAGAGTTCTTTGCAGCTACAGGGAGGGACAAGCGTGTCTCTCTCTCTCCAAGAAACAATGCTTCACTTTCTGTAAGTAGGGTAAAGTTTAGGTAGTTTCGTTAGGCTTTATTGTTTTAAGGGTTGGGTATGGGATCTGATATCTGGCACTGCTTAAGAGATGTTTTGCTTTTCTTTTTAACTAAGTTCTAGCCCATGGTGTAATTCCTCCATGAGTATATTTTGTTACCTTTCCATCTGATCCTTATGCTTGCAACAGGAATATTGTTGTAATAATAAAAGTTTTTTCTTTTCTTTTTATTAACCTGGCATTGGTTACTTGTGTGTCCTGATTTTTATAATAGGGGTGAGATTTCCCAAATGATCTTTCCCCTAATCTCGTTATTAATATTTGGGTGGTGTGTTACCCACCAGCTCTGTGATTCTTGGGAAACCAGAACATAGTCACCTGTCAGCCTTGTGCTCTTGTGAAGCCAGGGAGTGACATTCATGGAAAACCATTCTCCTCCCTCAGGCCTCTGCTAGAATCAAAGACAAAGCAATGAAAAGGCCGGGGAAGACACACCTAAACTGCTTTAGACAAGGGTGATATAATTAAGGAAACACCCCAGCCTCATTTGCATTAAAGATGGAACAGAGGGACATCTCATTAGCATACAGGATGGAGAGCAGCTCTTCCAAGACAGGAACCGCAGTGAACTATGGGACACCGAAAGCAGAGAAGCACTACCTGATGGGAAATTCCTGCTCCAGATGCTAATGAACCTAGGCCTGCTCACACCCAAATTAGTCATTATCAGACCAATTCTAGTAATGGATCCTATTGACATCTAAAATACTGAAACTGCCTGGTTGCATTGTGAGCTTGTTCAAGGAACATCACCCATAACCAGGTGTGATCAGTCTCTATTGTCTCTCCTCTTTCTCTTTGAACTATCCCTATAAAAACGCCTATCTTTGCCCCAAGAAAAACTGTTCTGATACCTGGACTTAAACTGCATCAGTTCCATTGAGACTTCTTCATCTCCTGTCTGATCGTGCTGGGGGCTCTGTCCTGCTTTTCTCCTGCCCTCTGGACCCCCGGCTACCATCATCATCTGGGAACCCCGATCAGTGCAAGCTCCATGGAGTGGTGAGGTCTCTCTCTCTCTCTCTCTCTTTCTCTCTCTCATCAACTATCTCTCTAAGCATAGCCTTCTGACCCTGCCCTGTATAAACTGTTATATGGTTACCTAACATTTGTAATCAGTTTCAATTTAGATTTAATATTGTAATTGTTAGATTTAATATTGTAACTTTTTGATATCTATTCACTACTCAGAAATAAATCACTTTCATTGTTAAGCTGGTTGCTTCTCTCTCTTTCTTTCACTTTTGCTCACTCTTCCTTAAGGGGTGTCGTTTTGGCTTCCCCATTCGCTCTGCAACAATGCTTCTTGTACCAAAGCAAAAAATCCCTGTAGTGCCTAAAATCCTGTGGGGTTTGCTCATCGTGTGGTTTACCAGTGAATAACTGTGGTGTGAAAGTGGGAATAGGGGGTGCTGAACCTGGGGGCTTATGAGGATGGCAGCTTAAAGTGCTGTTTAATCCAGCCCACGGAGTCCAAAGGCACATGAGGGTGCAGTGTGGCATTGCTGTGAAACCCAGCCAGCTGAGTCCAAGGACATATGAGGGGGCAGCTTGTGAGTGCTGAGTACCCAGTCCTCTCAGATGTGCTCTGATTAGTGGGTGTGAGTGTCTGTGTGTGTTGCCAAGGTGGCAAGAACCCCATCCTGGGGAACCTAGCTCCTGCAGGAGAGCTCCAGTGGGAGGGGGAATTGGCAGCAGGGAGAATTCAGCTCCATATGAGAGCACAAGTAAGCACCAACAGCACACTGATAGAATTGTTAACCTTCCCCCAGTCCCATAAGGGTAACCCTGATAAATGAGCAGAGTATTGGGCAAATCTGGTAACAGGTGGCAGCGGAAGTTTTATTCCCAAAATCTAGGGTTTTGAGATTTTGGGGGAAGTTTTATACCAAAGCCTGGTAGATAAGGCTTTGGGGTACACTTGCTGGCCCCCACTTCTGCATTTATCATGCCAGAGTGGGGAAGGAGCCATGACAGGCACCCATTCCAAACCCATAATCATTTTGTTCCCCTTTTCTGAACTTTTCCAATGCCAATATATTTTTTTGGAGATGAGGCAACCACATCTGCATACAGTATTCAAGATGTGGGCATACCATGGATTTATACAGAGGTAATAAGATATTCTGTCTTTTTCTCTATCCCTTTTTTAATGATTTCTAGCATTCTGTTTGCTTTTTTGACTGCTACTGCGCATTGAGTGGATGTTTCCAGAGAGCTATCCACAATGACTCCAAGATCTCTCTCTTGAGTGATAACAGCTAATTTAGTTCCCATTATTTTATATGTATAGTTGGGATTATGTTTTCCAATATGCATTACTTCGCACTTATCAACATTAAAATTCATCTGCCATTTTGTTACCCAGTCACCTTGTCTTGAGAGATCCTTTTGAAGTTTTTCACAGTCTGCTTTGGACTATCTTGAACAGTTTGGTCTCATCTGCAAATTTTGCTATCTCACTGTTAACCCTATTCTACAGATCATTTATTATATATTGAATAGGATTGGTCCCAGTACAAACCCCTGCGGGACACCACTAGATACCTCTCTCCATTCTGAAAACTGACCATTTATTCCTACCTTTTGTTTCCTATCTTTTAACCAGTTATCAATCCATGAGAGGACCTTCCCTCTTCTACCATGACAGCTTACTTTGCTTAAGAGCCTTTGGTGAGGGACCTTGTCACAGGCTTTCTGGAAATCTATAAATTATGTTCATCTATGTGTCTGACAATTCTGTTCTTTAGTATAGTTTCAACCTATTTGCCCGGTACTTAAAGTTAGTCTTAACTGGTCTGTAATTACCAGGATCACCTCAAGTGGTCTTAAAAGATTGGCATTATATTAGCTGTCTTCCAGTCATTTGGAACAGAAGATGATTTAAAAGATAGATTACAAACCACAATTAGTAGTTCTACAATTTCACATCTGACTTCTTTCAAAACTCTTGGGTGAATGCCATCTGACCCTGGTGACATTTTATTGTTGACTTTATCAATCTGTTCCAAAATCTCCTCTAATGACACTTCAATCTGAGACAGTTCATCAGATTTGGGAATGACTCAGGTTTAGGAATCTTCCCAAATGCTCAATCTTGAATACCGATGCAAAGAATTAATTTAGTTTCTCCACAATAACCTTATTGTCTTTGAGTACTTCTTTAGTATCTTGATCATCCAGTGGCCCCACTGGTTGTTTAGCAGACTTCCTACTTCTGATGTACTTTTAAAAACATTTTTCTATTACTTTTTGAATGTTTGGCTAGCTGTTATTCACATTTCTTCCTAATTATATTTTTACATCTCATTTGACAGAGTTCATGCTTCTTTCTATTTTTCCTACTAGGCCAAGTGGTTATTTTAGTTACTAATGTTTTTGTCTTAGTGGTTTGGAAGATATGGGATTTTTGTCTGAAATTCATTCTCCTCCCTAAATTGCCCTATCACTGCAACACAGCCTTGTTGTGCAGAGCCTCAAAGGAGGAAGAGTATAGGCCTCATCAATCCTACACTCCTCAGACAAGGCTGCCAGTAATTTAATTTAGATTTTGATGGTAAAGGTTGTGTGCTTCTTGTGAACGTAGGTCAAGTAAAAAATTCCAAGGCTTTAGTGTTGTTTTTATAAAAAAGAATATCCCTGAGGTGTACCATCCAGCATAACAGCAAGTAGCCAGGTAGGTGGATGATTGCACCAATTTTATTGGGAGTATAAAACAAATACAATACATTTTCACAAGATCAGCAAGCTGAGAATCAGCTTAGAGCTTCTAACAATAAAAAAACCCTTTATGCTGGTCCTTCACTATTCTCCTTTATGGAGAATTGTTGGCCCTTCCCTCTATATAGGTGTGATATTTTTAGAATACCTTTAGTATCACTTTAGTAGCTCAATTCTCTGATTCTGCAAGCTTTGCTTTTGTGTCTGACTCCCTATGCTCTTTCCCATCTGTTAGTGAGTACAAAATTGTCTGTGAAACATTTGAGTTATGAATTTATCTGTATTGAAACCTGTCCCTAATGACCAACAGAAATATATTTGCAAAGGAGCAAGTAATCTGGTGGCATTTCCCCTGATAAATTTCTTAATCTTTATTTGGGCATCAGCTTGCGTGAGCTACTACTCACTTCCTTAAATGCTGAAGAGAAAAGAAAAAAAAAGGAGGGATACAGAGATGGGAGTGTGACATCAATGCTAATTGAATCAGAGTGGTTGTGGCTTATCTCCAACAGTGGTGAGAAGGTCAGAGTACTTGAATGGGAAATTATCTATTGTAATTCGAGAACCACTCCCTGTGTCTATTTCGACCTTGGCACAGAGTGTCAAATTCCAGCTCAGCAGTTTTTTCCTGCAGTCTGTTTCTGAAGTTTTTTTGTGAGAGGGTACGGCTACACTGGGGGCAGAGGAGGGTTTGGAAGAAGGAATGCAAATTGCGCTCCCATTTGCATATCTCCTTCCGTTTTTTTTTCCAGAAGAGGATTTTCTGATGTTCGGACTGTCTACATGGAGACAAATGTCAGAAAAAAAAACTCTCTTTTGGAAGCCCCTTTATTCCTCATAAAAAAACCCGAAAGCAGATATGCAAATGCGAGCGCAATTTGCATACCTTTTTCGGAAACACGCCCCCAACACACAGTGTAGCCGTACCCTGAGAATAGCATCTTGCAAGTTTGAGACGGTGTATCCAGGGAGGCTAAAGAGGTTTCTATATGTTACCATTCTTAATATCTGATTTTTGTCCATTTATTCTTTTTCATAGAGACAATCTGGTTTGTCTGATGTACAGGGCAGAGGGCATTGTTGTCACATGATGACATATATTACATTAGTAGATGTGCACATGAATGAGCTTTTGATGGTATAGCCTATCTGGTTAAGTCTTTCTTTTTTCTTCAGCATCTGAGGAAATGAGTTGTAGCTCATGAAAGCTTATGCTCCAATGCCCTAATAAATTTGTTAATCTTTTAAGTGCCACCAGATTCCTTGTTCTTGCTGAAAGTTACCTCTCAGAAATATAATTTATGCATCCAGAAATATAATTTATGCAATCATGTGCCAAAAGTGTCCATCTGCTATGTACATTGGACAAACATCTCAGACACTTCGCCAAAGGATCAATGCCCACAAAACAGATATCAGACAGGATCACGAAGAAAAAACAGCTTCTTGCCATTTCAACCAGAAAGGACATTGTCTCAACTACTTGATTACCTGCATCCTGCTTCAAAGGCCTTTTAAGACTTCACTTGAAAGAGAATCCTCTGAACTGTCATTCATGCTTAAATTCGACGTTTTACACTCGTTTGAATAAAGACGCTAATTATCTTACCCATTACAAAGATAGTTTCCCCAGTTATCACCTCTAATATCATTAGCTCACAGACATTTACCTCCCCCCCACCATCCCCCTTCTGTTCTGAAATATGATTTGTCCTTTTCATATGTGTTCATTTTTTTAAATTGTATCCTTTGGTATTTATGGTCGTGACAATTTTCTTCCACTATTTGATCTGAGAAAGTGGGTCTGGCCCACGAAAGCTCATCACCTATTAAACCATCTTGTTAGTCTTTAAAGTGCTACATAGTCCTGTTTTCTGTTTGCAAAGGAGATAGCTCTTATCTCTCTTTATCAGAAGACTATTAGGCTAAACAATTTTGATAGTGTGACTAAGGCATGGTAGTCAGCTGATCTGGGTTCTAGTCCTGGCTCTGCTAGTGATACTGTGACCAGTGTTCTCTCTAAGCTTTTCCAGAAGTGGAAGGAAAAAATAGGCACAGAAAAGTGAAGGGTTACTGTCAGTGTTCCCTTTAAGCCACACAGCAGCACAGCTTCACAGGTGATTAATCAGCCCTGCCCAGTCAGAAGCTCAGGGCTCCATGCATGGAGCTGACTGACTGGGCAGGGCTGATTAATCACCTGGGAAGCTGTGCTGCTGTGTGGCTTAAAGGGAACACTGACAGTAACCCTTCACTTTTCTGTGCCTATTTTTCCTTCCACTTCTGGTCAGTTTAAACCAGTTTCCCTTCAGACTGTGCACTTCTGCAGCCACTCTGTAGAGTCAAATGCCGCCCAGCTGATTAGCAGAGTGCCCCCAAGCTAGGTTTTGTTTTTCTGTTGGTGGTGCACATTCCCATGCACTTTGGTGCACATAAAAATTTATTCCATGCAGGAATAGAAAAATCCACACATGGATGGAAAAGATTAGAGGGAACACTGGTTTAAACTGTTAACTTTTTTGGCCCAAATGGCTTTTTCATACTATGTGTTTGTCTGACACAGTGGGGCTCTGATCTTGGTAGACTCCTCCTGGAGCACAAATAACAATACTTCAGGGTTGTTTCTGAAGACAGAGAGTGCCTAACAGAGTGTATTTTTGTACTGGGTTCACTATATGTACAAGCCCTCCAAACGCTCTCCATGTCCATAGTTATTGAGTATGGCCACTAGCTTATACTTCCCCTTCCATCTCTCTGGGCTAATTTCTGAGGCTTTTGATTAATATGTAGACAAAACTCCCACCGAGAGTTTGACTGAGTAAGAACATCAGGCCCCCAGAAGCGTTCTAAATAAATTAAGTAACACCAGTTCCTCTATGGTCGACTTACAAATTCCTTCACTTCAGGCTCTATCTGCTGGTGCCAAATGAGGTGAGATGTCACTGATTAGATTAAAGTAAAACCCTCTAGAAATGCACATAGCAAGCTGAACTAATTGTGTAATCTTATTATTGCAGCTGTCTTTCTCCCTGTTTCCCTTCTGTAGTAAGTCCACAGAAGAACATCACGATGATCCTGTGCATTGCACAAGCCAGAGTGGAGGGGAGAGAGGCCTGGCTGAGATAGGGCTGACTAGGTGTAGGGTGAAGGACCCCCCTAAGCATGAGGTTGCTGCTTTTCCTCTTTATTCAGTGTCTAATCTCTTCTTCCCTGCCACAGGCATCTGTGAGGTCACTGTCTCATCTCTGCATCCTCAGGGGCCAAATGGTGAATTTAGTAGTAATCAGATGTAGCAGGGAGTCTACCCTGCACAAGTGAACAGAGAGTGAACAGGAGTGTGAGAGCCCACTTTGCTGCACGTGGAGTGTGTGTCAGCCTTGATTTGTTATCAGGCCCAGTTTGGGGGAAGAAGCTGGGTCTCTTCAGAGGAGAAGTGAGTAAAAGCGACAGAGGAGGTGCAATGGGGGGCCTACAACAGAGAAATGAGGTAGTGACTCCCCTTGCTCTGAGAAGGGCCTACTGAAGAAGGCCAGAAGAATGGAATTAATCCCTGTGGCAGGCCCTGGAAAGAGGCAAAGTGTAGAAAGCCCTGAGGGAATTAGAATCAGGGGCGGATATAGGGCAGGGCGAACGGGGCAGCCGCCCCAGGGCCCCGCGCTTCAGAAAGCCCCGTGCATGCACTGTGGCGCCGCTGTCCATGCGCATGGCGTCACTGCGCATGCGCCGTGGCAAAGGGGGGGCCCCGCGGAATTATGCTGCCTGGGGCCCTGCAAAACTGTCATCTGCCCCGATTAGAATGATAAAGACCCAGATTCTTCCTGACCCCCGCTCCTTTCCCAGATGGCTTTGCTGACAGGAGAGCATCAGCTAGACCAGAAAGTCCATTTGAAAGGGGACCTTGCAGTTTCTGATCTGGTTACTACAATAACTGACTGTTTCTGCCACTGGGCGGGTAGGAGGAGCAGCTGTGGTTGGAGGAAGAGGGATCCCGGCAGTGCACAGCACTTGAACATCAGGGCAGGCAGCCAGGATGGCTGCCTGTGACAGCCCATCCCAACTTCTCAACTTCCCAGGGCCCAGCCCAGAGACACACACTCTCCCTCCCTTCCCTCCCCCCATGCCCTGACTGGACAGGCAGGCTTCACATCCGCTCCTCCCACCCTGATGCTGCAGGCAAGTTCTGGGGGAGAAGGGAGTAAGTGGCAGAGCAGGGGAGCTGCTTATGTTTGGTTTTGAAAAAAGGGAAAGTTAGCAGCTCTCTTACAGTAGAACAAGCGGTCTCTGTACCATGTCTGATTATCAAGTATGCAACTTCTGGGAGAAGGGAGACAGGGGACCCTCTTCACTTGTGCCGTGACTAGCACTGGCTGACATAATGTTGCAGTCCCTGCTCCACTGAAATGCCAGACAGGTAGTTGAGCCAAATTCAAGTGATGCTGTGTCCCAATGCCACTCACTCAAATTTGATTCAGCTGCCCCTCCATCATGAAACAGGAGTGGCAGAGCCAAATTTGGGTAAGAGTTTGACTGTGTGTACCTACTTGGCTCATTTCCCTTTGTGGTCCTTTCTGCACTCCTGGGCACCAGGCATTATAGTCCCTGGAGAGCGATGGAGCAGGAGTCATCAGGGACTTCCATCCCCAAAGAGAATGGAGGATTGGACCTGTGCTGCCTGGGAAAGTGAAGATGCAGAAGCAGGATGGGGCGTGGAGCTCCAAGAACAGGCTAGGCCCATGGTGTTCTTCAGTCTGACTAGTTTTCTGGGTAAGAGCTTGGGCTGGCTGCAGGGCAATGTGGCAAGAAGCGCGTGGTGCTGGGTTGGGGCAACAGGAGGGTAATGTGTAGAGCTGGGTGCAGAGGGGAGAGCACAGGGCTGGGCAGAGGGAGTGAGAGAGCTCAGGACTGGGTGTGGGGCAGTTGTGGGGGAGGACATGGAGTTGGGTTAGGGGAGCCCAAACTGGTAGGGAGTGAGTAGGTTTGGGTGCAGGGAAATGGGGAAAGTTCTAGACCCCCTAGAAAAATTCTGCCTGTGCCTTTGTCTGATCCCACCGTTCATGTGAGAAGACAGAGCTTCTTTAGTCACTTGCTACCTCAGGGCTCTTCCTCTCCTGGAAACGGGCCCAGCCCAGTCCATTAGCACTGAGGAAAAGGGGAACTCTCACTCAGCGTTCTATCCCCCATCCAGTGTGGGAGACTGACATAGTGATGGGGAGAACAAGCCAACTTGTTCAGAAGCATTGACTTATCTTCCCACTACCCTTTCCTTTCCTTATTCTCCATGAACAGTTTTTTCTTGTCATACCCTCAACCCTGTTCATTGCTCTGGCTTGTTGTATCCTGCCTGTAATTAAACTGCAGATTGCAAAGTTATCAAAGTAGAGACATAGCTCCTGCTTGTCTCGTAAAACTCCTACCCTGAGCATTGGGTCCATAAATGTGTTGGTTAGGGTTGTTGTTTGTTTTATTTGCCTCCAAAAACCCAGTTCAGGACCAGGTTGCATGGTGCTAGACATCCTAGAAATAGACAGTAAAATGTGTTCCTTTCCCTGAAGAACTTATAGCCTAATGTAAGACAAGAGGGAATAAAAATTAGAAAGAACAAGGAGGCAGGATGCATAGTTAATTAGACCTGATCCATACATCCTTTGATGCTCCCAACTGGAGCTAATCAACAGAAAGGATGCCTTTCCTGGAAATTGACATAGAAAAATGTTCTCTGTTCCACACTGAGAATTTCTGAACTTTTGTGACCAACATACTTTTTTAATACGAGTTCTGGGGTAAAATTTTCAGACTCCCAAGTCCCAATTTCCAAAGCCACTTACAAGCCTAAATTCCACTGACTTTCAATGTACCGTATTTTCCAGCGTATAACACGACTTTTTACACTAAAAAACATCCCCCAAAAATCGGGGGTCATGTTATACGCCGGGCATAGAACGTACCTGGTCTCCGACACGGTGCTTGGGGCTGGCCCCGGGCACATGGCGCACGGTGAGCGCCGGTGGTGGGGAGCGCCGGCCCCGGGCGCGCGGCGCTTGGCTGGGGAACGCCGGCCCCGGGCGCGCAGCCCTTGGAGGGGGCACCGGCCCTAGGCGCGTGGCTATGGGGGGGGGGCCGCCCCCGGGCATGCAAGTGTCCCTGCCGCCTGGCGGGCGAACGGCCACGCCCCCTGGCGCCCGGCGGGGGGACAGCCACGTTCTGTAAGTGGGTGGTAGAAAAGGCCCCATCATGGCTCCAACAAGAAGAAGGAAATTTGAAGCCAGTTTCAAGCTGAAAGTTGTAAAGTTTGCCAAGGAACATAATAACTGTGCTGCTGCAAGTCAATATGGAGTAACAGAAAAGATGGTCCGAGACTGGAAAGCAAATGAAGATGCATTAAAGAGTATGCCAAGTAGTAAGTGTGCATTAAGAAGAGGCACCCCACATAGGTCAGAACTTGAAAAGCACGTAGCAGACATGGTGCATGAGCATCGTCAAAATGGTTATGTAGTGACACGAAACAAAATACGTATGTTTGCACTTCAGAGGGGCAAATCTAACCCAGATCACAGCAAAGGATTTAAGGCCACTGTATCCTGGTGTACTAGGTTCATGGAAAGGCATAATCTGGTACTGAGGCAAAAGACCAAAATTGCACAAAAATTACCTGCAGATCTCGACGGAAAAGTAAGTCTTTTCCATCGATATGTAATACAACAGCGCAAGAAACGTGGCTATGCGTTAAGTCAGATCGGAAATATGGATGAAACTCCTATGAATTTTGATATGATTGGAAATAAAACTGTTAATCCAAAAGGTGCAAAAACAGTGTTAATTAAAACAACAGGACATGAGAAGTCCAGTTTTACAGTGGTACTAGCATGTACAGCTGATGGCGCCAAACTAAGACCAATGATTATTTTTAAAAGAAGAACAATGCCGAAAATCAAGTTCCCTGTTGGAGTTTTTGTACATGTGAATGAAAAAGGCTGGATGGATGAAGAAGGGGTAAAGCTATGGCTTGATAATGTATGGAGTAGGCGACCAGGTGGACTTCGTCAAGAACGTAGCCTACTGGTGTGGGATATGTTCAGGGCTCATTTAACTACCAGCACAAAGAAAAGGCTGGCAAGAATAAACACAGATGCGGCAGTTATTCCTGCAGGATTGACATCATTGGTACAGCCACTGGATGTGTGCCTAAACAAGTCATTTAAAGATCGCATTCGAGAACAGTGGAACAAGTGGATGGTTAGCGGCGAAAAGTCATTCACAAAAGGAGGAAACATGTGTGCGCCACAATTGGATGTTTTGTGTAACTTTGTCATAAAAGCCTGGAATGATATTGGTGCAGAAACAGTAATCAAGTCTTTCAAGAAGTGTGGCATATCAAATTCTTTGGATGGTATGGAGGACGACTTCTTGTGGCAAGATGAAGGGGAAGCCAAAGCTGAAGCCACACCATCTGATTCGGAATTAGATCCATATGATGACTGTCTTACAAATGTACCACAAGATGTCATTGATGAACTTATGATGTCAGAGGATGAACATGATGAGGATTTTGAAGGATTTTAAGTACCTGCAAGTCAAAACCATTTTAATTAAAATTATTTAAATCAAATCTGATTATATTAAATGGTGTTGCCTCAGAAGGGGGGGTAGTCTTATACGGCGAGTATAGGCCAAAACCTATGTTTTAACTGGAAAATTAGGGGGTTGTCTTATACGCCCAGTCGTCTTATACGCCGGAAAATACGGTACTTGAGCTTTACAGGCATCAGTCTGAAGGAACAGGAGCAGTGCAAGCAGGGACCTTTCACATTTCAGACAAAACTGGAGAAGGGTCTAATTCTCTTTGCCCTGTGCTGATTGGCTGTTGGCTCCAACCCGGCCTTCCTCCCCCATCGTAGTTCATTCACTTCCTTTTCCCTCTACAACTGTCCCCCTCATACTCTTCCCTTTTCTTGCTATTTATTTCTTTCCCGCCTCCATGTTAACCATTACAAAATTGTGGAACAAACACAGCATATGCAGACATCACATTGCTCACTCTGTGTGTCCTGTCTACCCTCTATCCTGTGTATGTCTGATCTATTTACACAATGTTATCTGATTGTTTCCTTGTACTCCCCCATCTGTCTATGTCCATCTGCTGTCTCTTGTCTTATCCTGCAATTCTAAACACTTTGTGGGAACAACTGCCTGACATAATAAGGTCCTGAGCCATGATCGGGGCTCCTAGGTGTTATAGAAATGCAAATAAATAATAAGCATCTGTCTCTTTTTAAAATGGGACTTGGGCTGTTTATAAATTTTACATTTGAATCCTTTGAATAAAAGGTGTGGGGGGAGAAATCGTCAGGTTGTCAAAAATGGGTTTATCTCAAAAGTGACAAATTTCACAGAGTGACTTTTTCAAATTGTACACAACTTCTTTTTTCAGAGAGACACCCATGGAAACTTTTCATTTACCAAAACATATCATTTGATATCTCTGAGGTGCATTATCTGATACCCACCACTTAATGGATTTTAACTGGGAACTCAGGCATGGGTGAATAACTCACATTTCACCAAAGTTTTGGGGAAGAAAAGAGTGCATGACAGCAAGAGCTGCCTTCCCTCTTCCAACAAAAAGCTGAGATAAGGTTTACACTAAAAATTTGAGCTGGTATAATGAAGTTGGGTAGGGGTGAAATTATATTGGTGACATCTGTGACCTTGCAAAAGTCCTGACAGAAACACAATTGTACCATCTACACAAGGACAGTTTTGCCAGTTATTCCAACAAAACTTTTAAGTGAAGACTAGGCCTGAGCTCTGCTTGGTAAATGATTTTTTAAAAAAACAAACAAGCCAGTAATTATAAGAAGAACAGACAGCTAGTTCTTCAGAGTCAATAAAACTGAAAGGGAAGTTTCTATTAGTGAAACATTCAGTGCCCCAATCATATATTGCAGCCACATAACCATCTCAGTCTTGTATTCCTGGCTCACAAAAAAATCTTATGTCTAGGAAGGAATAATGTGTCCTCTCTTTTAGATAGTTTTAAATTTTCAGTTGTTAAGTTAAACACTAGAGGGAGACTTGAAATGCCCATGAATAAATGTCTATTGATTTAACAAAAGGGGGGGAAACCTCATTCAACATTTCAAACATAAGTTCTAAATGAAGGACATTCCCCAGTCCTTCAGTCTTCACAGATGTGGCCAGATTTTCAAAGATGTCAGTTCCTATCTAGGCACCTAAATAGTGGCCAGGCTTTCAAGAGTTCTGCACTCAGTGAGCTGAGCTCTTCTGAAAAGCTGCCCACTTAATTTGGTGTCTAAAAAGGTACTGAGTACAGCTACAATAAATGCATTGTGATTTCCAAAGCCTTTTGAACATCTGGCTCAGTGTTTTGTGGAGATCATACTTAATACCCAGACTGGCATGAAGAAAATGCCAGAAGAATGAGGCCCTCTTTTGGTAGTTTTGTTGTTTGTTTTAAAAGGGCCTTTTTGTCCATGTTCAAAGGCTTATGGATATACCCTCCAAGTGCTAACACCTGCATGTGCTAGTGAAAACGTACCGAGATTTGGGCATGCAAGTGAATTTTGTATATGCCAATTTGATCCATGGCCAGTGAAGTGAGAAAGTATCCTATCCTAGGAAAGTGTATTCATTTGTGAGACCTCACAGCTTCTGAATTCTGTAAATTGTTCAGAAAGGATATTGTTGTCTGTTTCTTTGAATGATGTGCTCCAACGGGCTCTCTTATACAGATACAGATACAGATACAGATACAGATACAGATACAGATACAGATACAGATTGTGAAGCTAAGATAACCAAGCTTATAAACACAACAGTTCTCTATATATATCCTAGATTCTGTAATCTCCACTCCAACTCATCTGATGAAATGGGTTTTACCCACAAAAGTTCATGACCTAATACATTTGTTAGTCTCTAAGCTGACATAAGACTGCTTGTTGTTTTTACAGAAGTTCTGTGTTCCTCTTACAGAGATGTGGGTGACCCTTTAATTCACCTACATTTGCATGGTATTCTTAATTACGTCTTCTCAAACTGAATAATTTCACAATAAGATAGAGTATGTGTAATTAGAAACATACTCTTTTTAGAAGGAAGATTGAAGTCTATTATCAACTGAAGTATCAAACTAACTTTCATGCAGAGATACCATTGTTTAATTGCTCATGTACTATGCATGTTTCTTAATATTTTATACTAACGGTGTCAACATGCACATCAATACTTTACTTATTGAATTAAATTGTGGGGAATATAATGCCAATCTTGGTTAGCAAGCACTGAATTTAGAGGTCTGTGGAACTGAGTTGGTGAATGCAGATTGTGTGTGTGAGAGAGATGTCAGACTCTGAGCTCTGCATAATGAAATCTTCTTAACCACAGTCTAGAGTAAGACTGTTTCCTGTCCCAACACAGATGCACAAAGTGGGAAGAGGGCACCAGGAGCCCTTGAGTACCCCATTCAGGGGATGGGGCACAATGAGGCCCTTACATGCCATGAACCCAGGGATTTTGCAAGGTTAGAAGTATTGCTGGTGCAAGCCTCTCCAAAATCAGAGTGGCTGCATCTAGACTGGCAAGTTTTTCCGCAAAAGTGACTGCTTTTGTGCAAAAACTTGTCAGCTGTCTACACTGGCCGCTTGATTTTGCGCAAAAGCACTGACGTTCTACTGTCTGAAATCAGTGCTTCTTGCGCAAATGCTTTGACGTTCCTGTTCGGGCAAAAGCCCTTTTCCGGAAATGCTTTTGCACAAGAGGGCCAGTGTAGACAGCTGAAAACTGTTTTGTGCAAAAAAGCCCCGATGGCGAAAATGGCAATCGGGGCTTTCTTGCACAAAACCGCATCTAGATTGGCACGGACGCTTTTCCACAAAAAGTGCTTTTGCGGAAAAGCGTCTGTGCCAATCTAGACGCTCTTTTCCGAAAATGCTTTTAACGGAAAAACTTTTCTGTTAAAAACATTTGCGGAAAATCATGCCAGTCTAGACATAGCCAGTATGTCTACAAAGCACCCTACACTTGAAATAAGAAATGCAATTTGTGCTACTCAAATTGCTAATCTTATTTAAAATCTATTTTGAATTTTTAAAAATTTGGCTTGTCTACACAACCAAATTTTGAAATAATGTGCTATTTTGAGACATTCCTTAACCCTTGTGGAATGAAGGTTACTGGGATGCTGAAATAGCACGCCCATTATTTTGAAAAATATTTTGAAATAACCGGCGGGGTAGTGATTTTGGGATACCAGGCATTTTGTTTGTTTTTGTGGTTTTGTTTACATTTATTAATGGTTATTCAAATGTCTTCCACACACATGGGAAAGAGACTTTTTTTTTGGCCTGTCCATACTACAAAAATAGATCACATCTTAAAATGAGTTTGCCAACATATAACTTAAACACTAGAGCAGGTGGGGCTTAACACCTTTCAAACACATCATAGCTGCTCTGAGCAGCCAGTATCAGGGGCCAGCCTACAGCAGAGCCAGTTTCTTGGCTACCCAGTGAACACAGCTGGCCTTGACAGAAACTGTCTTACCATGCCAAGCCACCTGATTGGTTTCAGGAGTCTGCAGACTGATGCTCAGCAGCTGCCAGCAGCGCAGTGGGACTACTCAACTCCTTCCTGGTCTGTAGCAGCACTCGCTCCATGTCCCTGCCTCTGTAGACCTCTGAGTCCCATCTTACAACCTCAGCTTCTGACTGTGATTCCAGCCCATCCTTTGTCTTGGACTTTGGTTTCTGATTCATGGCTCTGACCCTTCATTGTGCCTTCTGACTGCAATGCTGGTTAATCCTTTGTCTTATGCTTTTCTGACAAAACTTGAAGAACTTCCACGCTGCCGTTGTGTGGACTGACTCCTGACTATGACCCTGGGCTTCACTCCTGGGCCTTTGCCCTCCAGATTCAGCTCTCCCAAGTAAGTTGGACTTTTGCTCCAGCCATTAGGCCAGACCACCCACCAACTCAATTGCTGACAGCATAGAGCTCTCTATGACCAGCTAACACATTTTTGAAAGGTATTAAACTCTATCTTACATATGTCCTTAATGAGAGATTCAACATGCCTCCCCCTTCAGTTGAGGCCTGACAAAACTATCACTTGTGTACTCAGAAAAGTTTTCTATTGAAAACAGGGGAGAAAGGATGATCCTAATATATTTTAAAAGAGTCAGAAACATTTGGAAACAATGGCCCTGTAAAAAAAAAAAAAATCTATGATCTCAGTTGAACTCAAAGGAGGAGTAAAGAGCACAGACCAAGAAATGTTTTTTCTGGTCCATTTGTCTGTTTTGTTTGGTTTTGGCATTGTTTTTGTGGCAGTGCCAACAGCAAGCAGCGGGTTAATTCATCAGCTAAAAGAATTAAGGCCAACCGAGAGAACTTGAAAAGTGTCCTAGTATTCGGCAGCATTTTGCAGTATCTTCTTACTGCTCTGTGCCAGTGGTTCTCACCCTGTGGGCTGATTGCATGTGGATGTGACATCTTGCTAAAATAATGTAAAGATCGCTGTGTGGGTTGCCTCACTCCCAGGTCCTAGCAGGGTTGGCGCGGAGGCTGTCTGAGAGGGAGGAGTGTAACAGAGCCCTGATGAAGCGCTCCCTGCTTTGCCTCATTCCCTGGATCTGCCTCATCCTGGGTTGCCTGTGGCAGATGGGGCCTGCTTGCTTGTCGCCCTGCTGGCCATGTCCAGATTCACAGCTGGAGCAGGAGGCTGCCCTGTAAGTCCTGTCTCTGGGGGAAAGCTGGTGCAGGATGGAAATTTGTCTGGTGGCTTCCCAATGAAGGTCCCCCGTGACTTGGTGGGTGAGATCACCACACTTGCTGACCGTCTGGGAGCAGACATGGAGGGACACGTGTGACCAGCAGCCACAGCAGAAGTCCTCGCCCTCCGGGGCAATCTCTGGTACAAAGGACATTAGAGTCCTAGAGGACTGACCCTCTCTGGGCTGGACAGTGTGCTAGTGGTGACTCCACCAAGAGACTGAGTGCACGCTCTTAATAACTGCTGCCCTCAGGGGGTCTCAGAGCAGCCCTCTCTATCACAGCTGCATCCTTCCATAGTCGCTACCACCTTCCAGAGGCCAGTGCCTGCTCACCCACATGCAGACAGCTGCCTCGAGAAGGGCTCTGCCCCTGCTCAGATGGGCTCTAGGTGAGAGGCACCCGGGGCACAGAGATGCTATGTGCCATACACCAGGCACATAAAGTGAGTGGAGTCGCAAGGGGTCAGAGTCCCAGCAAAAGTGAATTAAAAATAGAATCAGGTCACTGAGGGGTGCACGTTAAGTGCTGCCCTTCCAACGGCATAAACATTTATTTTACCTGGGATTATTGCTTGCTCGCTCACTCTCTCTCTCTTTCTATTTTATTTTGGTACTTTAAAATACCCTTGGTAAATATTTGCCAGTGTTGAAATGAAAAGTATGCTAGCGATTTAAGTTACATTGCTATCCAATAACAAAGGCTATGTCTACACTGCGGAGTTCTTCTGGGACACTGGAGGTATGCCGGAAAAGCTCTGCCGTGTCCAAGGAATGCATCTGCTTTTCCAAAAAAAAATTCAGAAAAGCAGATGCGTTTTTTTCGTCATCACTATAAACCTCATTCTACGAGGAAGAAGGGATGTTCCAAAAGAGGGGTTTTTCCAACATTTGGTCCTGTGTAAATGGGCCTAATGTCAGAAAAACCTCTTTTGAAAGAAAAGCGGGAAAAGATACGCTAATTGTGGTTCACAATTTGCGTATCTTTTTCCGACTTTTCCCTGCAGTGTAGACATAGCAAAATTCTATCCCTTTTTTATAACTATACAGGCATTATAAATATTATGTGGATGAGCCCCCATAACACAGGGAGATCTCCATGTGAGGCCCAAAGTGTTAAATTGGTTGAGATCCACCAATCTATTCATTGCTATCACTACCATTCAGTGCAGTATGTGGGTGCCCTATCCAGTTAGATTGCCTGAGTCAGGTCTGGAATGAAGAACTCTTTTTCTGAGACAATTTTTTTAGTGAGCAAGGGGCCGAGGAGGGAGTGTAGCTGTGGGGGTGTCTGAATGTGCTGGTTGTAGGGAAATGCCAAGTGTGCTCCAAGGGCTGTGAGTTTAACATTCAATCTGCCAAACTTGTTTTCATTATGGTCAACCCCCCTGTCCCTATCAAGAATGACCTAGCAGCCACAAGTTCAAAGTTGTCCTCTGTTCCCAGAAGTTCCTGAGTTTCACAGAACTATTGGGGTGCGTGTGTGCGGGGGATGTTACTAAAGCAGCTTAATGCTACTTCATGTAGAGGGCCTTGAACTTGGCAGACAGGTGCTGTAGAGTGTTATGCATGTGGGACACCACGTTCTGTGCCACTTTGAGTGGTCTATGTAGTGTAGCTCCGTGTGGCGCACAGTCCACTAATTCAATCTGGAAGAGCCAGAGATAGAGTGGAAGCCCAAAGGCCATAGTCACAACTATTGCATCTAGCACAGATTTTAAAATTTACCCTTAGCCACCATCAGGTCTTGATCTCCAGAAGAATCCAACAATATAGGATTTGTCTTAGATACTCATTCTTAGGGCCAGACTACACTGAGGCTGTGTCTACACTTGCATGATTTTCCGGAAATGCTGTTAATGGAAAACTTTTCCGTTAAAAGCATTTTCGGAAAAGAGCGTCTAGATTGGCACGGATGCTTTTCCGCAAAAGCACTTTTTGCAGAAAAGCGTCTGTGCCAATCTAGACGCGCTTTTCCGCAAAAAAGCCCCGATCGCCATTTTCGCGATCGGGGCTTTTTTGCCGAAAACAAATCTGAGCTGTCTACACTGGCCCTTTTGCGCAAAAGGACTTTTGCCTAAACGGGGGCAGCATAGTATTTCCGCAAGAAGCACTGATTTTTTACAGTAGGAAGTCAGTGCTTTTGCAGAAATTCTAGACACAGCCTGAATGTCATATCAGCACAGCTACATGCCCTCAGGCATGTGAAAAATTGACCTAAGCCATGGTGGAGACAGCTCTAGGTCAATGAGAGAATTCTTGCGTCAACCTAGCTGCCACCTCTCAGCAGATGGATTTGATAGGAGAATCCCTTCTGTCAGTGTAGCAAGTGCTCATACTTAAACATGCTGCCATACAGCAGTTGTG